>NC_142598.1:14404125-14719125 GCF_965207765.1 Zootoca vivipara
GTTCCCCAAGCTGGGCAAGGGGTGCACTGTTTGGCAGTTCTGCTTGGAGGGTGGATTCTTGAAGGTGGCACTGGGTGTCCGTTCTTGTGCTTTGAGATTCCCCTGGGTACAAGAAACCAATGGGATGACATGAGACCATATAGGTACATGAAATCACATGCATATTATGCCCAGCTTTGTCTCTCTTTTCCCACTATGTGTAGGTGGGGCTCTGGGTATCATGAATCAATGTGTGGGCATGGTAACGGACTGGGTGAGAGAGAATACACTGAGACTCGGTCCAGGTTTATGGGGTGAACAACACGAAAGATATGCAGAACCAATTATACAAGAAGCATAAGACCGCAGCATACTTATGGGCCCAAATAGACAAATGTAAATAATGGGAAAGGGGTTTTCCTTTGCTTGCTAAATTGGGAGCAGTGAAAAGGGGCTGGCACCATAGGCTGCAGACAGATTAAAAACAATGCAGGTGTATTAATTAGGCATTAATTACCTTACCACACTTTTTACTAAAGGGCTTCAAATTTAAAAGAATTAAGCTGAATCAAACAAAGCCACCTCAACGAAGCGAACCAATAAACGAGAGAGATGCACGTTCTTCTGGTTAGCTAAGCTAGCCAGCTGGCTTTAGCTTTTTCTTTCTTGCAAAGGCATTCAGGCTTGCAATTGAAATATCTCCGAGTGATGTGAACTGATTTCACTTTGCAGGTGAAGCCAGGAAGTGAAATTGCCCTACAGGGACACAGAAAGGATGGGAGAAGGGGAGAGACTTGTGCTGTAAAGGTGTGGAACTGCTTGGTATTGCAGGCTGAATTTTTCTTTTATTAAGATTACCGTTTTATCAGAGGGTTTAAATGCTTAGGGTGGAGCTGCTCAGTCACTGGTGAACCATATAACTATATTGCTGTACTCAAAGTTTGCACAGGTGAAGTAATTCCTATATTCCCAAATCAACCAAATCTTGATGTACACACCTCAAAGCTAATCGGAATTTTTAAAAGAACTGTCACCTGTTAAATATTTATTTCATTTATTTATTCAATTAGATATATTCAATTAGATATATTAT
This sequence comes from Zootoca vivipara, assembly GCF_965207765.1. Classification (NCBI taxonomy): domain Eukaryota; kingdom Metazoa; phylum Chordata; class Lepidosauria; order Squamata; family Lacertidae; genus Zootoca; species Zootoca vivipara. The sequence goes on from NC_142598.1 coordinate 14,405,198, forward strand.
TATATATTCAATTAGATATATTATTATATATTCAATTAGATATATCATTTATTTATTTTAAAAAATAGATATAGGAGAAATATGCAAGCCATCCCACTTTTAAAGGACAGGAAACATTTCCATCATTTTCTCTCCTTCAGAATGTCACCTGGGAGTTTAGTTATACAACTGCAGCAGACTAGCGCTCTAGGCACACCTGAGCTCCCTTTTCTCTCCAAACTACATATGCAAGGCAGCGACTGCACCAGTATTTCAATCTTCTCTGGCTGGAGATTGTTTGTTCATTCACATCCAGTCCATCACTGCCCCTAGCTGTCAGAATTTCCATAAGCCTCCCAAGGGTTAAATGCAAAAGAGCAGCAGATGTAGATGTCGCCTGCATAATAACAATCCGGCCCAAATCTCCAGACGGCCTCACCCAGTGGTTTAGCGAGACCAGATGCTGAGATCCTCACTTCTACACAGTTGTAAAGGTGCAGGAGGCCTGAACGTCTGTGCGTCTGACTACCCCACAGGCAGCGCCCCCACCCCACCCCATTGCTTCCACCACAACGCCCCTCTTGCCAATAAGGAGGTGCTCTGCCATGCCACATGGCTGCTCGTCTTGCGGAACGCTACTCCGCTCGCAAGCTTGGCAAGAGGAGGGTTGTTCCAGCACGCAGAGAAGACAAGTGGCAATGCCTTGTGGCACACCTCCTCTTACACAGAGTTTGGGGAGAAGGTGTGTGTTCTGACAAGTGGCAGAAACCAGGGGAATGGGTGCGGTGGTACCAGGGGGAGGCACATTCCTGTTTTGACCTCGCCTACAGGGCACCCGAAGGGACGCAGGTGGTGCTGTGGGTTAAACCACAGAGTCTAGGGTTTGCCAATCAGAAGGCTGGCAGTTCGAATCCCCGTGATGAGGTGAGCTCCCGTTGCTCGGTCCCTGCTCCTGCCAACCTAGCAGTTCGAAAGCATGCCAGCGCAAGTAGATAAATACGTACCGCTACAACGGGAAGGTAAACGGCATTTCCGTGTGCTGCTGTGGTTCTCCAGAAGTGGCTTTGTCATGCTGGCCACATGACCTGGAAGCTGTACGCCGGCTCCCTCAGCCAATAATGCGAGATGAGTGCCGCAACCCCAGAGTCGGTCACGAGTGGACCTAATGGTCAGGGGTCCCTTTACTTTTACAGGGCACCCAAAAGAGAATTTCCTTCTAGCCTAATTGCAGTGTGGGCATTGCATCTCTAGTTGTGACACACACACACACACACACACACACACACACACACACACACACACACACTCGAAAACACCCTCTGGGCTGCAATCTAGGTTGAAAGACTGCAGCCAAGGGAAGGAGGGGACCTGCAGGTCAAATGGGGAGGCCCTCGGGGGTCAAATGTGGCCATGGTCCAGTGGTTCACCACCCCTGCCATGAGCCAGCAGCTGTAGGGCAACGCAACAGCCTCCCAGAGCCACCTTCTGGGATATATTCCAAGACAAACTGACCCAAATTCATCCTTTTCCTGATTAAGTCACCAGGAGGGCAACAGTGGCCAGTCCTTTCCCCTTCTTTCCCATAAACCTCCAAGCTCTTCACTTGTCCCTCATATCCACAAGCTTCCTGCCTGCCTCCCATTCACAGGTGTCTCTCAGCTGCTGCTGCTGCTGCTGCTTCTCCTCCATCTGCACTTTGTCACCTGACGTGCAGGAACATTTGTGGAACATGCTCTTTCCCACAAGGTTGCTGCGGATGTGATCAGTCCTACATTTTACAATCTACCTGTGCCTGCAGCGAAGGGTTGACCAGAACCCCAGGTACTGGGACGTGTGGAGGGAGTGACTCCCTGTGGCTGCCGCAGTCACCAAAGCAAAACATCCAAGTAGGTGGGGGAGAAGGGAGCTTGGAGGGAAGGCGAGGAGTTCAATATGGAAGGTTTTAAAATCTGAAACAGAGAAGAACTGTAGGTTCTAATAGTCATCTCATACCCGAGGTGAGCCATAAAATTTCGCAAGGTTTACGTTTTTGAGAAAGGAAAAGCACCTTTGGGTGACATCACTCATCTTAACCAATTTGAAGCTTCAGGGGAAAGATATAAAAAGCCCCCACTGTCAGATTTTTTGAGTAACATAACCAAGGACCACACATGCAACAAAACTCTAGCTTGTTTGGCGAGGCCTTTTAGAACTTGGCTTTCTGCTGCTTACTGGATTGATTGATTGCCTCCTCTGCTTTTAAATTACCATATTGATTTGTCATTGTTTTTATTGATCTTGTTTTACTGTAAGCCACTCCAGGAGCCTGCTGGTTGAAGAACAGCGTACAAATACTTAAAATGTTGACACTCCTGTGAACTTCCACGCTTGGACACAGTATACCACAGTGCGAGATGTTAGTGTGAGCTCCCAGCGACATCTGGTTCACCATTGCTGGGAAAGGGAATGCTGGATTAGAGAGAGCCCTTTGGTTTCATCGAGCGAGGCAATTCCTATGCGTTCACACCTTTTCTAATACCTTCAGAGGTTAAAGGTGGCATTTGATGAGAGCAGCCATGCAATGTGACTCACGTACAACAAGTACATTAGGCCTGCTCCGTAATCCACTTTGCAGGGAGTGCAGGCCAATTATCGCTCCCCTCAAACCAAGTCAAGCAGCCTGTCGTCAGCAGCTTCAAATTCTAAGGTTCCGTTTTTTTGTTCTCTCTGTTTGCTCTCGACTAGTGGAGACAGCTGCTGCCCGGGTCCTGGCTTGTTGCTAAGCTTCTTGAAGCAAATCCTCTCCCTTTCTGACTTTTCACATTCATTTCCTTTTGGAGCTTGATGCTTGCTGGGGGCACCATTAAAAAAGTTCCCCTAGCCTAAAACCTCTAACATGAGCTTATTTTGCTTCCTTCAGAGATACCCTCTTGCAAGTGACAGTTGTTGCTGCGCCTTTGCCCAGATTTTGCCATTTGCTGCAGCGAGCCTGACAGCTCTTAGTGTTCAGTGACAGCAGCCACTGAATAATTAAGGCAAGTCTCAGAATCGACAGAAATGTTTTCCAAACAATTCCAGAGCAACCTAAAGCCTAAAAATAAAGCAGAACAAGGCTATAGTTTCTCATCTGTTCTGAACAGATAATAATAAAACAAAAGCCTTTATTTTTCATAAGAAAATAGTGGTGGATGTAGTAAGTAACAGCAATAACAATGATTATAATGTCATTTGTTTGTTTAAACGATTTAGATGTTGCTCTTTCCAGGGGATTTACTACAGCAACAGCAAATATTTTTATCCTACCCATGTGGTGGCAACAACAACATATATTTGTATCCCACTCATCTGGCTGGATTGCCTCAGCCACTCTGAGTGGCTTCCAACACATATGAAAATGTAATAAAACATAAAATATTAAAAAGCTTCCCTATACAGGGCTGCCTTCAGAGGTTATATAGTTACTCATTTATTGATAAATTCAGTAAGTAATAATACTAATAGCAGCATGTATAGAGCACATTTTCATGATGAGCAGGTTGCCCTTACCTGCTCACTGATTTCCCCCTGAAACTACCCACTTCAGTGTTACAAGGGAAAACTGGATTTTCATTGGAAAATGTAGTTACACCCTTAAGTGTCTGTGTTTCCTTTATTCAAACCAGCAGCTGTAGTTTGCAGGCAGTACCAGCAAGGCAACTTAGAGACGCCTCTTCTGCTTTTGGCCTCAGAAGACCAGGCAAGGGTCTTTTAGTAGCTCTCAGTGGTTTACATACTGGGTCTGAAAAGGATGCTCCACATATTACCTGTTACAACTGGGTTGGAGACATTCCTACTCAGATCACAAAGTTCACAGAATTCTCATCGCTTCTGTAGCAGCATTTGAGCCTCTGCTGGGCATTTCTGGTGATGGGTCTGCTCCAGAAATGGCCATTTGTGTAAAATATGGCTGCCAGTATATTGACACGGAAAGCTCTCGGGGACCATGTAACACCAATCCTGAAAAAGCAACGCAAGTTGATGATTTCATATTGACCTACGAAGCCCTAAATGCTTTGGGGCTCAGGTATTTCATAGAATCATAGAATTGATTGAAGAGGTTGAAAGGTACCAGGAGGGTCCTCTAACCCAACCCCCTGCAATGCAGGAATATTTCCCCTAACATGGGGCTCAATCTGAATCTCATGACCCTGAGATTAAGAGTCTCATGCTCTACCAACTGAACTATACCAGGAAGAACTGCCTCTCTCTTTATCAGTATTTATTTGACCTTTGAGCTGGGGGCCAGACCCATCTCAAAAGCAGGACACCAGGTGACAACATGAGATAGGACCTTCTCCATGGCAGCATCCTTATTTTGGGTTGCCCTCCTCAAAGAGATGAGCCACCTGTGAGTTTTATTGGCATTCTGGTCCCAGAAGAGACTCACCCAGGCATTTATGAGTGGTTAGTTGCTTATGCAGTGAGGATGTAATGATAACAGAAGAACAAGTCTTGTTGAATTGGATCCAGCAGGGCTTCAGCAATAGGTAAGTCTTGCTAACCTAGTAAGTGTTATTTGCAAGGTGCCTTGAATTTTATATAATCATAGAAAGTGATCACATAAATAAAAAACAAATCAGCAATAATATTCTGACACAGTAGAATTTCCCCTCATTTCCCTTTTCTGAAATTATTTTCTCCCTAGAACATGCATTCTCCTCTGAGATCCCATGGAATTAATTTCACCTCTGCTCAACCTCCCTCAGTTCATCCCAAAATCTGTTTACTCCTTATTTTCCTGAGCCTTCTTTAAGCCACATCAGCCTGACCTGATACGATGAAATGCCTCAGTTCTCCTGGATGTTTTCTATTCAGCAGCCACCAACTATGATGGGCTAACTTGCATATCCTTCTCCACAGGTCATCATCAGTTCCAATATTACCTGTAGGCCAACTTCGGTTTAAGCTTTAAGTTCAGTTTATGTATGTGCCATAATAAATTGTGTCCAAAGTAACTCACAATATCATCTTTTTATTATCAAAATACATACAGATTCCCCCCCCCCCAGGAGGGCTCACCTGGAATTTTTTTTCCCAGGAGGGCTTGCCTGGCAAACTTGTTACATACTGTCAGAGGGTCATCGTGGCTACTCTAGAGTAACTCCACTTGAGTCCAGTTTGTCTTTAAAAATCTTCTGTTCTTATATTCTTTAGAGGCATATAAAACCACACTGTAACACATTTTAAAAAGTCGAAATTTTCGTTTCCTTAATTTTCTCTTAAAAAGCACCCAAACAAACAAATGAAAAATGCGGTTTTCAGGCAGAGCACTGCCAGTCAGGAGGAGTCTTATTTGCCTTGCTAGGGCTAATTTGACCCAATACAGGTGTGTGCTTGTCTTCGCAGTTGGAAAACAGTGCAGGTGCATATTTACGCACCAGCAAAAATACAGTATTATTGAGACTCTCAATCCCAAGTATACAAACACTCTCCTGTTGTGGGGTGTCAGTCAACTTAAGCCAAGGTACCGTATGTGCTCCTTGTTCTATTTGCAAAGAGTCCTGTACTCATTATGCAGGCACTTGCTGAGCAAAGCAAAAGAAGTCAAGTAGTTCTGGGGCATGTGCAGAGTGCCAGCTGAACAGACCACGCTGGTAATAAGCCACAACTGGTAGGGATAGGCTGAATGGCCTAAGTTTTGTTTGTGTCTATTTTTCATGTGATCATTGCAAAGAGCTTCCTAACCCATCTATGTGTGGAGGGGTGGTTTGTTTGTTTGTTTGTTTGTTTGTTTGTTTGTTTGTTTTGTTTTTTCAGATGTGGGGGAAGGAGGAATCAACCTTAAGTCCTCTAAAAAGAAAATAAAGGAGAATGAGAACTTACACAATATTAATTCTATTGAATTTTTTTAGAACTCAGTAGGCTCAGAAGACTCCAGCCCTTTTGTGTAGATAGAGGAAAAGCAGCCATAAATCAATAAAAACCAGCACTTCGCCTCTTCTCAATTTAGCTCTGTCTGGGTGAACAGATAATTCCAAACAGCAAATATCTGAGGTGTCTGAATTTCAGGCAGAGCTCTGGGGCCATTTCATTCAGGTACAAACCTCAAGCCACCCCCTCCCCCCATTACTTCTGCCACAGAGCATCTCTCACTGTGGAGCAAGTTGAATCATCACACAGTATTGACTGGCGATCTATTTTCAGCCTGCAGTGCTACGCTGGGCATACCATGCACAGGAAAACCAAGATGCAGCAAGAATGTAATAAGGTCCCCAATTATAGCAAACAAAGAAGCATAGATGAAGGCAGAGCACACACACTGCCCCCTCACACACAGTTGCTTAAGGGACATGCAGGATTGGGCCGTGGTATCACAGTGCTCCAACTGACCCACCCAACTTTGGCTATGCAGAAGCTACCATCAGTTACCATTAAGAAAGCCTGCTCACAGCTTGCACAAGTTTGCGTCAACTCTTACAAACACACTTCTCTTCTGTACTGAAGAATGGGGGAAATCAGCAAAGAGAATAAAAGATGGATTAATTCTTTGCATTACTACAGAAGATGTCGGGAGCGCCACCCATATCTTACAAAATATTCCTGGCATTACTTTTGAATGCTTAGGCCAAACACAGGCAGCAAAAGATAATGTTTTAGAGTAAAATGGCAAAGTTCTTGTGACGGGGCGTAACTTTGCTAAAATCAGTTCCCTTACTGGAAGGTGCTTCAAAAGGAATGCAGGAAATTATGAACATATCCCAGCAGAGAGCTTTATTAAGACTACTGTGAAACGTCTAGAGCAGGGGTACTCAACCTTTTTATACCTACCGCCCACTAATGCATCTTTCTTGATGGTTAAAATTTCCTTACCGCCCACCAGTGCTCAATGGAAGGAGGATTCAGCTTGTGCCGTAGAACCCCCTACTGCCCACCTAGAATCCTGAAATGCCCACTAGTGGGTGGTAGGGACCAGGTTGACAACCCCTGGTCTAGAATATGATGTCTTCCTGAGGAATAATCAATGTGGCTTCTACAAGTGGAAATCTTGTCCCACCAACCTTTTAGAATTCTTTCAGGTGTCAATATATGGGGGCATGATTACTGATGTTCAGCGTTTTTAATAAGGCCTTTGCCAAATCTAGTAGCCAATCACATTGCAACAAAAGCAATACCTATGGCTCCTTGTTAATTGCAGCATGATCTACACAGGTGAGCAGCCTCTACACAAAGCCTCCAGGCAACCCTTCAGTGCAGCAATTTTGAAAAAGGGCTTTTATGTGAGTCGGTGCTTCTTCGATACGAGCCTGCCGGTTTCTGTGATTTCGGTGGCTCCACAGTGCCACCTTTTAAGATGGCTACAAAAACACACACCAATTCAGCAGTGGCTCATAGACCACTTTGCTTTCAGCAGATATCAGGAGCTCTGAATAATTCTTCGCCTGTGTTGAAGCAAAACATCTAGCAGCCAGAGCCAAGCCCTGGTGGCACAGGTGGTCTCTTGGTTACCACACCCAGAATACATCACTCCAAGGAAGGACACACTCTTTTTTTGGTCCTGCACAGAATGGAGAAGGGGAGAGCTGGCTGTCACTGCTGTGACAGCAAAGGGCGGCAGGGGGGGTAGCAGTGGCAATGCTGCCACCTGAGGTGGTGCAGACTCTTGTTCTAACCTAGGTAGCAAATGTTTTCATCCCTTGTTCTGACCTCAAATAAATTAGGCAGCAAATAACTTCCATGGAAATGTTTCAGTACACCATAGTACTACAGTGGAACCTCGGTTTATGAACACCTCGGTTTACGAATTTTCGGTTTACGAATGCCGCGGACCCATCTGGAACAGATTAATTCACTTTCCATTACTTTCAATGGGAAAGTTTGCTTCAGTTTATGAACGCTTCAGTTTATGAACAGACTTCCGGAACCAATTACACCCATGCTTCGGGTTAAGTACGCTTCAGGTTGAGTACTCCGCGGACCCGTCTGGAATGGATTAATCCACTTTCCATTACTTTCAATGGGAAAGTTCGCTTCAGTTTATGAACACTTCAGGTTGAGTACTCCGTGGACCCGTCCGGAATGGATTAATCCACTTTCCATTACTTTCAATGGGAAAGTTCGCTTCAGTTTATGAGCGCTTCAGTTTATGAACAGACTTCCGGAACCAATTGTGTTCATAAACCGAGGTACCACTGTACTCTGATAAGTGATCATGCCCCCTTCCCCACCACAAGAAAGAGCTAATCCTCTACAAATTAAACAATTCCCTCTTAATTTGTATGTGTTTTGCCTTTTCCTAATTGTGCACATTTTAAATACTGTTTTACCTGCTGGTATTTCAAGCGCCACTTAAGCTAATGTTAACATACTTTACAGTAGGCAAGTCTTACTGAAATGTAATGGAATGTACTTCTTAACAGAAGTATTGCTGAATATTCCACTTCCTGGCTAGGAAATACAAACTTGTAACAATTGCCTCACTGCAATTGAGTATTACAACTCCAACCATCTTCTAGATTGAACCGTCTTCATCTGAGCTGAAGAACAATTTAAGGACTCCTCCCTCCCACTTGATTCCCCCTTCCCTCACCATATATTTGAGTTCACAACACATACAGTAATTAACACTGCACATAATTAATATTATGCATTTTTATCAACATTCTACAGAATACTTTGTGACTCTCAGACTGGAAACCTTGACTCCTTTGGGAATGTGATTTTGGCATGGAGAATGATTAAGCAGATTGATGCAATATTTGGGCTGAAAAGACGCTCGACCCTGCCCAATTTAGAAAAAACACATTTTAAAATGGTACATAGCTGATAATTGGATCAAGTATCATTGATGGGGCTTTGGGTGTACTGGGATGGTGAACCATATGTGGTGGACTTGCACAATTGTTAATACATTTCAGACTGCAGTATTTCAGAAAATAAATGTGATCACAAAACAGTCAATTCAATGCATGCCATAATTGGCGTTATTAACAATTTTTAAGGATGAACAGAAGGATCTTCTGTACAAAGAACCGATCGTGTTTCTACTGATTAGGATCATAGAATTGTAATGTTGGAAGGGACCACGAGGGTCATCTAGTTTAACCCTCGGAAATGTAGGAACCTTTTTGCCTAACATGGGGCTTGAACCCCCAACCTTGAGAATTAAGAGTCTCGCGCTCTATCGACTGAGCTATCTGGTCATAGCTCATCTACTGATTGTACACACTTGGAATGTTTTGGATAATTTGCAGTTGCCTGTTTGGGGACAAAAGGTCTCATAGAAATGGCTGTCATGGAAACACCGACTAAACAGTTGGAAACACTGAATGGACAACAACTAGAAAACAACTTTGTAGAATCATGCCACGCTTTTATAGCATACATATCATAAACCAATTCCAACACTCAACCTCCAGCAAAGCATGTCCAATTGTGGTGGGTTATATTTGTCTGACCTCTGCACCTCGTTCTTATGAGGGGAGAGGGGTTATGTTTTTTGGACGGAGAACTAAAAACATTTATTTAAAAAATTCATACATTTAGTTTTGTTTAAGTCAAATAAACATGTTGATGATACAATCCTACATATGTCTACTCAACAGGATTTATTCCCAGGTAAGTATGTATATGGATCAGGTAAATATGTAAGTATGGGACCCAGGTGGCGCTGTGGTTAAACCACTGAGCCTAGGGCTTGCTGATCAGAAGGCCGGCGGTTCGAATCCCTGCGACGGGGTGAGCTCCCGTTGCTTGGTCCCAGCTCCTGCCAACCTAGCAGTTCAAAAGCACGTCAAAATGCAAGTAGATAAATAGGAAGGTAAACCCTACAGCGGGAAGGTAAACGGCGTTTCCATGTGCTGCTCTGGTTTGCCAGAAGCGGCTTTGTCATGCTGGCCACATGACCTGGAAGCTATACGCCGGCTCCCTCGGCCAATAATGCGAGATGAGCGCGCAACCCCAGAGTCGGTCACGACTGGACCTAATGGTCAGGGGTCCCTTTACCTTTACCTTTAAGTATGTATAAGATTGCAGCCTCCATTTTACCTCCATCAATTTAAGGCAGTGGAAAATGTTCCAATTCATTTTCTTCCAGAAAGCCCCCATCACTGAGACTAGATGGTAATTGTAATTGCAATCCTCCTGGTCCAAGGAGGGCTATTTCAAGAGTAACCACACAATCACCTCCTTCAAGGCATACTGCCCTGCCTCAGAAAACAGGCAAAAACTGCCTCGTGGGTCCAGCTGGCCAACTTGTTCCTGTTAGATGGCGTTAGCTAAGGAGCGCCTTAATTCAGTAGGCTTTTCCATGCTCAACCTTGACTAGCACAATAAAAGGTGTTGCTCTGTACTGAAACAGTGGTTCCCCCTTCTGTGCTCATCAGAAACTATTCTGATAGCTAAATGAAAAAATTCCTTCAGTAGCACCTTAAAGACCAACTAAGTTTTTATTTTGGTATGAGCTTTCGTGTGCATGCACACTTCTTCAGAAAACTTAGTTGGTCTTTAAGGTGCTACTGAAGGAATTTTTTCATTTTACTTCGACCCAGACCAACACGGCTACCTACCTGTATTCTGATAGCTGCTGTCAGGAGTATGGGCAGGAGTCAGGCTCTGGGGCCTGTAGTGCTTTGCAGGACTTGCTCCGTGGACCCTTGCCTTGCTGACGTCTTGATCCTTGCTCCGTGGACCCTTGCCTTGCCGACGTCTTGATCCTTGCTCCATGGACCCTTGCCTTGCCGACGTCTTGATCCTTGCTCCGTGGACCCTTGCCTTGCCGACGTCTTGATCCTTGCTCCGTGGACCCTTGCCTTGCCGACGTCTTGATCCTTGCTCCGTGGACCCTTGCCTTGCCGATGCCTTGATCCTTGCTCCTTGGACCCTTGCCTTGCCGACGCCTTGATCCTCGACCCTTGGACCTTCGCCTTGCTCTTTGACCCTTGGACCTTCGCCTTGCTCCTTGACCCTTGGACCTTCGCCTTGCTCCTTGACCCTTGGACCTTCGCCTTGCTTCCTGTTCCCTGGACCTTCGCCTTGCTTCCGGTTCCCTGGACCTTTGCCTTGCTTCCTGTTCCTTGGACCTTCGCCTTGCTTCTTGTTCCTTGAGCCTTCGCCTTGCTTCTTGCCCCGTGGACCTTCGTCTCTGCCTTGCTCCTTGACCCTGCAACTGCCTGCTGCTGGACCCTCAGCCCTGCACCTGTTCCTGCTTCTTCATCACCATCTTGCCTCTGGTCCTGACGCCCGCCGACGGGACCGTGACAGCTGCCCTTGTTGGAGATGTGCAGCTGTACAGCAGTTTGAGGGCTTTCAAAATACATAAACAAGGAATCAACCTTGCAGTAGGCAGAGTCTTGTCAATTCTCATTTATTCACTTGGTACTTGGCATTTTTTTTTTCTGCTGTAAGAAGCTGTAAAGATATATGCAGCTTGGGGTGACAGTCAACTAAGTTGTACTCAAGAGTACACGAATTAAGTCATGTTCATTAAAGTTGGGTCCATTCATTTCAATAGGTCTACTCTGAGTATAGCTTAGTTGAATAGGTTGGCATCCATCTGTTTTGGGAGACAATGGAAGAGTGTGCCTTTGGGGGCGAAGTCAAACTGTTGGAAGGTTACAGCGCCTGCTGTGGCTATAGAGACCAATATGGGAGAGACATGTTTTGTTGCAGCCGGGGCAGATGAAGGCATCCAGTTGTGCTGCTGCAGATGTACCATGGTCATCTTCTCTCTGTGCTCCTTCTCTGGTCACTGCTGTGGATACACAACCTGGCTGCCTTTCTCCAAGCACTGAGTCACCTGCAATAAATCCCCACGTGGCAGGGTTGATGTTGCCAGCCCTTATGTCACATCTTTGTAGCGCAGAGTTGATCTGCTAATGGACCTGGTCCCCACAGAGCACGTCCCTAAGGATCCTGACATCTTTCATTCAGTGGACATGACCAAGCTAGCATAGGTGTCGCTGAGACAGAAGTGCGAACATGCAAGGAAGGTGGGCGGGCTTAGGAGAGCACATCTTTGACGCTCTGTCCTGCACAGACCTCAGTTTCTTTCTTTCTGGTTTTGTGAGCATGGAAATCCTGCACATTGATGACTGGGTATAGAACACCATGCATAAATGTAATAGCATATGGGATGCCCTTCTGGTGTGTTTTGACAATAACAGATGCTGGGAACCTGGCAATCCAGCTCCTTGGCCAGCAGACAGACAAGACCCCAACATCCCCCCCTCCTCACCTCTCATTCTAGCTTGCTCCTTCCTATTTATCTGACTGCAAACTAAGGACAAGATTTTAAACCAATCTGCATGATCCCAATAATGTAACAGAAACACACAAAAATTATTTGAGGCTTATTTTCTTACCAACTCAAAGGCATCTTTCTCTCTTTCAAAACATTGCTTGTTGTTCTAATTTCAGTTATCATTTCTGTTCTTATTAATTGTTATAGATATTGGATGGGGGGTGGGGGAGATTGATAATTGAAGGGGGATGAGTGGCAAGGGTTGTGCAAATGAAGAGCAACTTGCAGCCCACCAATCACATTGTCAATATCCTCGGGCCACAATAAATGAAATCCATGCACCAAAACATCACTAGATGGTGTTCTAAACTCAGCCATAAACTGAACTGCAGAACTTGCCACATGCAGCACCATCGCAAAAAGATCTTTAAGAGACTCGGGAACAACGAAGGAGTTATAAGACCTTCCTACAATGGGGTTGTGCCAGAGGGCAAAGAGGCCAAGGTAGGAAGAGAGCTTTCCTCCCTCTGTTTTCCCACCTCATTCTGTTTTTTCCACTCTGGGGCAGGAGGAGGAGAATAACTCCTCCTGCATCAATACTACTGTACTATGCCAAGAGAAAATGCTATTATCTCCTCCTCCTCCCCTAGGAGCTGCTGTGGGGAGGGAAAATGCTGTGTGTGTCTGTGCATGTGCACGCCTGCCTCTCTCTGTGTGTATGCATACACACATGATTGTGTGTTGGCTTGCTTTGGCCGTGCCCACCTCTGATATGTGACTCTCAATGGAGAGGCCAACCATCAGAGGCCCTTGGGCTCAGAAAGGATAGCTACACTTGCAGTGTGGAATGGTCACTAAAATCTTAAACCTCATCAGGAATGCTAAGGAAGACAGAGGATCCAGTCTAGAACACCAAGGTAGGAATGTGACTCACATTTCATAATTGTCATGGTGCCCATGTACAGTAGTACCGAGTTGAGCCTCAGCATGAACGTTGAGGACTCCCAGAACAACAAGCCTGGGGGATCCACAACAACAAACTGAGATAACCTCTGGCAGATCACGCAAGGAGACTTGGACAGAAGGGCAGAATCCTTAATCTGTCCAGCAAGTGTTACACAAATGCTTAAACGTGGAGCCCACCTGGACATGAGCCTTGGAGGCAGTCCAATATAGCAGGGATGGGCAACCTCATGCTTGAGGGGCCAAATGAAGTCATCTGGATCTCTCTCCTTGGCCCTCAGAGTTCTTCTGTCAGGAGTGGTGCCTCACACCACTTCAGTGTGTTCAGAGGCTTCAGTGCTGTTAATTCCTTGTTCAAAGAAACAAGACAGCTCAGGAGGGACAGGCCTAGAGAGCATATCAATTCTTGCCAGTAGAACTTGCCCTGATGAGGCGGAGTTGCAAGGACTGGAGATCCCTGCCTTCCCACAGCTCTCAACTCTCCTTCTCCCCCAGTTTCCTTCTCAAGCATTCTGAGCTTCTGTTGCCTTGCCTGTCTTTGCTCCATCCTCTCCATTCCTCTTTGTGTTCTGAGAGACCAGGGCAGAGGGGAGCTGGTCACAGCAGGAGGGGAAACAGTCTGGCTTCCTCACCAGCCTGACTCATCACTGCCTCTTGCCCCCTCTCCTTTCCATCCTCCACTTCTGCCTCTGATTCTGGACTTCTCTCTGCCACACTCTTCCTGCTCACTATGCACTGTTACCTCTTCCACTTCTGACACCTCCTCCTCCCAGTCTGCTCCCTCTTCTCCCTCTGGCCACTCATCACCATCCCACCTCCAATCCCCTGGCACTCAGCCTTCTTCCCTTGGAGGTTCCCACTCCTCTGCATCCAGCCAATCCATGATATCTCCCCAGGCCACACCCCTATCTTCTCAGGCTACCCCCTGGGTGCTTTTTTTCTAGCTAGAGGGTGCCCATGTACTCCAATAATGCTTGCCCGGATGAAGGATAAAGAGGGGTTTGTGTGAGAGAGACAGAGAGCAAAAACTAGCCTTTTGTACAAAGGGAACATTTGCATTGGTTTCTCTGCCCACTTTTGCCTCTGTCCCTGCCCACCCTGGTATGTGGCCCTCAAAATGCTTCTCAAAAGGAAATTTGTCCCTCAGGCTGGATAATGTCCCCCACCCATGCCCTGTAGACTGGAGCAGCTGCTCCCTTTCAAATGTCTATGCTGGTGCCACCCTTAAGAAGCCAGATGGACACAGCTGAGAAAGATCTACTCCTCATCTTAGCTGATCACAGAACCAGAAGAAGTCAAGAATCTGCCAGTGAGATGTTTTACCAACAACAACAACAATGGCACTAGATCTAAGCCAGGCATAGGCAAACTCGGACCTCCAGATGTTTTGGGACTACAATTCCCATCATCCCTGACCAGTGGTCCTGTTAGCTAGGGATCATGAGAGTTGTAGCCCCAAAACATCTGGAGGGCCAAGTTTGCCTAAGCAGTATATCATGGCCCCTCAACCACGAGGAAATACCACCAATTTGACCACAACTGATAATGTATCTGGTGCATAACCTAAAATTAAGTCTGCACGTTTACTCATTTTAGGACTAGCCTTGTTTTACTTCTGGCTCTCGGCCCTAAAAGGGACCCATGAGCTCTGACTAGACAGATCTGAATAACTGCTGACTTTGGTATTTCCAAAGGTAGAAAAGCATTGCTGCTTTCTCCCACTATGCTTAAGATGCAATCAGGTCTTTTTGTATCAGACAGACTAACCTCATTATGTTTCTGAATGCTTCATCCAGGCTATCATAAGCATCTTACAAACTGCAGGCTGGGGTGCCCTGTCCTCTCAGCAACATCTTTCTTCTCCTTCCCTGTTTTCCCCATTTTACTGAACTTCTCATCTTTTGCTTATCTAATCCAACCTGTTGAACTAAAAATGCTACACATTTATGATTTAATGAAAGCAATATTTTACTATTGCTTTGTGGGTGTTTTTTTAATGAACTGATGTACCTTCGTCTATGACGACTAGGTGCTTTCGAAATTGCAGATTTTTGGAGTTTGTTTACAGATTCCATTCTTGGTATGAAATTCTTGCTCGGAGACTTAAAAGCTTGGCCCTGTTTATTTGAGCACTTCTTTTCTCTCCCGTTTTCAGAGACAACGGCAGTCGTCAAAACGTGCAAGCAAGATGCAGTGAGACTTTGCTTCAGTGCCTGCGGTGGCCAGATGTCACCAAACCCCAGCTAATGTGAGTCATTGAGACAGTCCACACACAATTAGGCTGCCCTGTGATCTTCTCAGTCCTTGGCATTGTCCATGCTGCTAAAGCATATTGTCCTAGCTGCATCCCCTCTTTGTGAATACTAAAGCAAGGTAGCATCTGATAGTCCAGCCTTTTGTTCTCACAGCCAGTATCTCCCTGTCTGCATTTAGCAGTAGATTCCAGGGATCCCTAACCTTCCTCTGGCTTCTAGCAGACTTGCAGATCCCCCCCTACCCTGCTATTTCACATCTATCACATATGTTTCAGTTCGGTCTGTGCCTTTGCAGTTCTTAATATATTCAAATAAGAAGCATACATCAAATGAAGAAAGATGTGACAACTCTGGACTAGAAGCAGGAATGATTTCAGTTTTTCGGAAGCCCTAGGCATGCAAATAACGGGACTCCTTATTGGGCACAGGAAGTATTAAAGAGGAAATCATGGCTGTAAGATTTCAATGCAATGAAGTATAAGAGGCAATTTTTATATTCCATTGACAGGTGCTATCAGAAGTACTACTTCAACACACTTTAAATATACAAATTCCAATACTTCCCCCTCCAAACATACATACATACACACACAACTGAAACAGTATTATCTTTCTTTTGCTTTCCCCTTCTGTGATAATCATCATCCGCACTAGATAATCCTCTTACATAGATACTATCTATGAGCCAAGATTTCTAGGCATGACAAGTGGGTGCTCCAGGCTTTCTGTGCCATGCAGGGGGGGGGGGACACAACACAATTTGGAAGATGCAATCCTTGTAAGACTGAAAACTCAATGCCCCAAACCTCATCTATTACCTTCCATGTCACAGTAACAAATTCTGCAAAAACCAAAAGCTGAATTCTGCGGCTGGTATAAATTGCAGAAAACGAGCAAATGAACTCTCGTGGTTTGCATAAATTGTTCTGCTTCTGCTTGCCATAGGGAAGGGAAATATAAATAAGGCACTGAATGCCTGCCTTTAGCCACCAATCAAGACGACAACAAGAAGAAAGAAACTTCCGGCTCTTTAAAAAAGAAACCAATTTATGATCACATCAGCCTTGGCATGTATGTGGGAACTGCACAGAAATGCAACAAATTTACTGGACCCTCTTGCATTTCGTGGGATTGACCTCGCTATTAATTCTCTCTCCCGTTGCATTTGCATGTAGGCCAACCAAGCACTGCTTGGGCATCTGAAAAAGCAGTATTTAGACCACAAAGCTTACCATAAAAGTTGGGCTTTGAGATAACCACAAGATTCCTATGGTTTCTGACATTCAGCAGGCATTGCCCACGTGCTCGCGTGTATATCTATACAATCATACAAGCAAAAAGTCCCCCCCCTCTCTTCCAAAGAAAGCTATGGGGCAGCATCCAAAGGCAGGGCCAGTGTGTCAAATGAGAACAGCAGGTGTATGTTTACTCGTCTCCATACAATAGGCTAGATGCTGTGGGTGGGGGGCAGTTTATCACCTGATTTGGCCTGTGATTTCCACTGTGAAACACTTCACCCCGGCAAAGGCGAGCTCTGGCTGCTTTGCAATACAGTCGTACTTTGGTTAACAAACGACTTGCAAGTCGAACATTTTGGCTCCCAAACACCACAAACCCGGAAGTGAGTGTTCCAGTTTGTGAACGTTCTTTTGGAACCCAAACGTCCAGCGCAGCCTCCACAGCTTCCAATTGGCTGCAGGAGCTTCCACAAGTGTTTCACAATCACAGGAGTGTTTCACAATCACAGCCATTTCATCTACTATATATTTTGTGAAGTTGTCTGTCCATCTGTCTATCCATCTGTTCTTTATGCATTCGGACACCTCTTGAGAGATCATCACCAAATCTGGCATGACAGCTCCTGAGATGGAGGAGCGGGTTTTGATCTACGCTCGGATACAGTTAGATGTCGTTTTGAATCAAGATGCTGGACCAAACAGTATATAGAGGTAGCTCTAATTAAATCTGGGTTTCCTTTGGATTCTATGAAATGAATTAAAATACTTTATGACTCACTCACATCTAGAGTTAAAGTGAATGGTATTAGGTTTGTTACTTTCCCACTAGAGGAACTAGACAGAGGTGCCCACTATCACTTTTGCTTTTAAAAATTTGCCTAGAACCTCTGGTTTGTGCTATTAGACAACATGACAAGATCTACGGAGCAGTTCACAATTCATTTTATTTATTTATTGGTTTTATTTGCAGATCACATTATTTTGTTTATTTCTACACTTCATACTACAGTATGTTGATGCAAACAATAGATGCCTTTGGTAAAACATCAAGATATTCTATTAACCGATGCAAATAGATGAAAATTTGATCACCCATTTCTGTATTTGCTCCAAATCTATTAAATATTTAGGTATGTTAATACCAAGAGATATAATTGAGCTAATAACAGTTAATATAAAGACAACAATAAAATAGTTTTTTAAGATAGATGGGAGTCATTAAACCTTACCCTTTGGGTAAGGCTTAATGCTCTCAAAATGAGCATTATTCCCAGATTTATTTATATTATGAGAGGACTTCCAGATTTTATGTCCTGAACATATTTCCAAAAGATGAAATTCTTTGTTTAGGAAATGTCTTTGGGGTTCAGTGACTTCGAGAATACCCTTGCAAAAAAAATGTAATTACAAATTAATGAAGGTGGATTTGGTATCTCAAATTTTGAATTCTATCATCATGCATATTTATTGTCAAGCATAAAATTTTGGAAACCTACCTCCAGTGTTAACTTTCCGACTTGGGCACCTTTAGAATGTACATATATACCGTAGCACCTTTGGACAATATTAGGATCAAGATACTTGAAAACTCAGGAGAGATCTTGAAACAATTAAGTCAGTTAGAAAGATATGGAATATAATGTCTAATGAAAATAAATGTGATCCATTCTCACATGCCAAATTTGGGGAAATCAAATTTTTAGAATTTGAAAAAATATGGCAATATGGAAATACAGTGGTACCTCTGGTTAAGAACTTAATTTGTTCCGGAGGTCCATTCTTAACTTGAAACTGTTCTTTAGCTAATGGGGCCTCCTGCTGCCGCTGCACCGCCGGAGCACAATTTCTGTTCTCATCCTGAAGCAAAGTTCTTAACCTGAGGTACTATTTCTGGGTTAGCGGAGTTTGTAACCTGAAGCGTTTGTAACCTGAAGCGTTTGTAACCCGAGGTATCACTGTATTGGACAGAAGCAGACCTATTTGACTTTGGGCCAACTGATAGATGAGGAAGATGAATTCTATATGTATACTCTTCTAAGAGATAAATATCATCAATCAAATGCAGCCCAATGGCAATATTTACAGCTACAACATTTTCTAACATCCTTGTTTGAGTGACACTTTTTCAGCTTCTAAAACACCAAAATATTGGAACTGGATAAATATTTTGAATCTAAAAACCAATGATCACCTTCTATAGATATTTTTTACTACAAATTTTGATATGCAAACTTTAATAAATGACTGGAATAAAGAACTGGATCTTCCAATATAAAAACTGGATCTTCCAATATAAAAAAATTCCTTCAGTATTATTTATTATTTTGCTTCGACTCAGACCAACACGGCTACCTACCTGTAACTGGATCTTCCAATATTACCTAAGACAGTGAGAAAATGCTTTAGCTTCTGTAGCAATGTTACATTATATTACTGTATACAACAGAAAATAATATTTAGAATTTATTGGATTCCATTACATTTGTATAAAAAAAGGACTGTCTAATCTAGCTTTTTGTTGGAGATGTAATAAGGGTAATGTCTCTTTGAATCATATGTTCTTACACTGCCCTATACTGTACTCACCAAGTTTTGGGAGAAAGTATTGAACCGTATAAATATGACTGTGCAGAAGAAGTTAGTTTTCGGAGGAAAGTATTATTTTGAATTATATACCTATCGTATAGAAGCTGAAAACTGGACAGCGGAAATGGATTCTACATGCCCTAACAGTGGCTAAGAGATTGGTATTGATGAACTGGAAGAATAAAGATAAGCTCCCCTTTAATCAATAGATCAACAACATGACAATGGTTGCAACATATGAACGGACTGCTTATAGATGCAGACTTTTTTTGAATAAATATATTGACATTTGGAATGAGTTTATATAGAACATAGTAGGTTATTAATAATCATATATGTACAGTGGTGCCTCGCTAGACGAATTTAATTCGTTCCACGGGTCTTTTCTTATAACGAAAAATTTGTCTAGCGAATCCCATAGGAATGCATTGAATTTTTTTGAATTTTTTTGCCCATAGGAACACATTAATTGAATTTCAATGCATTCCTATGGGAAACCGCGATTCGCTAGATGAATTTTTCGTAAAACGAATTCGTCTAGCGAGGCAACCTCCACTAGAAAAAACCTTTCGTTAAGCGGAAATTTCATTAAGCAGGGCATCCGTTAAGCAAGGCACCACTGTATTAGGACAATAATATTACTCATATATCTATATAATAATGTATTGAAGTATAACTGATTATACTTAGTGTATTATATATATATTTCTTATTTATTTATTTTTTAACTAAAAAAGATGCTGGACCCAAGCTTTCCAAATTGCATGGATTTGGACACCCTTGAAGATAACCCAATGTGTCCTTTATTTTACTGAGATGCAAGAGCTGGTTCGGCCTCCTTCTCTAAATTCTACCTGAACTGCCATACCTAGTTCCTGCAGCCATCATCACCAGGTTTAGCACAACCACAGATACAGCAGAACTCTGCTGGTGGCTGGGTAATGACAGGCCAGTAGCCACATCCATAGATTGAACAGCAGGGGTACTGTCCTATTACCACTTCCAGGTGGGGGCTCAGTCAGGAAATGGCAGTGGAAATTCAGAACAACCCTAGTTAGAACAACTTCCTTTTCTTTCTAAATCAAATAATAATAAAAATGCTTTTGGGGAAGAGCGGGGAATCCATTGCCTACATACATACTATTATAGATCCTCTAAAACAGGCATCCCCAAACTGCGGCCCTCCAGATGTTTTGGCCTACAACTCCCATGATCCCTAGCTAAGAGGACCAGTGGTCAGGGATTATGGGAATTGCAGTCCAAAACATCTGGAGGGCCAAAGTTTGGGGATGCCTGCTCTAAAACACCTTCCGTTCCCAACCAAGGCAAAAAACAACAACAGGATTTGTATATCTAAAATTCAACTACCAAGTCCTTATGTCAATATGAAATATGCTGCAGTAACTTTGGGCATTTCTGCAGGAAATGTTTCCCACATGTTTCCCATTGATCAAAGTCGGCGTCAAGCCTTTTAAGAATTGCATCTCTCTCTCTCTCCCCCCCCCCCCCACTTCTTGTAAGACAAGGACTGATTGCATGGAAGTCAGTTCTGATGAGGGAACATGTGCCTCCTCCCTCCCTTATTTGCATTCTGACACACTGTAATGGCAGACTTGAGTGGATAAAGAGTCAAAGCACAGTTGTGCGTCCCACTGGGAGGTCTTTAGAAGATGATGAATGCACAAAGCTATAAACATTTTCATGTCACTCATTCTGAACATGTTCACTTTTCTCAAGCCCATGGGGATAAAGACTACAGAACAACTAATACTGCAGAAATCAGGGGGGTTTGGCCATATGACATCAGAAATATATACCCCTAAAATAGTTATAATTTAAAGTAACACTGCATATACGAATCTGCTTTAAAACAAAAACAAAAAACCCATTATCATAGAATTGTAGAATTGGAAGGGACTATAAGGCTTATCTAAGGACCCAGGTGGCGCTGTGGGTTAAACCACTGAGCCTAGGGCTTGCTGATCAGAAGGTCGGCGGTTCGAATCCCTGTGACGGGGTGAGCTCCCGTTGCTTGGTCCCAGCTCCTGCCAACCTAGCAGTTCGAAAGCACATCAAAATGCAAGTAGATAAATAGGAACCGCTATAGTGGGAAGGTAAACAGCATTTCCATGTGCTGCTCTGGTTCGCCAGAAGCGGCTTTGTCATGCTGGCCACATGACCCGGAAGCTGTACGCTGGCTCCCTCGGCCAAAAATGCGAGATGAGCGCGCAACCCCAGAGTCGGTCACGACTGGACCTAATGGTCAGGGGTCCCTTTACCTTTTATAAGGCTTATCTAGTCTAATGCCCTGCAATGCAGGAATCTTTTTGTGCAACTATTTGTCTTTTGTGCATGCAAGGCAGATAGGAATTACGGTAAAGTATATTGTGGAATAAATATAGAAGTTAAAGAACTTGTCTTTTTCTAGCATCTTTGTATCAAACATATGGGAGAGGGTTCACTCCTGGTTGCTGTTCACTACTCTTTTGTGTTTATTGGAGCAGTGTGAAGAAATGGCAATTTGGGTTTGGGGCTCCAATCCAGTTTGGGACTACATTCTGGATCAGGGCCCCAGAGCTGCTGCTCTCCTAAATAGGTGCAAACAGGAGTAACATCAGATGCAGTATGGTAGCAAGAGGCATTCAGAAGTTCCACTGAAGCAGGCGCAGCCACAAAGCGGGAAACCAATGAGAAGCAGCCTCCTTTGCCTTTGGAATCTGCCTGCTAAGAACGAAAAGGGGGATGGCATGTAAATTAAGGGTGTTTAAGCCTATCATCTGCTTAAGACAAAATACCCCTCTCTTCTGCCTGTAATATTACTGCTTTCCAGCAAGCACAAAAGTAGTCTTGTGCCATCATGCAAGTTTACTCAGTGGAATTCCTTTCCCTTCTCTTCTCTCACTGCCAAAATGAGTTGTCATCAATATAGGAACAAGCATTATCTCAATTCCTTCCCCACCCCATGCTACTGTTGGATGCATAACTACATAACATTCTCTCCAGCAACAGATTTTAAGAACAGCAGCAACAACAACAACGCCCCACTTCTATTCCTTGATGGTGTTTGCATGTGTGTGTTTGCAAGACTACAGACCTGTAACATGAAACAGCTCTATTTTTCTTTTTAAAACCCCCCATAAAAACACACACTAAAGACTGAAAAAAATTGGCTTCTCTCTCTTTCTCTCTCTGGCTCGGGAAGCATGTGCAATAAAACAGCCACCTGCTGCATAGAATTTGTCGCCTTAATGGTGGTTTTCAAAGAATATTTGTTCCAGCTCATACTGATATCAGACGTCCTTAGAAAATGAAATCAGTAACAGGAACCCATCATCCCAGGTGATGATGTACTGCATACCATGCAAAAATGTCAAAAAGTGAACAATTATAATGAAACTTTAAAACCACTCTTCTAATGAAACAAGCTATCCATATTCCAGTGATATGGAAGCTTTTCCTAATTTTCCTAATTAGAGCTTCACCTCTCCTGCTCCTGGTGTTCACATAATTTTTAAATATTCAGAGACCCTTTTCCAAGCAGGGATGTTTATCTGTGTTCCAGGCATGATTTAAGTTAGGGTTGCCATATTTCAAACAGTGAAAATCCGGACAGAAAAGTTGTTGAACTGTTTCTTCTTTTTAAAAAGTTTTTTATTTTAGTTTTTGGTTTTGGCCAAAGTTGTTGAGCATTTTTAGCACATTTGTTTGGGCACATTCGCTGGGACACTGCTTCCAACAGCAGTATTCTGTCCAGGAAATTCCAGACATATGGCAACCCTAGTTTAGTAAACAAGTGCTCTCTCCCCAGAAGAGAGTTAGGGAGCATGAGGGGAAGTCCCATTGGGTGAGAAGTCGTCCTTGAACTGATGGGAGGCTTATTTATTTAGTTGGTAAAGGCTTATTTAAGGCTCATTACCAAGGGATGCGGGTGGCGCTGTGGCCTAAACCACTGAGTCTCTTGAGCTTGCCAATCAGAAGGTTGGCGGTTCAAATCCCCGTGACGGTGTGAGCTCCCGTTGTTCGGTCCCAGCTCCTGCCAACCTAATAGTTCGAAAGCACGTCAAAGTGCAAGTAGATAAATAGGTACCGCTCCAGCGGGAAGGTAAACAGCGTTTCCGTGCGCTTCTCTGGTTCGCCAGAAGCAGCTTAGTCATGCTGGCCACATGACTCGGAAGCTGTCTGAGGACAAATGCCGGCTCCCTCGGCCTGAAAGTGAGATGAGCACCGCACCCCACCCTAGTCGCCTTTGATTGGACTTATGCATCCAAGGGGTCCTTTACCTTTGCACCTACTTACTGTAGCTGGACGCAATTCTTAAAGTGTGTGTGTGTGTGTGTGTGTGTGTGTGTGAGAGAGAGAGAGAGAGAGAGAGAGAGAGAGAGAGAGAGAGAGAGAGAGAGAGAGAATTTTGTAACACTTAAAGGAAGTTTAGGGCAGGTATCTTCAATCTTTCAAATCCAGGGCCCCCTTCTAACTCAAACATGCATTTGGGAACACATTTATTAACTTTTTTACCACACATATGCATGGCAGTAGTGCTCCTGCTGTGAACCACATTGGACCAGGTTGCAACCCACTAGTGCAGTGGCTTTTGAACCTTTTTTATCAGGACCACACTCTTAGAATAAAAATTTGCTTCTGCCGCACCAATTTTTTTTTTAGGAATAAGAAAAACATTGGAAAACTAAAAGAAACAACTCCTAGCAGTGCTTGATTTATCACATACAACACAAATACTATATAATATGATCAGTGTTTTTTTCTGGGGGTACCCAAGGGTATGCAGTAGTGGCACTTTTTCTTTCTAGAGGAAAAGCACTGAATATGATCATGGGAAACCCAGAAAGTGTAAAAAACAATGCAGCTACATAAGAGCATGAATCATTCCCAAAAGATAACTATAAACAAGCCTCTCACATATAGAAGAATGTATATTGAGTGGTGTGAGCTTCCTTTTGCCAGGTAATCTCACTAACGTTAGATCTAATTTGAAACATAAAAACTCTCATCACTTCATCAGCACAAATAAGCCTCCCTCTTTTCTGATCTTCCATAATTGTCAGAGTTGAAAATCCCTGCTCACAACAATATCTTGTGGAGAACTGTAGAAGAACAGCCAATGCTCTTTGTTCTCATTTTGGAAAGATATCTACCCATACTCTGCAAATTAATAATAATAATAATAATAATAATAATAATAATAATAATAATAATAATTTGATACTAGACTAGGCTATACTATAGCACACGGAAATGTTTGAATGTTTCTTTGATTGTCTTCGGGTATTACCACCACACTTGCCATTCTCTCCTGCCAATGCCAGTGTGGTCTGCAAGACATTTTGGGAACCAATTAACCTTCCACTTGAAGACCAGCGCTTTAGGGAACAGGAGTGAAAACAACCCACCTTCCCCATCATACCTCCTGCTGTTTTAACATGTTTTTCACTGGCCTGAACCTGATATCATAGTAGGAACACCTGAGAAATGGGGGGGGGGGAGTCTGAATTCCAAAGAGAGCTTCTTTGATCTGCACCTTCCAGAGACTAACGTGCAGATCAGGCTTGGCTGTCCTACTGGATCTTCTTATTGCGTTATTCCTCTCCCCCACCTCGTCCCCCTTTACTAGCCACCTGGAGTGGTTAGAAAGCCTGGCTCCTGCTGTGTGCATGATAATGGGGCTAGGAGTGTGCATTATAATGCCCCTGAGAGTGATTGGATGTGATGACAAGCTGTCACCCTCAGGGAGATTGTATGGTGGGGAGGGGGACACATGGCTGCCCCCACTTTCCCCAAGAGTGATGGCACATCATCACATCACTCTCTGGGGGATTTGCAGTCCCATTATTTCATGTGTGGGAGGAGTTGCAATTTCCAATTGCTGCAGGCTAAAAAAATGAAAATGAGGTGCCAGCCCTAGGAACGTTTCATAAATACATCTTCATTTTATTTTATTAATAGTAAATTTGCAACATTTTGGGGGGGGGGTCCTGCATGTCCACAGCCTTATTTTTTATTATTTAATTTGATAGTGTTTATTGTATTGACTACTATACATTTGATAGTGTTCATTGTGTTGACAAACACATTGACTACGCAAAAAGCATTTGACTGTTTCAGCCACAGCAAACTATGGCAAGTTCTTAAAGAAATGGGAGTGCCTGACCACCTCATCTGTCTCCTGAGAAATCTCTATGTGGGACAAGAAGCCACAGTTAGATATGGAATAACTGATTGGTTCAAAATTAAGAAAGGAGTACGGCAAGGCTGTATATTTCCTCCCTGCTTATTTAACTTATATTTCCTTGACATCTGATGGGAGGGCATTCCACAGGGCAGGCGCCACTACCGAGAAGGCCCTCTACCTGGTTCCCTGTAACTTTGCTTCTCGCAGTGAGGGAACCGCCAAAAGGCCCTCAGAGCTGGACCTCAGTGTTGGGGCTGAACGATGGGGGTGGAGATGCTGGAGATGAAGGCCTTACAGAGTTTGCCCTTCCATTGCAGGAGCGGCAGCAGTAGTGGGGCATTTCGCCTCAGCCTTTGAAACACCTTGGGCCGCCCCTGGTACCTGATGAAGGTTAGGGGGCAGAAATTTAAAAAAGAGAAGTTTAGAAGGACAACTGCGAACTGTTTTCTTTCATTGGGGGCATGCTTAAGGAGAGTATTGGGACACAAAAATGTGGGATCCCCTTCTGCTTCAAGTGTCCTTAGCTTCATCATTGCAGCCCCCACTCCCTGGCCTCCCTAGGAAATGTCTGAAGCAGGAAGTCAAGTGTTGTTAGCTCATTTTGTGCCCCCAAGTCATGAGAGGAGTGGAATGAAAGCCAAGAGCTCTCCTTTCCTTTCAAATGCAAGGGTGGGGAAAGGAGGAGGGGGAAGCAAAGTGACAGGAAACAGGCTTCAGAATAATATCAGGAGTGGATTCGTGGCAGAGTAAGAAAGGCATATAGTGGTATAAGGGGAGCAGGAAACAAGTGCTCTCTGTGTGAGAGAGCACAAATGTGTGAGAAAGAAAATGAGTGTAAATGTAAATTATATGTAAATGAGGTGTGTATGTTGCATTCACCCTGACCACAACTGGCATGTGACCCTGGGAAGGATCCCCAAAAAGGAAAGCAGGTGAAAAAGGGATCTCCACTCCTGGTTTAGTCTAAGGACACATCCACATTTAAAGCACATGGCTCTTCCCCCCCCCCCCCCGAATCCAGGGAGCTGCAGTTTGTTGAGGGTGCTGGGAATTGTAGTTTTGTGAGGTGGCAAAATGTTGTTCCCAGGATTCTTTGGGGGAAGCCATGTGCCTTTAATAAAATGTGTACTACATATGTCCAGTGTGGATGTGACCTGAATTCTCTTCCTCGTCATTTGAACCCACTTGAGCAGTTCCACGAATGGCAAGAGGCTGAATTTGGGAGCAGAGAAAAATTGACCTGGGTGAGTGCCTTAACCCACTCCTTTTTCTCCTCTCTGAACTGAGCCTCCTGCTTCCCACACACAGGACAATGGTACAGGGAAGCCCCACAGGTAAGCAAAAGAAAAAAGGCCACCTGGGTGCAACTCTGCAACACCTGCCCTTTGAAATGCACCCTCGGTAAATATCAGGCAGGTGTCTACAATATTGGCATTTGAGGGCTGCTTAAAATACTGGCATTTGAGGGCTGCTGTTCACCCAGATTTTCCCTGAGGGGTGATTCAGTTAAGATGAATAATAATTTAATTTATTGAATTGTTATTTCTAATTTGTATTAATGTTTAAGCTGTAGTGTTTTTTGTTTTTTAAAAAATGTTTGGCACTGTAAAAACATTTGCAAATAATAAATACAAAAAAATGTGGCAGAATTAAGTATTCCATCCTACCTGCCATTTCTCCACTGTAAATTGCAGCCTTAGAGGATGCTATCAATTTTAAAATTTAAAAAATGGAGAAAATATACATACAGTAGACCCTCAGGTTATGTTACTCTCGAGTAATGTAAACTTCGGGTTGCAAAAGTGGCAAGCCCGGAGGTATTTTTCTGGGTTTCGCCACTTGCACATGTGCAGAAGCACTCTATCGCACCGCATGCGTACGCAGAAGCAGCACTTCTGGATACAGATTTTTCAGGGTGTGCACGGACCCCCAGAACAAATTAAATTTATATCCAGAGGGTCCACTGTACAGATGACTGCCACATAGTTTGGCCTAAAACAGGCATCCCCAGACTTCGACCCTCCAGATGTTTTGGACTACAATTCCCATCTTCCCCGACCACTGGTCCTGTTAGCTAGGGATCATGGGAGTTGTAGGCCAAAACATCTGGAGGGCCGCAGTTTGGGGATGCCTGGCCTAGAATAAGAACAGTATTGCAAACTAGCACAATCCTAGCCCAATGTTACACATTTCTTCCTGTTTCCCTGCTAATTTCTTCCACTGTAAACTAATCTTTTTTGTCTTTCAGCTTTGAAATCAAGCAACTTAATCTAAGGTTTAATTACACTTCAAATAATTTATGCTGCCACATGAGGTAAAAACACTTGCTATGCAACATATTATATGCAGGTATCCTTTTAAAAAAATGAAAACACAATTTCCCCAATCTGCTCCTTGAGAATTACTGCATCTGCACTTGATCCTATATAAGCAATTTAAATGGGCAGGTGTGCCCCCCCCAATCATTAAACAAAGTTGCATGTCCATTGTAGCTTTTGAATAACTACATTACACCTGCCAGAGACTGCCGAATGCACCAATTCACAAATCATTCTCCCAGTACACTGTGGTTTTATTAAAAGGTAAAGGGACCCATGACCATTAGGTCCAGTTGTGACCAACTCTGGGGTTGCATGCTCATCTCGCATTATTGGCCGAGGGAGCCGGCGTATAGTTTCCGGGTCATGTGGCCAGCATGACAAAGCCGCTTCTGGCAAACCAGAGCAGCACATGGAAACGCCGTTTACCTTCCCACTGTAGCGGTTCCTATTTATCTACTTGCATTTTGACGTGCTTTCGAACTGCTAGGTTGGCAGGAGCTGGGCCCAAGCAACGGGAGCTCACCCCGTCACAGGGATTCGAACCGCGGACCTTCTGATCAGCAAGCCCTAGGCTCAGTGGTTTAACCACAGCGCCACCTGGTTTTATTAAGATCTTGTAAATTGAGGCCCATTATTATTTTGAAAATCTGAGGCCACTGAGGACTGTCTCACACGGGTAAATTGTTAGGGTATCTCTCCATCATTACCATTCTGAAATTTGTTACACACCCTGTCTGGACTAAGTCTGGGAAGAGTGAGGTTAAACACACACACCCTTTACCCTTGAATCTTATTGTGTCACATGGAGCAAACAACTCTCTCATCCTAAGCTACTTCACTGAATCATAGTAAGGTTAAAATGATATCCTGTATTCCTTAGAGCAGTGGTTTTCAAAGTGTCCCTCTTTCCTTCCCTCCCTTCCTCTGATGCCCTCTTGAGTCTCTGCCTCCCAAAGGCTTGCACAGCTCTTTATTGCAACAGCTTCAAGCTCCGCAGGCGAATGGTGCCTCTGGGGCTGGCTGGCCAGGGGGTGCTACCTTGGAGTAAGCAAGCAGGCGTGGGAGCCCAGCTGGCCAGTCCACCAGCCCTTGCTGTTGGGAATAGACAGACAAGTCCCAGGCCCCTGTGGGGCAGTGTGAGGAGGCACCTCTCTTTGGGGCAAGGGGAGGCAGCTCACAGACCAGGGGCGGCAGCAGCAGCTGCCCAGAGGACTCCCAAGGAGAGGAGAGATGAGAGGAGTTTGAGGGAACCCTCCACAAGGGTGTTCAAAAAAGGGTGAGAGGCTGCTAGCTCTGTAGGCAAGGGGGTGACATAACTGAGCCCCACTGGGGTGCCGCAGAAAGAATGCAGTTAGTCAAGAGAGCCGTGGACTCAAAAAGTGGGTGTGGGTGGTGGACTCTTCTGCACTGGAGGTTTTTAAGCAGAGGTTAGATCAGGGGTCCCCCAAACTAAGGCCTGAGGGCCGAATGCGGCCCACACGAGCCAATTGTGCGGCCCCGATGACCGCCGCCTACTCTTACTGGCACGCCGCGGTGCGGTTGCCCATCTCTGGGTCGCCGCAGCGCCAGAAATAGCTTGTGCGCACACACACAAGCTATTTCCTTTTTTTTTTTTTTTTTAAATATTTTTATTAATTTTCCAATTAAAACCAATTATCACATTCAATATTTCAAATTATACACATATATATATCAATCAAACCGAATGTTATGCCAAATCATCTAAATAATTTATTTTTGGGTTCCCATGCTTCAAGAAATTGGGAATTCCTCGCAACTGTCCACTGCCGTCTTATTTCTAAAGTTCAAATCGTCCTCCAAGCTCATAATATTCCAAATCTTCCCCTTACAGTCACCTAGATGTTTTCCACTTTCATCCGATTGTTCCAGCTGCTGAGATAAATGTCAAACGAAGTTTCACAGATGTTCTTTCTCCTGTGTGAGTTAATCAGTCCAGCCTCCCCATAAATCTTCTTAGTGGAGCTCCCTGTTGCGACGGAGTAGCAGCGCCATCTTAAAAGGCTCAAATCACTTTCATTTTCTCTCATAGCCATGAAGATTTACGATTTATTTATCTTTATAGAATTTACAGCTTTTTCAGGCAGGAGACCCAAACATCCAACCATGAACTCTTGGTAAATTAATGGATCTCCTTGCCCTATAGCTGAACTTAGCTTCAGGTCGCTGCTCCAATTTAAAGTGCGTCACAGCTCATAAATCCTCCGAACGCGTCCAGAACTCCTTCCGTCTGACTAGGGGGGGGGCTTTTCTCATCGGCAACTTCACATCTTTAAGAAATATGCTCAGTAACAACAGCTATAAAGTTCAACTCACACAGTCTTTTGCTTCTCTTTCACTCCAAACAAGCCAGGACATCGCGTCCGGGAAGATACGAGGCAACAATATGAAGAAAAAATAAAAACTTGCTTCCCTTATCGCTCCGTCCCCATCAATCCTTCTTCCAGATGCCGTACATTCTTTGACTCCTCTCGCTCAGCAGCATAAAATTCTCAGCAGTAAACAGCGCTTCTTCCCCTCCTTCTGAAGTATGTCCATAGATTTAAGCCTAATTATCTTCTTTAACCATGGAAATCCCCGCCATGCAGATTAGCGTCCGGGAGTCCTGGCCGTCGTAAGTGCTCAGCCCAAGCTCCCCCCACTCCAAAAACAGTCGGAGTGGGTCTGGGGGCATCGCGGGCCAGCGGCCCCTCTCCGTAACCCCCGGAGAGGGTAGGGGGTTGCCATTTACTCCCCTAGCAACCGCCAAATTCCTTACGAAGGTCAGAGAGATGGAAAACAGGTCCGCCATTCCTGCAGGCGGAAACCGGAACCCACACACAAGCTATTTCCAGCGCCGCCCCGTGCCAGAAAAAGCGAGTGCGTGCGCATATGGGAGCGCGTTCCCCCACCCTCCGGCCCGCCACGCAATCGGCGCCGGAGGAACCGGCCCAAAGCCGGTTAAGTTTGGGAACCCCTGGGTTAGATGGTCATCTGTCTTCAGAGATTCCTGTATATCAAGGGGTTGGACTTGATGACTCTCATTCCAACTCTGCGATTCTACGATTCTATGAAATGATGTGCATACTATGCAAATTAGGGCATCTGGATTAGGAGAATTGGAATATGGCAACTTCATGTGCAGCTCTTTTACCTGTTCTCCAGGGCTAACAGAATAAAAATATGCAAGAGAAACTATACTTTAGCTGTAGAAGTAAGTAGGGCTACTGGATACAGAATCTGGGTTGTGATTGTACAGCCTTGATCATAACTCTGACCTTGTTAAGATATTGCTCTTTATTGGACTCAGAGAGCAGATTGTAACAAGTAGAAGCAGGTTGTGTTTACAACAGATGAAACCGCATGCTTGATTCCATAAAAAGGAACCATATGTATTCTATGCTTCCACTTTAATGAGTCCTGACTGTGGCCTAAGGCTTTAGCTTTTCAAGTAGGCCACAAGGAGCAGATGGAAGGACCTGAAGCATACATCTGCTTTGCTCACCTTTTAAAATAGCTTCATCTATTAAGTTTAAGAAACTCCCTGATTCTCTTTTGTCTGTTGGATAAATACCTTGGCCTGCTTTTGTGGAAGCTAATGCCCTTATGGCTTTGCTTAAATCTATTACTATATTAACAGAAGCAGATCTCCTTAGAAGTGGGAATTTAGCAGGTTAAAATGTCTAGGTGAACATGATGCTCAGCAAAAAGACTCTCATTCCAGATAACAGTAACTATTCACGATTCCTGCATGAGCCACAATTAAAAATCCACGCAATACAATCACTTCCTCAAAAATTAATTAGCCCTGGAAAGGATTTAAGTTTGGCAATAACGGGAAAAAAATACCCACAACAGACATTCCAAAAGCCAGGAATGTTCAAAATGCATTGCACACCATGCAGACCAGCTCACACAGTTAATGTTAATTAATCTGGAGATTGCTTTCTGCAGCAACACCTGATTACTCCAGTCTTGTAATTTGCAATTCAGCTGGGCATCAGTGGAGACTGAGAAGTCTTATCAGCAGTCGGATGGAATGCAAAGAGTATTTTGATGAATTCTATAGCCATTACTTTCAGCATAATTTTAATATCAGCAAATACAGCTTTTTTGGGTACTCTTCTGTATACCTACTGTGATCAAAATCAATTTATTGCAGAAGAATACTCCATCTCATGCGGCTAGAGTTCTTTTATTACAGGCCAAAGGCTCAGCACATCAGCAAAAGGTCTGGTGAAAACAGGATCAAGCCAAATCCTCAGTTTTCCCAAAAAGGCTTGCCCTTTCAGTGAGGTAGAACTGTTTGTCAAAAAAACAGGCAACCTGTGGGGAGAATCTAAAACACTTCTGAGGCCATTCCAAGGGAGGTGGCAGATTACCAGCCTCTGAGCCAGCAAGTCCTTAGACAGGCCCTCTGGGGGTTTTACTGCCTCTTCTAAAATGAGCCTTTAGGCTTTGTTATGAAGGCTTAGAAGGGACCCAGGTGGCGCTGTGGGCTAAACCACTGAGCCTAGGGCTTGCTGATCAGAAGGTCGGCGGTTCGAATCCCTGTGACGGGGTGAGCTCCCGTTGCTTGGTCCCAGCTCCTGCCAACCTAGCAGTTCGAAAGCACATCAAAATGCAAGTAGATAAATAGGAACCGCTACAGCAGGAAGGTAAACGGCGTTTCCATGTGCTGCTCTGGTTTGCCAGAAGCGGCTTTGTCATGCTGGCCACATGACCTGGAAGCTATACGCTGGCTCCCTCGGCCAATAATGCGAGATGAGCGTGCAACCCCAGAGTCGGTCACGACTGGACCTAATGGTCAGGGGTCCCTTTACCTTTAATGAAGGCTTGGAAGACACAAGAGTCAGGAAGCAAGATGGGAACTTCATTGTCTCTCTTAAACAAGAAGAGAGTAGACAAAGGAAATGCCTGACTCCACCCAGAATAAGTGCCACCTTTTGGAGTCGATATGGGATGTGGGTGGCGCTGCGGTCTAAACCACTGAGCCTAAAGGTAAAGGTAAAGGTAAAGAGACCCCTGACCATTAGGTCCAGTCGTGACCGACTCTGGGGTTGCACGCTCAACGGTCAGGTGTCCATTTACCTTTACCTTTGGGGTCCATAAGCACCTTTGCAAACTAGAGAAAGTGTTGTGGGCACCACACACACACACACACACACAAGCTCGTTACCAACCAATTTTATTGACAACAATAGAGTGCTTCTTTCAAATCTAATCTCAGCAGGGGGCAAGAGGGTAGGTAACCCTGTGTGTGCCAGCAAAGGGCCCTGTGAGGGCATGTTTGCCTGAGAGTGTCATGTTGCTGCCTAGACCATAAAAGGTAAAGGTAAAGGGACCCCTGACCATTAGGTCCAGTCGTGACCGACTCTGGGGTTGCGCGCTCATCTCGCATTATTGGCCGAGGGAGCCGGCGTATAGCTTCCAGGTCATGTGGCCAGCATGACAAAGCCGCTTCTGGCAAACCAGAGCAGCACATGGAAACGCCATTTACCTTCCCGCTGTAGCGGTTCCTATTTATCTACTTGCATTTTGAATTGCTTTCGAACTGCTAGGTTGGCAGGAGCTGGGACCAAGCAACGGGAGCTCACCCCGTCGCAGGGATTCGAACCGCCGACCTTCTGATCAGCAAGCCCTAGGCTCAGTGGTTTAACCCACAGCGCCACCTGGGTCCCTATAATGACAATAACTGCACAGGATGCATGTGGAAACTAACTCTGCAATTCTTTCAGACAGGACTGTGGCATCCCTTGGAAGGCATCTTACTGCAATTCTCCTTATTCCTATTTTTCCCTGGATTATTGAGCCTGAATTAACTAGTGTTGTTTCCCAAGTGGAACAAATGCATTAGAAATTCTACATTTTTCTTCTTATTTTTTAAATTCACAGAATTTTGTCATACAGCATTGTGTTTGTGCAGTTTACCATGGCTTGCAGTCTGTCTGTCCCCTTCCAATGTGTCTATTCAGCCATCCACATTACAGATATGCTCCAATGCACTGGAAAAAATGAGGCGAGGGATTCATCTTGATTTGATTGCATGTAAGGTCAATATTGATACATTTGCATGCCTATTCACATACAATTTTCAACTGGTGAAGCATGTGGGTGGAGCTTATAGGAAAAACACTCTATATTTCTTCTCTTAATTCTAACCCAGAGTTTTCCAAACTTTTCATGTTGATGACATGCTTTCTAGACATGCATCATTTTTCAACACAGTAATTCAGTTTTACTAACAAACCAGAGGTTGAACTAACCCCTTTCCAGTGCCGGGAGGAGCACAGGGAGTATTCCCGCAAAACACCTACACCCCGCAGCCAACACACTAACGTGTCGCAACACACAGTTTGGAAAGCTCTGTTCTGACCATAGCTGCCAAGTTTTCCCTTTTCTCGCGAGGAAGCCTATTCAGCATAAGGGAATTTCCCTTTAAAAAAGGGAGAACTTGGCAGCTATGGTTCTGACCCATTCCCCTGGGATTTTACCACTTTCTCAGAGATCCTCAGAAGGTTAAAACCTGGCAACACACGTGTGTTCATGGATCTGCCCCCGCCCCAAACGGAGGTGATGTTCACCCTATGAAAAAATGAATTCGCAAATGAATGCTTTTGGCTCAGCTCAGGCTGCTACGATACATTCATGTTCAGTTTCTAGCCAGAGGTAGGAAAGGATGCATGTAAGCTACAAACTGTAGCCTTACCATGTCTAGCTAAATTGCATTTTAAATCCTTACTTAGAATAACGAGATGAACACTGGAACAGGCAGTGAAGGCCACTGGATAATCCATGTTTGCCTGGATTAGTCAAGTACCCTGCAGATCACACCAGTGATAACTTGGACTGGTGCCACTCTAAACAAGATCAGATGATTTAGAACCCACAAATCCAGGGAGAAATATGGATAGGAAGAATTCTGCTACAATCTCCTAGGGTTATCTTTCAGGCAGCACATCTAAAAGCAGAAAGTACTTGGAACCAAGGCGATTGACCAGGAAAGAAATGTTCCAAACCCAATAATTCTGTGACTTATTGTTTGGCTGAATGGAAAGGGTATGGATGATGCAAAAGAGCAGACTATGTATAATGGTTTGTGTTGTGTGAGAGGGAGCATCTTCACCTACAGGCCCTCAGCACCTGTAACTACTCCTGTGAACCGCTCTGAGACCCCCGGGTATAGGGCGGTATATAAATTCAATACTGTAAATAATAAATAATACCCTGGCACAAAGGGAAAAGGGTAGGATTCCCTGCACCTTTGGCTCAACACTGTCTCAGAAGCAGACTCCACTGAAATGGAGAGAAGTGGGCCCAGTAAATCCCTTTAAACAGCCAAGAAGAAACAGAATTGAAACAGGATCTAAAAGTGCAACAATGACTAATGTGTTTCCCCCTTAAACTGCCCTTCATTTAATTTTTTTAATCCCAATTACAATCCAGCTCAAAACAATAGATACAATTAGAATATAGTAAGATCTAGATTAAAAACAACAACCCCTAAAGATTATTAAAACAGGAGGTGAATCCTACAGCAAACTCCTGTAAACTATTATCATTCACAGGGGCAGCCCAGTTAACAAAAGCCTTTCTAAAAGTTAGTGTTTATGACAAATCATTTTGGAGACTGCAGTCAAGACACTGGAGGTATTTTTCACTGCAAATTATTACTCCTCAAGGAAGAACTTCTCTCATATGGCCCAGTCTGCTTCTGAATAGCCCTCTAAATGCATTATATCGTGGAGGGGTGTTCCATGATGAATGGAAAGCAAGGTGAACTTCTGGCCGCCCCTAGCATTGCATGCCTCCTCAGCCATCTGTGGGGGCATTCGGTATGGGCCTCTGAAGAATGGAAGCCTGCCTGCAATCTTCATATGGCTGTGCTCAATCCACAGACATGGGGGTGGAGAAGCATGTTCCCCTCCTTCCCATGTAACACATGAATAGAGTGAATGGTTCACTTCTGACATCAGCTCAAACTGTGGTTCAGCATGCTGCCTGAATTGCCATAATCATTGCATCAACCTGCATCCAGAGGGTGCCGTATCCTGGTTACAGGAGTAAGCGTCTGAAGCTGAGATTGCAGCTTTTCTGCTGCACATTTGGAGAAGCAAGAAGTGGGAAGCAAACCCAGTCAGGCACAGAAACCCAAAATGTTGGGTTAGATTGTTGCAATTATTCTGAGCTAAACTGCACCCATGCTGCAACCCACCCACCCACACCCCTACCTGCCAACTTCCCTCCCTCTCTACCTGACTTGTTGTTCCAGTAGCGGCGGTGGCAGAATTCCCAAAGGGAAAGAAGGTTCCCGCCCTCTTCTCAAAGATGTCACGCTGCTATGACTGCAAGCCAAGCCCCAGGAGCACTGCACCTTTATAAACTGAAGGGAATAGGTACACTAGTCCTTAGGGTGGGAGCAAAGATAGCGAGCAGGGTGCCAGGTGCCAGAAGTGGAAGAGACAGCTCAAACGGAAGAGGCAGGGAAGGAATTGCAGTATTCCACAACAGCAAGAGTAGCGAGGAAAGAAAGTGGGTGTAAGGGGGTTTGGGAGAATGTAAAATCTCCTCTGGGTTGGATTTTATTTATTTCAAAGAGTATATACCCTGTCTTCTGATCAAGGCAGTTTACAACATATTATAAAAATACATCTGATGATGATGGGGGAACCAAGGGAGTTGCGGGGAAGGGGTATTATGTTCAGGCTGCTGCTGTCTTTACATGGCATATAACAACCCAGGAAAAATAATGTACTACCCCACCCGGAAGTGTATTTCCAGGCAGCTCTGAGGTAGACATACAGTGGTACCTCTACTTACGAATTTAATGCGTTCCGAACGCACATTCGTAAGTCGAATCCCATAGAATTGCATTGGGAGAAAAAATTCGTAAGTCGAAGCAACCCTATCTAAAAATTCGTAAGTAGAAAAAATCCTATCTAAACCGCATCCAAGATGGCAGACGGAGCTCCGTCCGTAAGTAGAAACATTCGTAAGTAGAGTTATTCGTAAGTAGAGGTACCACTGTAATTGTCCCTAGAGGATGAAGCTTCTCCTCCTACTCAGGACTCTCTGCATGGTTTGTTTCTATGGATTGTGGCATCTGTGAAGTTTGCATGAGTTTAATATAAAATATACCCCTCACAAACTATCTGTGACCCTGGTACAAGCTCCCATCTCAGACATGGCCTGGAAAGAATAATTAACATCCTGACTTCTAATAGCTGCAGAAAAGATCAGCATAC
The DNA here is from genome assembly GCF_965207765.1 of Zootoca vivipara. NCBI lineage: Eukaryota > Metazoa > Chordata > Lepidosauria > Squamata > Lacertidae > Zootoca > Zootoca vivipara. The sequence goes on from NC_142598.1 coordinate 14,442,165, forward strand.
TAATCTTTGTATTTGCCAGCAGACTTAATTATCACCCTCCCGTAAGCCAGGAACACAGGCAATGAATGTATGATTCAGGAACCGTAGAGACAAGTCTTCCCAAAATTAAGGTTGCGTCCTCTTCACTTCAAACTTCTCTTAGAAAGCACAAACAACAGTTCAAACGACTTTTTGTTATTCACTCACCAAGGAAGGCCTCTCTCCCCTCTTCGTAGAAGTTAGTTAAAATAAAATAATTTAAACCCCAGATTTTCAATGGTTGGCAAGCAACTGGAGACCCACTTTGCTCCTCAAGGATCTCAGGGATCAACCCTACAATTCACTGGATCACAGAGTGAGTGTTGTTGCCTTGCTGACATAGGATATTGAAAGGGAGAGCTTAATTCTCACAGAAGGCATAGACGTCCAATCCCTGACTTTGTGCTTTGCTTGCTCCAATATCAGGTATGGCCCACTCACCCTTTTTTTAGTGTGCGTACTGTAGCACATCTCTATGCTCATTTTTTTAGTCTTTGGCTAGTTAAGGACTCTTAATTTTTAGAACCAAGGTGTGTGGATGCACTTATTGATTACAGACCCTGCAACATTTATCTGATGAAAATAGGAACGTCCTAAGGAAAAGGAGGGGCATTCCGGGACCAAATCAGCTTCTGTAAATCCGGAACTGTCCCTGGAAAATAGGGACACTAGTTTATTTGCTGCCCAGATATCTGCAACCTCACTGTCTAAAGGTGTAATAAACCTAACTTTTTCTACTTCCTGGTGTAACAAGTCTTTTATTAGGCACAAGGGTTAAAGGGATACATACATTTTTAATGGCCACATGTCTTAACTCCACCAGAAGGTTCAATTCCTCTCAGGCCTGTAGGTTGTGTCAATGCCAATACAATAGATTGCAATGTGATCCCTACTGCATAGGGTGGGTGGCTATGTGGGTAGAGCCCTAGAGAATTTATCCAGTTTACAAATGTGACCATGGCACCAAAGAGGTTGATGACCCATGTGCTGCATGGAAAGCCACGCAAGTGTCTCTCCCAAGCTATCTGATGATTTTGCTGCTGCTGCTGATCTAGCATTAAGAAAAACCTGTAATACTGCAACATGTGCCTCATACTTGCCAAAATTTGTATTTCTGAGCCAGGAAATAAAGAAATCAATGACATCACTAATGGAAACCATAGCTTAGCATGGTGTCTGAATTTAGCCACTGTAACAGCTGCCTCTCTGGGTAAGCAGATGATAATGAGCTGAAACAAAACTTGGAAATGTTGGCCATCTTTGTGAATATAAGTTCTTTTTTCAACAATCCATCTCTGTGTACTTCCCTTTCCTCATCTATTTCAGAAGGTCTGTCCTCACCTCCCAGATATTTTTATGATCAGGATTTGAATGCAATTTAGACAAGCTTGATGACAACATCTGGAGAGTTGGCAACCTTACAGGAGAAGGGTCTCTTTGACAAGCATTTTAGTCATGCTGGATGCCAGGTTCTGTATTTATGGTCTGAATACTGTGTGTATCTCCAATACACACATCATCTCATATTCACTGATGTGCTCAGTTTGGCCGTACAACAGCAGAACTATGGATAACAAATCCTACATGTCATTGACAAAAGAGATGGTATGGTTTGTACACAGGAATCCATTTTTTTCTCTATCAAAAATATGCAGCATAGCAGCAACTTGATTATGTATCTTCTCACATGATCTAAGGAACATTATTGTGGTTTTCAAAATCTTACTGAGCACAAGTAAGATTTTGCCTTCAGGTTTGGGTTTTTAAACAAACAAACAGTGTCCTTGCATCAACCCAAAAGAGTTGTTAAATGTCAAATACAAAAGGAGCTCTTCATTTTTGTGTGCAATGAAAATTCCTGCTCTGAATATAGCCTGAAGTACAACGTGAATGCCATTCTCCATGCCAGTAACTTGCACTCAGCGTAAACCACATTAGAGATCACTCGTCAGCAGCTACTTTTTTGCCACTGGCTCCTACTAGTTTCCCCCTTACTTGTGTGCCAATAGGTGATGGAGTCAAGTAATGCACCCCTGCGCCATAGATCCTGGAATATGAATTGTAGCATTTTACATATGCCTAGTCCGGCCATCATGTCAAGAAGAAGGGGGTGCAGTGCTCAGAGCTACCATTAAATATCAGGATGTAGTATCTCTGAAGCCCATGCTCACTACTGTTGTGTTATAGGCTAATAAGAAAATAGTCCTTTTCCTTGGGAAAGGGAGAAACCACCCACCTGAAGCTAGAAAGCTCTGTATAAAATCTAGTGTTCTTGTCTGAAAACACTGAACTTCAAAAAAAGCAGACTGGATGACTCCAGCAACGTTCTTCCCTCCTACCAGCCTCAGAAGATTTAGAGCAGCTGACATAGAGACTTATTCCTGCTCCCAAGCAGGATCCAATTACTTAAAGTAGCTTTGCAGAAAATGCCTGCACCTTAATGGAAACGATTTCTGGATAGCATGTGTTTGCTAGAATAATACAGACTTAGCAGCAGAGGTGATTTAAGTCTGCTAAGAAAAAACATTCCTCATTCAGATTAAAGGCAGGCTAGAAAGGTAAAGATTTCATGGCGAAGCGGTATCTATATAAGCCATGTCATAACGCAGACTAGATGACGTTTCAAGCAGCCACCTTCACGTTCCTATTCGGTTCACGCACAACACTCGCTTCTATCAACAATCAGATACCAATAGTTAGCTGGTTGCCAGCTATTAAGGCCCAGGGAACTGCTGCTTGGCATCTGCCCAGTGCCAGCAAGGGAAGATCTGCTCCCATTATGGGCTGAGTGAGATCCAGCTGCTCAGCCTCACTGAGGATTCTGATGTGACACCAAGGAAGCCCAAGAACAAAGGCAGGAAGTGTTGCCTGCATTAAACCTGGTTCCATGTGGAGACCATGTGATTTCTGTTCCTGGACTAGATTTGTGTGTGCTCTGAGACTGTCTGGGGGTTCTAAAACAGGACGGAAGTATTCTAAATTAAAGCAGTTCGAGTAGAGGTGTTCAGAGCAGCCTCTGGCCTTGGCTCTTCAGCACAATATGGCCTAAAGAGGTGGGCATGCTTATTTCAGAGGTCTGGTTGGCCTACCATGTGTTCTCTTGATTCTTGACTTTGACGGCCAATAAAAACTAGTGAGGAGGATATGTCAGGAGTGGGACCAAGGGCTCTCCGTATGGTCCTGGGAAGTCTCCTCAGCAGTGTTAGAAACTCAAATATATAAGCTAGGTGCCAAATGGCTCCTTAAACCAAGGTTAGTCGCCAAAACGGAATGTCTAGTTGCCATTTTGAGGCAAGTCAGCTCTAAAGTTTTATTTTTCAAATGATGGACTGCCTGTGATTATCAGTTAAACATCTGGCTAGTTCAGATGACAACCTTGAGCTAGGTTAAGAACTTCTGAGAACTGAAAGAAGAAAGGTCTTGATCCGGGGACAGTCCACATATATATTGGCTGGTCAGTTTAAGATGCACCTGGATGAAGCAGATTATCCCTAATTTAGCACCTGTTTTTCAGCGTCATGCTAAAGCTGTATCTTTTCCTTCAGGCCTATGGAAATAGCCGACTTAAAGAGCTGATAGCTTCTGCTCTGGAATTGCTGTTTTATCGTATTTATTGCTGTATCTTTGCCGTGCTGTATTTTAATCAGCTGTTTGTGTACTGCCCTGGAAACATTCAGGTTGAAGGGCAGGTTATAAATACAATAAACAGTAAGAACTAATATCACTATCATTATCGTGGGGAAGTCCAGCCAACTGTATTTAAGAACGCAGAGAAAGCATTCAAATTAATTTATTTAGAAGGCAAGGGCAATAATCTCTACTGGCTTCAAACTGCTCTGCATGTACGAATGAAATTCAGACCTACTTTGCTTTTCCTCTTAAACGAGAGCTTGAAGACTTTTGTGGTCAATAAATGCATAAGGGACCTTTCCCCCCAAAAGCTTTAGCCCTATTATTGTGCCCTGTAGATAACCTTTCATTCCACCTGCACCAAGCCTTAACTAGAACCTTCATGGTGGCTGGTTCAATGCACTGCCTACCTCCTAGTTACAACTTTTAAGATACAACAGCTGCTTCCTGCACAGCGGATTGATTTTGTGTCTAAAATGTATGATTTAGATTCTCCATAGAGCTCCATAAGATGTTTTTTTAAATAAAAGGTCTGTGTTTTAATCTGCAGCATATGCAATTCAGGCACAGGGCTTTATGGACCAGACACTAGTGAAAGTAGTCATTGGGCTATATTTCCAAAAAAAAGAGGCCAATGTTTTAACAGATGTACTAACAGGCAATTAAGTATCATGATACCATGGATCACCCTGAAACTCTGAGCCATTGCTGGAGTCATGAATTTCAATGGGCTCTTTTAACACCTCTACAAATATTGCCCCATGTTGTACACAGGGGGAAATTGCAGTTGGGTAGCCAGGTTAGCCTGTCGCAGCGAAAAACCACACTGAGTGTCTTGTGGCACATTAAAGTTGAACAAATTCATCTGACAAAGCAGGATTTGGCCCAAGCTATTTGAGCCTAGGGCTTGCTGATCAGAAGGTCGGCGGTTCGAATCCCTGTGACGGGGTGAGCTCCCGTTGCTTGGTCCCAGCTCCTGCCAACCTAGCAGTTCGAAAGCACATTAAAATGCAAGTAGATAAATAGGAACCGCTACAGCGGGAAGGTAAACGGCATTTCCGTGTGCTGCTCTGGTTTGCCAGAAGCGGCTTTGTCATGCTGGCCACATGACCTGGAAGCTATACGCCGGCTCCCTCGGCCAATAATGCGAGATGAGCGCGCAACCCCAGAGTCGGTCACGACTGGACCTAATGGTCAGGGGTCCCTTTACCTTTACCTTTATCTACCTATCTATCTATCTATCTATCTAATCTATCTATCTACACACACACACACACACACACACACACACATTCAGCACCTCCAAGGAACCTCCAGCATGTCGATTCAGATTTGGAGTAATCCCAGCATCTGAATGTAAACTGAAACAGGCGAACTGACTATACTTCTAACATTTCCAGTGTGGATTTTAGCAAGAATACACTCATTAATCTAATATACAGTACAAACTAGCAATCAGAGCAATGACTCCATGGCACTTATCTTTCAACAACTTTGTCAACAGTGCTGCAGCATTTTCAGAGTGACTGAATTTTGATACCTCCCCCTGAAAGGTTCAGGCTGCAATTTTTAAGCCAGACATTATTTAATCTTAGCTTCCCATGACAATAGCTCCTTTAAAAGCAGCATTATTTTAGATTAATAACAGAAGTGCTGTTCCCAATGGGCAGAACATCATCTCTTCTGCATATGCTGGTCTCCATTTCATCTGTTACAGATGAAACGCTCTTCAGGGTTTCTGCAAACTCTAAAAAATGGCAATATTTCCACTAACCCAGAATGCTCCCAGAAGGAATATTATACTAAATTGCTTACTTCTTCAAAAGCTCTTCTGTTTTTCTTTTGTGGCAATGATTTTTACGACACTGGTTCTGAGTCAAGTTAGCGTTAACAGGCTGGTATATTGCATTTAAATGGAAATATCAGTATGGTGAAGCGGATTGTGCCACATTTAAGATCATTATGTGGGTTCATAGTCTTCATAGTCCCTCTAGGACAGCGTTTCTCAACCACTGTTCCGCGGCACACTACTGTGCCGCGAGACGGTGGCTGGTGTGCCGCGACGTGAGGCAACGAGAAGGGCGATTTGCGGCCACCAATAGGCAGCGCTGACCCGCCGGAAAGGAAGCCGGCCGGGTCAGTCTGGAGGGCGTGAGGGCGCGAGGGCGTGAAGGGTGTTTCTCCGTCATCTCCTCGCGCTCGCTCCCTGAGCGAGGCAGCGCTTCATGGCCGAGGCCGCCTGCTCGCGCTCTCCCCGCGCGCTCCATGGAGAAGGCAGCGGCGGCGGCGGCACAGGGCAGCGGGGACTCCGGAGCAGCAGCAGCCCCGTCCAGCGGCAGCAGTAACAGCAGCAGCCACAGCAGCAGCCGCCCCACCTCGGCGGGCTCCTCGCCGTCCTCCTCCGCCAGCCGGGGAGGGCTCTCGGGCCGCCAAGGAGCAGCAGCGGCGGCGGCTACACCAGCGGGGAGGCCGGAGGGAGGCGGCGGCAGTGGCGGCAGCAGCAGCAGCCCCAGCTCAGCCGTGGCCAGCCCAGGAGGGAGCGGGGGGCTGGCGGCAGGCAGGACGACGGAGGCGGTGCTCGAGGGCTCTCTCAGCAAGTACACCAACCTCATCCAGGGCTGGCAAAGCAGGTAAATGTTGTGGGAATGACCTCTCTCGGTCTCATTTTGGGTGTGTGGGTGTGGGTGCCAGTGGGTCGACCTACTTCCTTCCCCCCCTGTCTCCCCACCCTCCCTATTCCTCAGTCCCCCACCCATTCCCAACCCCCAGGATTTGCACCGTCTTTTAATGGTGGTGTGCCGCGTGATTTTTTTTGACGGAACAAGTGTGCCGTGGCCCAAAAAAGGTTGAGAAACACTGCTCTAGGAGGCAACAACCACCTAGATACAACACAAGAGCAACTTTATCTGCTGTTAAAAAATACCCCACTCCCTAACCAGCTGACCTGGAATGATGTAGCATAATTATGCAGGCATTAAAACAGTCAAGCAGCAAAGACCATAAACAGAAATAATAACAGCAATACTATACATTGTGTTAGGATCTTCAGTCCCTTGTTTCTTACATACTGTACCTTGGTTCTTGAACAGAACAGCGTCCTGTAGCCAATCGGAAGCCGCGCTGGACGTTCAGCTTCCGAAAACCGTTCGAAAACCGGAACACTCACTTCTGGGTTTTGATCGTCCGGGAGCCAATTTGTTCAGGAGCCAATGCATTTGAGATCCAAGGTACGACTGTATAATATACAGGTGTCCTTCTCAAGCTTGGATTTTAATCCAAACCAAAACAACAAATTCCTTCCTCTCTCTGGTCAACTTGGCTGCTGCTTCAGTATCAGCAGAGCAGCAGGGGGAGGTCTCTCTCCTGCCTGCCAGGCACATGAAATGCTTCTAGGACAGCACACCTGTCAGATGCCCATAGCTGCCAAGTTTTCCCTTTTCTCACGAGGAAGCCTATTCAGCATAAGGGAATTTCCCTTAAAAAAGGGATAACTTGGCAGCTATGCAGATGCCCCCAAAATGCTAGAGGTAAAAAAAAGGGAGTAAGAGTGTGGCTTAAATGTTTACTGCTGTAAACTGCTATGGATACTACTGGAACCACCAGAAAAAGTGGGGGTGGGGGGGAGAGACTCGTGGTTAGGCTGGCAATTACAAGCAAATGCAGAAATCTTGGCGAGAGGGTTGATTCTCCTGAGAATTCTCTACCATTCCTCATAATTGCTATATTCAACCCAAACTCTAGAATTGTAGAGTTGGAAATCTAGTCCAATCCCTTACAATGCATGAAATCTAGATTCTGCCCCAGCCTGTCTGACAGCTGATTCAAAAGCAAAGAGGCATGGGTTTCTTCGCCCCACCCCACAAGGTGGTTAGCAAACCAAGTCAAAACAAAATCAGTGTCCACTTATTTATACAAACAGCAAAATGGGGCATCCAAACGGTTTGAGAATAGTTGTAGCAAGTAATACTTGCCTCACCGCAAAACGGATATTGCAGAGTTGGAAAAGGTTCAGAAAAGGGCCACCAAAACAATCAAGAGGATGGAGTAGCTCCACCATGAAGAAAGACTGCAGTGTTTGGAACATTTTCGTCTAGAGAAAAGGCATGTGTGGCATGGAGAAAGCGGATAGAGAAAAGTTTTTCTTCCTCTTGCATACTGCTAGAACTTGTGGACATCATTGAAAGACTCAGAACAGATAAAATAAATGACTTCTTCACGCAGCACATAGAAAAAACTATGGAACTCACTTCCCAAGGCCCATAATTAATCTAAAGAAAAGTGGTACTTTTTAATCACACTGATAAAATGTGACATACACGAGATCACTGCTTGTATTTCTGTCAAAGCCTAGACAGCATGCGATCAATTAATGCTTCTTTTCTTTCATGAAAACAAGTCACACAAAACAGATGCAGCAGGGGGGTGGGAAATGCAGCATCTGATATTTTAAAGTGGAAAAAATTGGGGAACTTGAGGCAATAGCTACTATTGGCCCACTTAACATTCAACGCCCAGAAACCAAAGCTTTTGGCCCACACAGAACTCGCAGGTTTATACGTGGTGTTGCTCCAGAATTGCTTGCCAAGGTGCTGTAAATCCACTACCCACCTGAGATCAAGAGGCCACACATGACAGCATTGATTTCAATCTACTTAGGCAACAACTTTATTGATTAAAGATGTAAGGGGATTTGGCCTAGGCATTGGGTATCTCCTATATCAACCAATCCGCATCTCCTCCTGGAACCCTAATGGGATACCCAGTTCCCTTGGAGGGATAGCCAGAAGCTTACAACCTCCCTTCCGACCATGACTAAGGCTTTACCAAATCCTTAACCCGTCCAAGTTGTAATGATTGCTACGAGGAAGGCAAAACCTTCAGCTCCCCACTTAACACACAATTCACTTACGCACGCACAAGGGCCACGAACCTAAGCCGCGTATAAGTGGGTAGTTGCCTTTATACAGTAGATTCATATTCAGGCAGAGTAAGCAAAGAAGAATGAATGAATTAATCTTTATTTGCGTCAGCCATCGGCCAAAGCAATAAAACAACGATAATGATTAAATGCTTATATAAAGATACTGCGCTGAAAGTGCGCTGCTCCACAAATGGACAAGAGAAAAGGAGGAGGAGGAGGAGGAGGAGGAGGAGATTACTGTGCCGCATGCAAGGCTGGCCTGGAAAAGTTGGATGAACTTTAAGATGAGAAATAAAGTGTGAATGAAGCTGCATGAATCTATACACTCTCTGGTCTCACACTTGAAACTACGCAGCACAAGATTCAAATAATTCTATTAAGGTAATCAAGAAAAAGGCTGAACTGTAAAATAGTATTCCAACCGTCCATGGAGTTTCCAAAGGGGCAGAGGAACCAGAGACCAAATTGCAAACATGCCCTGGATTATGGAGAAAGCTAGAGAGTTCCAGAAAAATATACTTCTGCTTCATTGACTACGCAAAAGCATTTGACTGTGTCGACCACAGCAAACTATGGCAAGTTCTTAAAGAAAGGTCTGTATAGTTAAAGCTATGGTTTTCCAGTAGTGATGTATGGAAGTGAGAGCTGGACCATGAAGAAGGCTGATCGCCGAAGAATTGATGCTTTTGAATTATGGTGCTGGAGGAGACTCTTGAGCAGGCATCCCCAAACTTTGGCCCTCCAGATGTTTTGGACTACAATTCCCATCATCCCTGACCACTGGTCCTGTTAGCTAGGGATCATGGGAGTTGTAGGCCAAAACATCTGGAGGGCCGCACTTTGGGGATGCCTGCTCTTGAGAGTCCCATGGACTGCAAGAAGATCAAACCTATCCATTCTTAAGGAAATCAGCCCTGAGTGCTCCCTGGAAGGAGTGATCCTGAAGCTGAGGCTCCAATACTTTGGCCACCTCATGAGAAGAGAAGACTCCCTGGAAAAGACCCTGATGTTGGGAAAGATTGAGGGCACTAGGAGAAGGGGACGACAGAGGATGAGATGGTTGGACAGTGTTCTCGAAGTCACCAACATGAGTCTGACCAAACTGCGGGAGGCAGTGGAAGACAGGAGTGCCTGGTGTGCTCTGGTCCATGGGGTCACGAAGAGTCGGACACGACTAAACAACAGCATTCCAACCTTCAGCAAAGTAAAGTGCAGACAACACAGTGCTGATGAAGCATTATATTAGCAGATTGACAGTTATCTCACCTATCAGCATTTTATAGATAATTGTTTTTATTGTTTCATATTCCTTTTTTTATTAAAAGCTAACCAGATGCCTATGAGAAGCAACAAGCAGGACTGGTAAGCAATTGCCTAATACTTACTGTATTTTTCCGTGTATAAGACGATATTTCCCCCCAAATTTTTTAAGTTTAAAATTGGGGGTCGTCTCATACATGGAATGTTGCAATTAAATATATAAATAAATTTATTTCTTGGTTTTGGGGCTCAAAAAATAGGGGTCGTCTTATACATGGGGGCGTCTTATACACGGAAAAATACGGTATTTGTTTACCTGTGTATAGGTGGAGATTCCATTTAGCTGCTGTGGCTAATTGCCGCTGACAGACCTATTCTCCACGATATTGTCTAATCTACTTTTAAAGCCATCTAACTCACTGGCTATTACCGCATCTTGCGGCAGCAAATTCTGGAAGTTAATTAAATGCCCTGTGAAGTAGTACTTTCTCTGCCTCTTGTGAATCAGTTTCAGCACCTATCTCTATTATTACACAGAAGCCAATAATCAAACCACTGCATTGAGCCAGAGTATCACGACAACCGCCACCCTTATGGTGTACATACCACATGCTAATCTCTCTGAGTATAAACAGTGGACTAGAAGCTTGACAAGGTGAGCCTGAGCAGCACAGTGCAAATGAGATTCTGGCCAGGGATGGCTGAACCAAGCTAAAGGTAACTGTGCCTATCTTGTTTTCCTGCAAGGACTAAATGACACACCTAGGACAGGGGAAGCTGATGCTGGAATAAAGTGATCGCATAAAATATGATGTTTTAAATGTGCATTTTATATTTGACTTCATGTAGCAATGGTTTTGTGGGTTGTTGTTTTTTTGAAATGTTTAAGATTTTTTGTTAACTTTGCGTTAAATATGATTCGGTAGTTGACCTCCTTTGTAATGTTTTATTCTGAAATCTTTAAGATAATATTTTAGTTTTCTGTTAATTATGTTGCTTTGACTGTATACTCTATATTTGACTTCCTTCAGAAATGTTTGATTCTGGATTGTTTTATTGGTGTTTTAATATGCTTAAACCACTTTGAGATTTTCCTTAAAAATATAAAGCGGTATAGAAATGAAATAAATAATAATAATAGCACACAAAAGATTTCATTGGAAAAGTGGCGAAAATTTCCTCTTGGGTGACATAGAAAACATGGTCTGGAACTTTAAAAATTGGGAGGACTTCCTGTGAAAGTTGGCAAGAGTCAGTACTGTATAGAATCAGTGTCAAACTATAGGTTTGCAGTGTACCAAAGCCAATGGTAATGTCCCAAAAGCTGTATAAATGAACTTTTGAAATTATACAACAAGGTAACAATATAATTATATATAAGCCCAAGTTGGAAAAATTGCAATTGGAATTTTTTTATTAACACAGACAAAACAGTGTGTTGAAAGAATATCATATTTTTCAGTGTATAAGTTGCCCCCAAGTATAAGACGACCCCTATTTTTTTGAACCCAAAATTAAGAAATTGGGCCAGAGCCCAAACCCGAGCCACCCGCGGTGACTCAAGTATGGTTTCAAATTGGAAGGGGAGCCTTGTGTTGAGAGATCATTGCATTGTGGGAGGGGGGTTGGTCTAGATGACCCTCAGGACACCTTCCGACTCTACAATTCTGTGATTCTATACAAAAACTGTGTCCTGGTCTTGTTCATGTCAACAGCCACCATCTTTATGATGGGCATCAAAATGCATTTGGAGGAAAAGAAAATGGCAGCCACCATTTGCTGGCCCTCTGTGGTTGGCAGGGATTGGGGAGGCAGTGCTGAATGGAGGTGTGACCCATCCACACACACAAAATGCCCTGGCGCCACCCACCTCCACTTGCGAAACGCCAGAGGCAGGGCTGTCATCAGCAAGTCAATACTGCTGGGGAGCCAATGCGTGCAGCTTCCCTGCACCTCCAGTCTCCATTGCGGGGCAAGCTGCTTCCCTGCAGCAAGGATTGTGGGTAGGCCCGAAGCACCAGTGAGTGGAGCTCCAGACTGTGCCACCCAACTCCCCAGTGTCACGTCAGCTAAAATATGTCACCTGTGACGTCGGCACACAGTGGGAACGGGATCCTGATTAATATTGTGGGAATAAGAATTTTGGCATGCTGCCCCACTCAGCTCACAGCTCCAATCAGCAGCGCCTAGATTGCATAGGAAAGCAAACAGCCCACCGGCTGCAGAAGCGGGAGTGGTGACAACTTCACACAATTCTGTTAAGCACTCCTGCCCCCATCATGGGCAAGCACGGTGCCTTCTGGGGAGAGCACCAGAGTCCATTTATTCAAGGGCTCTCAAAACCTGGAGCTGGACTTGTTTCTCAGTTGCAGACAAACACTAATAATAAGGACTGTCAACCAATTAAAGGGTTTACAAATTGATTAACCATCTGTCTTAACTGACCCGAGTCTAAATACATTTGCGTGTTGCCCAAATCTAAGTGCAGGTGCCTTTCTGAGGCACTGAAGGAAGTGTAAAATAACATGCGGTTTGATTGCTTTCAAGAAATTCCAATGCTTTGCTGTTGGTTATTAACCGTTACACGAACATGAGTTCACGAACATGAGTTTGACCAAACTGCGGGAGGCAGTGGAAGACAGGAGTGCCTGGCGTGCTATGGTCCATGGGGTCACGAAGAGTCGGACACGACTAAACGACTAAACAACAACAACAACATTAACCGTTACAGTTAACAATTAACCCAAACAAGAGAAGTCCAACTGATAAAACTTTGTCTTCACTGAATAAAGGTTTTTTAATCTACCAACGGAACCAAATAAAGCTCAATCATAAACATTACTTGGCATTTCTCTAGTGGTTTGGTGCGTCAGATATACCATCTCATTCTTTAATACAGCTTTGTAAGGTAGGCCACTATGGGACCCAAGTGGCGCTGTGGTTAAACCACAGAGCCTAGGGCTTGCTGATCAGAAGGTCGGCGGTTCGAATCCCTGTGACGGGGTGAGCTCCCGTTGCTTGGTCCCAGCTCCTGCCAACCTAGCAGTTCGAAAGCACGTCAAAATGCAAGTAGATAAATAGGAACCGCTACAGCAGGAAGGTAAACGGCGTTTCCATATGCTGCTCTGGTTTGCCAGAAGCGGCTTTGTCATGCTGGCCACATGACCTGGAAGCTATACGCTGGCTCCCTCGGCCAATAATGCGAGATGAGCGTGCAACCCCAGAGTCGGTCACGACTGGACCTAATGGTCAGGGGTCCCTTAACCTTTACCTTTACCTTAAGGTAGGCCACTGAGCCCAGATTGGGGTGGGGTGGGGTGGTGTCCGCATGGGTGTACCAGCATGTGGTACACCTACTAAATTCAAAACAGGAACAAAATTTGGACCAATGTCTTCCCAGTTCACAATCTCAGCCTGGTTCTTCGTTTATTTTAGATAGATTTATCCCACTTTTCCAGCCCAAACCTTATTAAAGTTTTTTTTAAAAAAAAAAACAAGTCAACCACAACAGATTAAAAAAACACAACGGCCCATTTTTAAAAATTTCTTAAATCCTGCAGATAAAGGCTTCCTATAATAGCTAGCATCAAAAGAGCAATCATTTTCACTTTGAAAGGTAACAAAACAGAGCATTTTATTCAGTGGTGTTGAGTAACATTTTCAATCCAGATTTGTATTGTACGGTAAGATTTTCCTTCTCCAAGACAGCCCATGGTTTTGAAGATCTTTGCCTCTTGATGACAATTATCCTGCACACACTTATTTCCAAGTCCGAATGAAATTAATGGGACTCAGCAATAAATGTCTTCAGGACTAGGAAATAAATGCTTATTCGGCTTAGAATACTGAGTAGGAAAGGTCAATGAAACTCTCAGAACTTCATTCAATGAGTGATAAAATACCTCCAAGGAAATGTTTTGGGTTACCTACAGTCATATAAAATACATTTTTTTTCATTATAAAAAAGGATGTGTTACTAGTTTCATACGTGAAGTACTTATTACACCCACACATGGCATAATGAAACTATAATGTAATCAGCATGAACTCCCTGATGAACAATTAGGATAGGAAATTTTGCTGTGCATTTGTTGAGCTAAAGGAAAAGAGGAAGCAATTACCTTCAAATATCTGACTAAAGAACTGTGGGTACATTTGCTGCTTTCTAAGACAAGATCACCCCCCTCCATGTTAAGCAAAACAGAACAATGACAGGTGAAACGCCAAAAACGGAACTTATTGGTAACGGAAAAATATTCGCAACTGTGAAAATTCTACCCTCATGAGTCTTCTCCTTCTTTCCTAACCCAGCACTCAACTCTGCTTCCCAATACATTCCATACTTAGTTGCCTGCAGACCAGTTTAACCGTTAAGAATAATGAAAAGGAGAAAAGCCAATAGAGAGAAGAAAGATTTATTATCAAGGTACCTTCCAGAATTCCCATCAGGAAAACATACTGGAGATAAATCTTTCTTGTAACCACTGCTTTAGCCTATTTCATCATTCTGTGGTCTACTTCTAGTTAGGCCTATTAGGACAAATTCGTACATTCATCTACTATCCACTATCATAACCTTATTTGGTAGACCAGCGTGCTGGGTGCCGTGCAGCACACCAACATGGCATCATTTCAACCAAGAGGGGCTTAACAAATTCACGAGACGAGATACCGCTTAAGAGAGTTTTGTGGTTAAGCAGTCTCTAAATGAAACAAAATGAAGTACAGCCTAGCAGCCATACTTCTAATTTCCTTTCTTCTCTTAGTCAAGAGGCAACACTATGCAGTCCTGCCTTAAGGGCCCTGCTGGGGGGCTGTTCATCATAGAATTTTAGAGTTGGAAGGGACCATGACGGTCAACTAGTCTAACCCCCTGCAATGTATGATTTTTTTTGCCCAACATGGGGGTGGAATACACGACCGTGAGGTTAAGAGTCTCATGTTTTTACTGACTGAGCTATCCCAAACTTTCATAAAAAGGCAATATTAACTAGTGGTAGTAGTAGTAGTAGTAGTAGTAGTAGTAGTAATAGTATTGCCCTTCACCAGTGGGTCTCAGGGTGAGTAACAACAATTTAAAGTTCAGAATTAAAAACAGTTAAACGAATGACAGTCACAGGAATAGGGAGGATCCTGAAAACACACATCTCAGGTGTCAAAGGCCAGGCTGAAGCTCAAATGGTACATAGCGAATTTGCCAGGTGCACCTCTGGGAGAAAGAATTTCCACAATTTAACGGTTGCCACAGAGTTTGCCCTTTCTTGTGCCACCACCATCCCAAGCTTCTGAGGATGGTAAAGTACCAAGAGGACCCCTTCTGCTGATCTTAACATCTGAGAGAGGGTCTGTACAAAAGGAGGTGGTATCTCAGATTTGGGGCCTAACTGATTTAGGGTTTTAAACACCAATGCGATCAACTTGAATTAGGCTCAGAAACAATCTGGAAATCCATGTTGTTGTTTCAGAACAAGGGATACAGTGGTACCTCGACATACAAACAACAACTGAATTTTTCGACTTACAAGTGGGGCAAATGGCTGCACGCTTACGAGTTTCTTGACATCTGAACGGAAACTGCGGCGGTTTTAGATAGGGTTTATTTTACTTGCGAATTTTTTAATGGGGTTGCTTCGACTTACGAATTTTTCGACCTACGAAGGTTCCTTCGGAACAGATTAACCCCAGCTAGTAATCTGGCTACTGCATAAGTGATGTGGCCAAGTCAATGCTGTCCAAAAAGAGGGTGTCACTGGCACACCAGCTGAAGCTAGATATAGGCAATCCCACACAACAAGGTTATTTGGGCCTCCAGAAATAATCCAGTATTACTCCTAAACTACACACTTGCTACTGGTCCCATCACCTCCTGCCAAATAGAAGGGGAAGAAATGGAGGCAATGAGAGGTTTTACTTTCTTGGGTTCCATGATCACTGCAGATGGTGACAGCAGTGAAGACTCCCTGGAAAAGATCCTGATGTTGGGAAAGATGGAGGGCACAAGGAGAAGGGGACAACAGAGGATGAGATGGTTGGACAGTGTTCTCGAAGCTACGAACATGAGTCTGACCAAACTGCAGGAGGCAGTGGAAGACAGGAGTGCCTGGTGTGCTCTGGTCCATGGGGTCACGAAGAGTTGAACACGACTAAACGACTAAACAACAACACACTTGCTGCTTCGAGGGGAGTGCCACCCCATACATAACAGCCTGCCTTTCCACCTGCTAGACTTGAGGACTTAAGACACCTAAGACCTAAGTTTCAATTTGTTGAGCAACATCCACTACCTCTAAACATCTATCTAGCATCTCAACTGCCTCTTCTGATTCAGACAGAACACAAGAAATATAGCTGGGTATCATCTGTAGTTACCAGCGTTGAAGTTAAAATCGGTAATCAAACATATGATCCCTCTTCATATGACTCAACATAAGTACAATCAACATACTGCCCAGCTCCTGCTGTACAACTTATACAAGAGAAGTTGTTTGCAGATGACACAAGAGCACACTCGTGAGGAAGCTCTGCAGAGACTCATCAACTGTTTTGCCCTGCATGGAATTCAGTTTCACCGTCAACCTGACAAACACCAACATCCTGGGTTAAGCTGTCGCCAGCACTCCACACATCAGCATTGGCGACCACACACTTGAGGTGGTAGACCATTTTGTCTACCTGGGCTCCACCACAAATGTATTGGCAAGACAGCTGCAGCAATGGCTAGCATCTCCAAAAGAGTATGGAAGAATGTGATGCCAAAAACCAATATCAAGATGGTCTACCAGGCTTGCATGTTGAGCATGCTGCTTTAGGGGAGTGAGTTGTGGGCAATTTACAGGAGCTCCTCAATGCCTTCCATATGTCCTGCAACAGGAAGATTTTGGGTATCACATGGAAGCACAAGGTCTCAACCAAAGGTGTGCTCTCCCGAGCCCACATTCCCAGTTTGTTCGCATTTCCGTCTCAGCAATGTCTACACTGGCTTGGTCATGTCCACAGATGGCAGGATCCTCAAGGACATGCCCTATGAGGAGTTGGCTTCAGGCAGCGGGCCTGTTGGCAGACCAAATATATGCATTACAAAGATGTCTGCAAACGTGACACAAAGGCTGGCAACATTAACCCCGCAGTGTGGGCAGATGACTGCAGTGCCTGGAGACAGACAGTCAGGTCGTGTATCCACATCAGTAACCGGAGACGGGATAACCACTAGGAGGAGTGCAGAGAGAAGAAACGCCACGGTGCACAAGCCATAGGTACCAACTTCCAGATCGAAAAATCCGGGATTGGCAGCTGCGTGGAACCGGACGTTGCGCTGCGGCCATTTTGGAACTGGGCAGAGCAGCACCAGAAGTCACTTCTACGCATGCTCTGCCCATTTCCAAAATAGCTGCAGCACCAGAAATCGCTTCTGCGCATGTCCAGAGACTCCAGACATGCGCAGAAGGAGCCTCCGTGGGCCGGTAAGAATCCAGGGGATTTACGGGTTTTTCAAAAATCCGGGCTGCCAGTGGGAAACAGCTGGAAAAACGGGGGGTTTCCCGGGGAATACGGGAGACTTGGCAGCTATGGCACCAGCAGCAGCAGCAAAACAGGACACCTTCATCTGCCCCACCTGCAATAAAACATGTCTCTCCTGCATAGGTCTTTACAGCCACAGCAGGTGCTGTAACTCTTCCAAAGGTTTGACTTTTGCCCCGAAGGAGCACTCTTCCATTGCATCCAGAGCCAGACAGGTGCCAACAACCAGGTGCATAGCTGCCAAGTTATCCCTTTTTTTAAGGGATTTTCCCTTATGCTGAATAGGCTTCCTCGCGAGAAAAGGGAAAACTTGGCAGCTATGCAGGTGCTTATGCAAACTGCATGCAGTTTATGGGAGTGTCCTTTCCAGGATATCCTCCTGCAAGTAGAAGACTGTTAAAAGCATATACGAGGCATGTGCCAGATAACCAAATAAATTGGGGGAATTTGAGCTGAACCACAAAGCATCCCGAGCTGGATCAGGGTCCCCCCAGAAGCCTTGTGTTGCTCCCATCACTCTGTCTATTTTTCCATCTACTGGATTTCTACATGTTTGCAAGAAGTTGGCTTCATCCAAGTGCTTTGTCCAGAATGCTGCCTGCAGAGCACTGAAGAGCCCTGGTTTTTATTTTATTTTAATTGAAGCAGAGGAGCAGAGAATAGTTTTTCAAGTTAAAAGCTTCATTTATCTTTTTCACAAAATCACCTGCTGCTCTGCTTCGATATCTGCAGAGCGTGAGTGCCCAGCAGAAAGATTACTGAAGACATAAAAGACCTAGGTAGATTATTTAATTATTTGAGGCATACTGCAGCCTTCATATGGAGAATGAGAACAAGATCTTACTAAAACAACGGAACCATGGATAACTGCACTGTACTTGTTTACGAGAGGTAGTGCCTTAGCAAATAGGGATGAAATGCTTGAGGATAAGATTCTTATGGGATATAGCTCATGCAGTAACATAGGATATGGCGATGCCCAAATTATGGAAGTCCCTCTCTCTGGAGGTAGGAATTGCATCAATGCTGCATTTCAGTGTTAGATAAAGACTGCATTTTGCCTAGACTGTTGTGGATTTTAGTCTATTTCTGCAATAAATCATGGGACATTCCATAGGGTTTTCTTACCTGGTTGAAATGTGGTGAGATGGTTTCACCTCCTTTCAGTTTTATTGGAACTGTGTTGTAACCTGCCTTGGAACTGTATGATCGAAGGGTGGCTAAAAGCAACTTAATTTATAAATAAACTCAAAGGCAATGCAAGGGAAACTACAAGTGACGGTATAGTCCGAAACCTTTAGCATGCGTGCCAAGCACCAAAGACAGCTAACAGTCTAGAATCCACCCTGCAGGGCATGGCAAGTACTAGTATTGAATCAGCAATATATGATGGCAAGCAGTGTCTACCTACTCATAGTTGATTACTACAATCACTACTTCAAGGTGAAGCAACTACAAATTGCACTTGTGAGCCCTGTAGTAAATCACGCCAAGGCTATTTTGCCAGATACAGCATTTGTTGTGAATTAATCAGACAATGGGCCTCAGCCAGCAGTCTACACACCCAGTTGTTATGGTTGACTTGGTGGCCAAATAATTTATTTCTAGTCAACAACCAGAAGAAACTACATTTGCCATTTATTCTAGTCTTTTCTTTTCAACTACCAGCATTTTGTGCTCCTGAATCTTAATGCTGCCTTGCCTCCATCTTCATCTGACTAATTAATAGCCCTGTCAGTTGCCAAACTGGGCTCTTCTGGAGGAAGGTGTAGCATATGTTGTTGTTGTTTAGTCGTTTAGTCGTGTCCGACTCTTCGTGACCCCATGGACCAGAGCACGCCTGTCTTGCACTGCCTCCCGCAGTTTGGTCAGACTCATGTTCGTAGCTTCGAGAACACTGTCCAACCATCTCGTCCTCTGTCGTCCCCTTCTCCAAGTGCCCTCAATCTTTCCCAACATCAGGGTCTTTTCCAGGGAGTCTTCTCTTCTCATGAGGTGGCCAAAGTATTGGAGCCTCAGCTTCATAATCTGTCCTTCCAGTGAGCATTCAGAGCTGATTTCCTGAAGAATGGATAGGTTTGATCTTCTTGCAGTCCATGGGACTCTCAAGAGTCTCCTCCAGCACCATAATTCAAAAGCATCAATTCTTCGGCAATTAGCCTTCTTTATGGTCCAGCTCTCACTTCCATACATCACTACTGGGAAAACCATAGCTTTAACTATACGGACCTTTGTCGGCAAGGTGATGTCTGTGCTTTTTAAGATGCTGTCTAGGTTTGTCATTGCTTTTCTCCCAAGAAGCAGGCGTCTTTTAATTTCGTGATTGCTGTCACCATCTGCAGTGATCAAGGAGCCCAAGAAAGTAAAATCTCTCACTGCCTCCATTTCTTCCCCTTCTATTTGCCAGGAGGTGATGGGACCAGTGGCCACGATCTTGGTTTGTTTTTGTTTTTTTTGATGTTGAGCTTCTATTAAATAAATGTATTAGTAGTAGTAGTCGTCAACATCATCATCACCACCACCACCACCACCAAAGATTTCAGTAGGAAAAGTCTGGCGAAAATTTCCTCTTGGGTGACATAGAAAACATGGTCTGGAATTTAAAACATTGGGAGGACTTCCTGTGAAAGTTGGCATGAGTCAGTGGGAGCCATGTGGATAGTATTTGAATGGTTTTGTCATGGCCTTTGGCTAGAGTACAATAAGGCTTACTGCAGTGGAAGTCATGGTCATCAGCCACCCCCTCCAACTCCCCTCTCATGAAGCATTACATCTATAGAATCAGTGTCAAACTATAGGTTTTGCAATCTACGAAAGCCAATGGTAATGCTCCAAAAGCTGTATAAATGAAATCTTCAGCTTGAAAACACAGCTGCGGGAGGTCCAAACAGACGGGCTGCTCCGGAAAGGAATGTCACAGCGTGAGGTTTTGGGCTACATGCATGGGGGCAAGCGGGACACCCAAGCTGAGAAGAAGCACCAGTCATCTGGAGGTGGATTTAAAAGGGATTATGAGGGTGATCAGGAGAACCAGAGCGGTATTTCCAGGACAATCAACAGGCAGCTGATTTCTCCAAGAGCTTATTGCATGAACAAGTGTCAGATCAGACCCTCTGCCTTCAAGGTGGTATCGGCCGTGGTGAGGACTGCAGGGCCTGCTCCCTTCCAAGGCCTTTTCCAGCTAGCCCAGGGGGCAGGGCCCAGGCCCTCACACTCCCAGCTATAAAGGACTCCTGTGGCATGAGGCCTTGGACCATCGACTGTGGTGAGGACTGCAGGGCCTGCTCCCTTCCAAGGCCTTTTCCAGCTGGCCCAGGGGGCGGCTGATTTCTCCAAGAGCTCATGGCCTGAACCTGGACGCTTCGACAAGTGTCGGATCAGACCCTCTGCCTTCAAGGTGGTATCATGGAAGAGCTTGTTGTGCATGCCGAGGCTGTCACCAAGGGCTCATGCTGAGGTGGGTTTGCTCTCAACCTTCCCTTCTCAGTGCAACAGGCGAGCCTCAAGTTGTGAAGAGACACAGCCAAAGCTCCACAAAGGGCTCACTACTTGGTGCCACCATCTTTTGCACCTTCTTCTTCAGACCTTTTCAAGAAGCGCCATAGCTCCCAATAACAACCCTTCCATCCTGACAGACAGTGCCAGCGTGGGCACAAAGCAGGACACAATAGGAAAGCATTCTGCCCTCCAAGACAGCAGTGGCAGGGAGGCAAAGGCCTACCTGGACGGCCAGAAAATGTCAGGTGCTATGCTGGGATTCCATTCCTGATAGGAGCAGACACACATAGTTGCCTTAGCTGTGTCTAGCTTGTTGTTACTTTTCATAATTTTGTTTATTCCATCACTGTATTAGTGTTTAAATAATTTCCATTCTTTTAACTTTGTCTGCCACACATTCATACAAAACTGTTCTATTTATATAATTATTTGATATATTATTCTTTCCCATGTACAAATATTTGAAATTTATTAATAAAATATTGGACATAATCTGCCTGATTGAAGACAATCGTAGTAGAACTGGTTCTAACACAAAAACTCATTAACTGAATTTAGATCAATATATCTGCTGCTATGCTGTTTTTATTACATTGCATCTTCAAAGAATGCAACATTTCAGTTGTAGGGTCAAAATTCTACTGTAGGTCCATTTATTCAGCCAGAAGACAAGACTTGCTGGGCTTTTCATTTGACGAGTCGGATGTGATCACTTTTAATATAGAATAACTTGTCAAGACCTCTGCCGATGTGACTATACTATATTCTTCCAGGAATATTTATTCAATCTGAAAGGAAATTTGGCCTTTCAGCCCTCCTCTCCCCCACAAGCTGCAGGGAAAACCCAAACATGTTTTCATTCAATCTTATTATGGATAAGTGACATGCATTCTTACTACAAGTAATTGTCTTCTGCAAAGTGCAATTTACATATCAATTCTTAAATACTTACCCATTCTTATTAGACTAAGCAATTAGATGTTCATAAATATGCTCACCATGGTGAGCATCTGGTAAGCCTGACAAGTCCCACGCCCCACTTTTCAGCTCTAAGATATGATGGGCTGGGGATCATCCCCGACTTCACAGTACACTTTGGAGATGCTTCAAGGACCTCTGCTAAGAGATACTGGAATTGGCCCCTTCCCACAGGGGAACCCAGCCAAGACTACCAAAGCCATCCACACTTTTCAGAAACAAACCAGTGAACAACACAACGTTAGCCTGCCTGTGAAATGGCATTCATGTATGAACAAATATATACATGTGGTAAACAGTCACATCATCCCAATATTACAGTACAAAATATTTTGAGTAAAGAATTCAATAATTTCACCTCAAAATATCTTCTGAAAAACTGCACCAGAATGGCCTTGAGTAGTGATAAATGCTTTTTGTTGCGCTACTGCTGACTAGTGTGCAATCATTAAGCAAATCAGGTATATTTCCAAATATTTTCTTACTTTGCTAATTTATTCTGCTTCTGATAGTCATAGGGAGGAGTATAGAGCTAAACTGAACTGAACTGAACTGAACTGAAGTTCTCCCCATTGAAAATATTGCTCCATCCCCACTTCTGGCTTCTGATATTTTACCAGGCATTGTAAACACTTTCAAGCTTATGCTCACAGCTAAAAGGGCTAGAAACTTACTTTGAAAAAGTATGAAAAAAATTAACATAAGCTGCTGGATTTAACATAAGCCACTGCCCAATTCCACACTTGCATTGAACAACTGCAAAACATCACGGGAACAGTATCTGACTGGCTGTGAGAAAAAGGACCGCAACAAGGGTCAAAGGTCTGCATTGCAAAGAACAAGTTTCTTGTGATACATAATGGACTGAGCAATAGCTATCCTGATACCAAACTCTGGCCAAGTTGATCTCTTGAGGCTGCTTAGTTTTCTGGGGTTTGGGGGTTCCAACAGATACCAGTGTGAGGCTAGGTCTAGATTTACTGGTAACATGCTATTAAGGGAGGTGCCAAGGAGTGTACAACAGCACATGACTTTTCTCATAGGGCATCTGTGTTTAGGATGTCCATGCCATGTATTGAATGACAAACAAATGCAGAGTTCTTTAATTACACCAGGCTGCAGAACAGAAGAGAGGAGAGAAACATCCATCGCCGCTGCTGAACAACAAGATGCCTTTGGCTCTCAACTCAACTGTCACCTAGTGGCAATCATTCTATCAGGCTACCACCCCAGTGGGTCAGTGTAACAACTGTTAAGAAAGATTGCCTGAATCTCCTTAACTCCCCCCTTTCCCTTATGTGCCATGTCCTTTAGATTCCAAGCCTGAAGGAAGGGAATCTACGAGTTTTTGTAAGCTGCTCTGGAAGCCTTGACTAAAAGAGTGGGTTTAAAATGCTTAAAATAAATAGATTACAGTAAATGTGGCAAATGCTATAACACTACTTATACCATATTAATAATGTTACACAGTGTTTTCAAATCTATAATTATCCTAAATGTTGATCTGCTGGTTACCATGGTACACTACTTATAGAAAAGACAAGCACAAAACAGGGGAAGCATCAATGGCAGATCACTCCTGTTGCAAGTGTCCCAGGCATTTGGTGGGAATCTGTGCTAAAAACGTAGTTCTGCATAAATGTTTCTTCCAAGACACATTTGGCCTTGAATTTTTTTTTTCAAGCACCTTTTCTTTCTTTCTTGGCCTTGAATAAATTTTATTTCAAGCACCTTTTCTTTATTTCTTAAGCCAGCATTTTACTCCCGTCCTCTTTTACACTCTTAAGTATTTTTTGTTTTGTTTTTCTGACAAATGTCATTTCAAGATATATACCGAAGTACATCTCACCAGAAGTGTCAAATCATATCTACTTATTAAAGTATTAAATTGTCTATGCATTCGTAAGTCAAAATGTTCAGTTCGTCACCAATGAATGCTTGCATTTATTCAATGTAAGCATGTGTCGCTTTGCAGCACTACTGAGCAACAATCACCTGTCCACACACTCATACAGTAAAAGGGTAGGTGGTTTTTTTTGACAAAGGGCATGTCTTATATGCAGAACGGAATAATACCACAACCACCCTCTCTTTAACACAGCCCATACCTCCCCCTTCCTAGCATCCTGCATGTTTCATACACAGTCCCCATTCTGCCTTACTATCAGAGGAGTAATACCATTGGATACAACTCAGGATTTTTTTCCTTTTAATACAGTGGACCCTCCAGATTCGAACTTAATTCGTTCCGGGGGTCCGTCCACAGCCCAAAAAGTCCGTAAGCAGAGGCACCGCTTCTGCGCACACACATGGCGCAATAGATCGCTTCTGCGCATGTGCGAGCGGCAAAAACCCGAAAGTATACTTCCGGGTTTGCCACGTTCGTATCCCGAAAATACGCAATCGGAGGTGGACGTTACAATAGGCACGACTGTACTTAGATTTTCTTAAATAAACAAGACTAACGATGCAATGCTATACATGTCTACTCAGAGATAAGTCCCTCTGAGTTCAGTGCAGCTAAGTGGTTACAGGTTTGCAGCCTAAGTTATTTAACAGGTCAACATGTTATAATTGTTCAGATTTAAACTGTTATGAAATTATATGCCTGAACATAGAATGCATATGAGTGCAGTAATGAATGTCACTTCCAATTGATGATGATGATGATGATTTGCACCCTGTTCTTTTCCCTGACAAGATATCCTTTACTGGTAAGTTGCAACAGCCACTGTCACATTCTGAGGTGAACTGTACATTCATTTATACATGTTCGTCAAGTACTTTGCTTTACAGTGCCACTGCCGATAACCCTGTCCACAAGTCAATGACTGCTGTGTTGCTATTTCTCTCAGAACTCGTCTGACAAGAGCTACTTCTCCAAACTGCTAATGCATTTTCAAGAAAGAAATGGAAAGTTGTTCCAACTAAAAAGGTGCTTCAGCTTTCCCCCTTTGGTGCCTAGTTGACAGCATTGTCCATCTTCAACTGACATGATCAATACCACAATATTTCTTGTACCAGTTCTGCTCCGATCAACGTCTGATATATGAAGCTTTACTGTATCACCAACATTGCCTGCAGAATCTGGCCGTTTATGAAGAGGTGCCATTCACGAAGAGATCCCATCTTGCTCAATTTTCTTCCTTTTAACCCACGTGTTACATGTGACACTGCATCCTTATCCTCCTTCCTTTATCAGGTTCATCACAAATAGCATTCACTAACTGGTTGCTCTCTGTGAACACCTGCAGATATTCTGACATTCCTTTGGACAACTGTAGCATTTTGTTTGGGTTGTAAGCACAACTTCCATGTCATTCTCCGAGTTATTCTTGCATCCTCAACTTCACCCTATGTCCAATCACTGTTTTTATTATATCTCCTTCTGTTTCAGTTTCATCCAAAACTTCACAAGGTATCAATGATGTCCAAGCAAATTTTCAGTTTGTTCCAAACATATAAGCTGTTTAATCTTTTTTAAAGTAAGCACAGTTAATGAATTGCACAACTTCTATTAGGAGGATACTAAGCATCACTCACTACAGTAAGATATAACACAAACCACTGGGCATCATATCACTGGATGCCCACAAAGCTTTTGACCACTTAGATTGAACCTTAACAACTGCTTTTTAAAATTATTGTGTTGTACAGGTGAAACTCGGAAAATTAGAATATCGTTGAAAAGTGCATTTATTTCAGTAATGCAACTTAAAAGGTGAAACCAATATATGAGATAGATGCATGACATGCAAAGCAAGATATGTCAAGCCTTTATTTGTTGTACAGTAGTGCCTCGACTTATGAATTCAATCTGTTCCGAAGGCACCTTCGTAGGTCGAAAAATTCGTAAGTCGAAAAGCGCCATTGGAAACGCGATTTCCTATAGGAATGCATTGGAAACGGAAAAATTTGTAAGTCGAACCCCACCTAAAAATTCGTAAGTCGAAAAAAAGCCCTATCTAAAACCATCCGTTCGGATGTCAAGAAATTCGTAAGTGTGCAGCCATTTGCCCCATTCGTAAGTCGAAAAATTCGGTTGTTGAGTCATTCGTAAGTCGAGGTACCATGTAATTGTAATTATTTGTTGTTAGGCAGGTCAATTATAAATGGAATGTATTTAATGAAATGTAATAGCGATGTTTATTTTTGTTTATTTTTGTATTATTGTAACTATTTATTTTATTACTGTGGAATTTCCAAAAGAAAGCATTTGTAAAAATTCAAAGAAAAAAAATAGTAAGTTGCATTACTGAAATAAATGCACTTTTCGACGATATTCTAATTTTTTTGAGTTTCATCTGTATTGTATTGTTATTATAGTTTGTAGCCAAGACCATTATACATCAAAATCCCAGTATATGTTTTCCATAGCTCATTCAAGCACTCTCTCCCCCCTCCCCATATATCCCAACTACAGTGAAGGTTTGGGTAAATGGATATGACTCCTGTGGCTTTGAGACATATAGGATGCCCCCTGTCCCCTTCACTTTTGGTTCCTTCTCTAGAATCTTTGGCAAACATCATCCATAAAAATAGACACCAGGCATAATGGTAAACAAGCAGGAACATAAATATTTTTTTTACCTGCAGTTGACATAGCAATACCGACAACAGATGCTCTGAAGACAATTCCTGCCCTAGTCAATGAGATAGAAGGCTCTGAAAGAATGTAGTTTAAAAATTACAGCAACTGTGGTATTTTACGTGTAAATATCTCACCAGGGCAACAGAGACAATAACAGAGTAAATATAGCTTCCCCCTGTATGTACAACAAAACAGTTTGTTAACTGGGGGTAAAGATTCCCAAAAATCTAAAGGAACTGTTGCAGCTGAATCTTTATATCATATGTAGACTTTGTAAAAAGGAACTAAATAGATGGAAATCACAAACTTTGTATAAGGGTGAATTTATGTTTCTACAATTATCCTTCTCCCCAAAATCATTTTCCCCCTTTCAAATCCTACCAACTAAAATACTTTAAATTGCAAAAAATGTTTTCTAAATATATACATTTTCGCGTGAGGCCTACGGGGAGAACGGTTTCAGGCCCATGGCCCATTGGCAGACCAACTCTGTGTTACAAAGATGTCTTCAATGTGACACGAAGACTGCAACCCCTTGCAGATTACTACAGAGCCTGGAAACAGTCAAGTATCCACAGCAGTGACCAGAGGAGGAATGACTGCTGGGAGGAGCTCAGAGAGAAGAAATGCCATGATACATCTAAAGCAGCACAACTGGATGCCTTCTTCTGCCCCAGCTGCAACAAAACATGTCTCTCCCACAGCCACAGCAGGCACTGTAACTTTCCAACAATCTGACTTCACCCTTGAAGGAACACTCCTCCATTGTCTCCCAAGACAGGCAGATGCCAACCAACCAAGTGTGAGGCCTCAACTCCCAGGCACGATACACTACAAACGTGCCAAGCAGGCAGGTTGGGGAGAACTATGGCCCTTGTCATACTATGAAGTTTTCTAATAATAGCCTGTGTACTTGATGATATTAATAGCCCATAGCTAAACATGGAAATTGCTAAAATAGACAAGTCAAAACTTGAAATTCTTGTGTTAGGCCAGCAATAATTCTGTATGATAAATGAAATCCAGAACCCATTTCCAAAGGCTACTCTTCTGGTCTGAAATAAATGGAGATAGAAACTCATGAAAGATATGTCTCCATTGCTTCCACTGGGATTAAACTTCTACTGTTGAAACAAGCTGGTTCAGTTTAACGACTGGTCTAGCAGAGGTTTTCACAGTTCATGAGACTTTTTTGAATACTGGCAACCCCTATCTATAGAGAAATGAGTCAATAAATTTCAAGGACTGCACATCAATTGGCTCAAACTTCACTAAGCACATAATTTCATTACGGAAACATCAATAAAGAAATCTGTGCAAAGAGACTTAACTGGTTTTAAGCACTTAATTTTAGAATATGAACAGAGTACAAAAGTATTAGTTTCAAAGATATGCTCTTTATTGAACGATAAAACAACAAACTCGTTCTCCTCATTAAGAGGGAGTTTGGGAACAAGACATAGATCAAGTAATTCCAAATGAGGCACAGTCAAGTATCTGGAACTAGTCATATCCACTTCTGAAATGGCCAGGGTATTTTCTTTAAAATGGATTTATCTGAATTTAGTTTAGTTTATTTACCCTTGCACACATCTGGCTCTAAAGAAAACAACTGTTGGAGGGGATGTGAGGTACAGCAGTCATACACACGTGTGTTGGAACTGTCCTGTAATGTTTTCTTACTGGTCTATGATTTTCAAAGAAACAGCAAGAGTCACAAAACAGAATATACATCTATCTCTGCATTCGACACTTCTCGATAAAATAAAGATACAACATACAAGTCCTTAATTTCTTTTTTTGCTGTTGGCAGCTAGATTGGAGAGTGTCAAAAACTGCTAACTGGCAGATTATACTTTAGCCTTTGGTGTATGGCGACATAGACCAGAGAACATCACTATGGCACAAAAAATGAATTTCACCATAAAGCTTGTGAAAAGGAGAAGCTCAACTACGGTAAAGGAGTTCTTTGCAGTCTGGCATCCATTAAGTGAAAGCAAATAAACAGGAGCTAATTATGTCACAATCCTTTTTTCAGCTCTGGGATAAACCATGATTTTCTGCTGAAGACAATCCAACATTTTGAGCTTTCTTCTGTGTAGTTATAAGCATGTCATACATGTTTTCTTTTCTCAAGCTATATTCACCAAGTGGTCATTGGGAAGGGGGGTAGGACAGGAGGAGGGTTGCTCCATATTTGGGGCTTCTTTCCTGACATGTTATGGGCAGTGGGTGTACCAATGTATTTAAAAATAAAAATAAAAATTACCATCAAAGACAGGAGTTCCTACTCTAATGTGGGTCTAACTTCCTATTCTTTGTTTAAAGTTTTTGAACATTTAGAAGTACAAATGTCTGACATGGAAGTCAACAGAAGTCAAATTTAACAGAGGGAGGAGGTGTGGTAGTGGCCCCAAAGGGCCATAATGAATGTGATAATGTGAACCCCTATAAATCCTAGAATATGCTTATACAGTGGAACCTCGGTTTATGAACACCTCGGTTTACGAATTTTCAGTTTACAAACGCCGCAGACCCATCTGGAACAGATTAATTCACTTTCCATTACTTTCAATGGGAAAGTTCGCTTCAGTTTATGAACACTTCACTTTATGAACAGACTTCCGGAACCAATTACACCCATGCTTCAGGTTAAGTACGCTTCAGGTTGAGTACTCCGCGGACCCGTCTGGAACGGATTAATCCACTTTCCATTACTTTCAATGGGAAAGTTCACTTCAGTTTATGAATGCTTCAGTTTAAGTACTCCGCGGACCATCTGGAACAGATTAATCCACTTTCCATTACTTTTAATGGGAAAGTTCGCTTCAGTTTATGAACGCTTCAGTTTATGAACAGACTTCCGGAACCAATTGTGTTCATAAACCGAGGTACCACTGTAATAGAGAAGCTATGGTAACCTGTTGCTTTATGAAACTGATTATTTGGCAAGATGCCTTCCCCCACTGGGACAGAAGGACAGCTAATACGTCAATCACAAAGATACAGCTCATAAGCTAGAACATAAGTTGATACATGGTACAAATGGCTACACGTAACACAGGTTCCCAACATGCATACTAACACAATGTAACAGATCACGGTGAGAATAAAAGTTTAGTTAGCAATGCTTATTGTGCATGCGTATTAAAAATGAAATGAGGTAATGATGTACATGATTGGTTAAAATTGAAATCCTTTGTTTGAAATGTTATAAATACCCTTGCCCGGACCTTTGGGCAGGGTTGCAGTTTTGCGAAAAGATTCGACTGTAGCCTATTGCTTTGCAATAAACAAGAATGGACTCCTAACTCCTCTTGTCTCTGAGCTTTATTGGCGTAACTCAGAAGATAAGCCATTTTTGGCTTACAACAGAAGGAAGAAGGGAACTCTGTAGGCTCTGGAGTACACCACTGTGGCCATATGTACGCCCACAGGGCACCATGTTGGCAACCCGATGCATAGATAGAAACATATACATAGTCCTTCATTTATATTTATTTAACTAGCTGACATCACAGCATGCTCCTTAAAATTGCTTGCAGAATGCTAACATCATCCTGCTTAATAAGACCCAAAACCAGTTATTTTTAAGTGAGGGAGAAAGCAAGCGCCAACAATATAACCAATATAATTTTATAATGCATAAGTAATACTACCAACTCCAGAGACTGAGCAGCTCAATCGGGGGGGGGGAGGGGGGTAATGCAGAAGGCTTCCAAATGTAAGAGAATCTTAAATCATTAATGAAACTAAGCTTTTAATATATGCAAATTAAATTATATATGCATCTTTCCTCAGACTAAATTTAATGTGCGTGCTTCATTCACAATTCAGTCTTGTACGGAACTAAGGAAGAAACTGACAACTTGCATTTTTTATTACTCTAGACCACAAAATGATAATTTATGTTCTCTTTTAATAATATAAAACCTGGTAGCTAAGCCAGAACACTGGATACTGCTTTCTGGCACACGGCTTCAGAGAAAGGAAGGCCCTGCCAGATCACGTTACTGAAGCTGCAGTCCCAACTAGGCTAAAATGTGTTTTTGTTTTGTTTTTAATGTCATGCCAAATTTGACTGTTTGCCTATTTCAATGCAGTGGCATGATCCAGCCGAACTCATGCACTTTCAAAACCTAGCCATTTTAAGGAGCGTGAAATCCAAAAGATTTTAATGGGAGAGTTGAGCACTAAACTCAGTGAGGTTGAGGTTGAATCCTGACAAGACAGAAGTACTGTATTGGGGGGACAGGAGGCGGACAGGTGTGGAGGATAAACAGCTCCATCTGGTATGTAGGTTGAGACCCTATCTGCCCGCAGACTGTCTCACCAGAGTGGTGCATGCTCTAGTTATCTCCCGCTTGGACTACTGCAATGTGGGGCTGCCTTTGAAGGTGACCCGGAAACTCCAACTAATCCAGAATGCGGCAGCTAGACTGGTGACTGGGAATAGCCGCCAAGACCACATAACACTGGTCTTGAAAGACCTATGTTGGCTCCCAGTACATTTCCAAGCACAATTCAAGCAAGCTAACCCCCCCCCCATTCTCCCTTTTAGTCTTGGAAACCTTTCAGGCTCTTTAAGGTCAGGTGAGAGAAGACATGCAGGCTTCAGAATATTCTGAAGTTCTTCAAGCATGCTCACCAAGCTCATTACTTGGTGAAAGCTTCTTTTTAATTTGGTGCCTGTGCAGAACGATGTTATAGGGAAGGATAGCAGCTTGGACTTGCTACCCAAGCAATACGAAGACTCCAGCTGGTTCCCACTTGAGCTATGGAGGGAACCACACCCAGAGAAGGGAGAGGAGTCTGCATTACAGATCAGGCATGTCTCTCGAGAAGAAAGTCTACATGCACACTACAGGTGTGATTACAAACCAAACACCCGAGAAACACCACCTACGGATCTCCAAGTGTTTCCAAAGTCAATGAGAGAAAAATATTCCCCCCCCCCCCCGAATTCAGGAGAAGGCTAGAGGCTCTTCCTGAATTCACGCTAAACCTTGGAGACACACAGAGAAACTTTCCATCATCCAAGCTAGCATGACACACCTAGGCTAGCTATTAGACTTTCTGGACAGGAAGGGATATAAAGTCTCAGCTTTTCTTAGTCCAGCTGAGCCTGGGTTAAGGAACATGATCTCTGGCATACTCCTGTATCCTTCATTACCCTTAAGTCCTGACTTCCGGCTTGCTCCTTGATCTTGCTTCCTAGTGTGTCCTTTGGGGGTCCTGCCTTCTACTATTGAAATTGGTTATTTGCTGGAAGGCAGAACAAAATTGTTGTCAAAAATGTATGATTTGTTGTTAGAATGGTATACAAAAGATGAATTGACAAAAGATGTGATGATAAAATGGGCAAAAGATTTTGGGTATAATATTTAATACGATGCGTGGTTGAAATTATGGAATCAAACATTGAAATTTACTGCATGTACTGCCCTGAAAGAGAATGTCCTGAAGATGATGTATATATGGTATTTAACACCAGTAAAATTGGCTAAGATGTATAGGATGAGTAGTAAAACATGCTGGAAATGTAAAGAGAAAGATGGTGAATTTTATCATATGTGGTAGACATGCAAAAAAATCAAAAGATTTTGGGAAATGATATATAATGAACTGAAAAAGATTTTTAAATACACCTTTTCCCCAAAACCGGAGGCTTTTTTATTAGGACTTATAGGACAGGAGATAGTAAAAGGAGACCAAGTATTATTTATGTATGCGACAACCGTGGCTAGGACTTTGTTAGCCCAAAAATGGAAAACTCAGGAGTTACCGACGATTGAAGAGTGGCAGACGAAAATGATGGACTATGCGGAACTAGCAAGACTGACTAGCAGGATCCGAAACCAGGGAGAGTCAAGGTTCCAAAAGGATTGGAGTAAATTTGTGGACTATATGGAGAAGAACTGTAGAAGTTTAAAGACACTTGCAGGACTAAAATAAATCCTATGAATTGACTTTAAGTAGAAGGAATAAAGGAACTGCGAGATAGGAGTAGACAAGAAAACCGAATGGGGGGGAAGGAGGGAAGTCAAAGCTCGGCAGAGCAAAGTAAATTGTAATAATTGATTAGATGTTAAGAAGAGAAAATTTTGTGTTTATTATGTGTTGTTGTGTTTGTTGTTGAATGTTTTGTTATTGTTTAATGTGTTTATTTGGAAAATTTAATAAATTGTCTTTTTTAAAAAAATTGGTTATTTGAATTTGACTCGTTATTGTTTTGTTTTATTATTTATTAAATTTCTTTAGCCACCAATCAATAAATATCCCTTATATGGCTTACAGGCAAAACTATCTCTCTCTCTCTCTCTCTGTGTGTGTGTGTGTGTGTGTGTGTGTGTGTGTGTGAGAGAGAGAGAGAGAGAGAGAGAGAGAGAGAGAGAGAGAGAGAATGGTGCCAGGCCCCCCAATTTACAATTAAAAGGTAAATAAGAGCTTACCTTGAAGGTCAAGTGGAGCCATAAGTAATCTGACTTGGAGTGAGCCCAAATATAGGGAGCAAGGCAGGGGGAGGAATAAGTAATTAACTGTTTTGGCTGTAGGGCATAACAAACACTGTCATATACAGGTTTTAAAAAGCTATGTCAACAAGTTACATAATATTCTGTGCAGTGTCAGTTGTTTTTTTTTAAGGCCATTGCAAAAGAAAAACACAAATATTTATACTTCTGGAAACCTGCAACATGATGACTATCTTACCTAGAAACCACCCAAAGAAGCAAAACAGGGGTACCATTCTTTAAACATCCTATTACTTACATCCTTTGCCCTAGTCCCTCTAGTCCTTATTCGCCACACAAAGAAAGCCTAAGGACCAAATTACACAGTAGATTAAATATGTGGTTTAATTCTCTGTGCGCGCGCAGAGAATTAAATACACATGCCCCCTTTTCCCCATGCCCCCACTTTTTAAATTGCTGTTTTAAAAAAATCTGTTGCTGTTGTTTAGTCGTGTCTGACTCTTCGTGACCCCATGGACCATAGCACGCCAGGCACTCCTGTCTTCCACTGCCTCCCACAGTTTGGTCAAACTCATGTTCGTAGCTTCAAGAACACTGTCCAACCATCTCGTCCTCTATCATCCCCTTCTCCTTGTGCCCACAATCTTTCCCAACATCAGGGTCTTTTCCAGGGAGTCTTCTCTTCTCATGAGGTGGCCAAAGTATTGGAGCCTCAGCTTCAGGATCTGTCCTTCCAGTGGGCCCCCTCCTTAAGAATGGATAGGTTTGATCTTCTTGCAGTCCATGGGACTAACCAGAGAGCATTAAAAGCCACCCTGAAATATTAAATTGCATTAAATGTCTTAGATGGCCACCTATATAAAGCAGAGGTGGTGTCAACCTAACCTCTCCAGGTTGTGGGGATAGGCTGTCTTATAACTGAAGTGCTGCCACCTATTCTCAGTCCCACCAACTGCACCTCTCTGGTGGCATAACATACATAGCACAGGGCCTCTAAAGACCATCACAAGTGACAGCAGGAGGATGCTGTCCTTCAAATATCCTGGCCTAAGGCTATAAGTGATAACTGGCATCTTGATTGGGCTGGGAACAAATTGGAAGCCAGTGCAATGTAAATATGACTGGTGTAATATGGACAGAAAAGCATAAAGCAGAAGCTATTCTGGTTGCAGCACTTTGTACCAGCTGTAGTTTCAGGGGCAGATCCATAACTTTTAGAAGACATCTGAAGTCAGCCCTGTTTCAGGAAGTTTTTAATGCTTGATGTTCTATTATGTTTTTATGTATGCTGGAAGCCGCCCAGAGTGGCTGGGGAAACCCGGCCAGATGGGCAGTGTTTAAATAATAAAAGTGTTGTTGTTGTTGTTGTTGACTGAGAGTGCAATCCTCTAATACTTACATGGGGGTAAGCCCCACTGAATGCAATGCTGTATATACTTCTATAAAACCAATTAGGTGGAGCTTCAACAACTTCAGTGTCACACATATCTGGGCATAAAAAGGAAACACTCCAGAACTACAAAGGTATTTGTTTCAACTAAAGGAAAAGTTCTTAGCTCCAGCTATGAATATTGTAATCACATCTATGATTCACTATCATCTGGAACAAAAAAAAAATGCATTTTAAAATTAGCTTAAGAAGTCAGTTAAGGTTGGATAAACACAATTCTCAATCTATTTTTTAAGTTCATGTTTAACAATTGTGACATTGGAACTAGGAGAGGAGAGTTAGAAGGAACTATTTAATTGGAACTACACAGGTTTCTGGAATGGTATTGCTCTTTTTAAAAAGTTAGAATATGTTTGCTCTTGAAAATTCATTTTTTGAAACCTTCAATCATCCATGAGTATTAATTTAAAGTAATAGTTATGAAGGTAAAGTTATTAATCTAAACTAGCAATATGCCAGTTTTAAAGCAACAATGTTGCTATATCCCAATTTCCCCAAAAGCCTCAGTCTAAAAGGTTTGTTTTGAATAATACTTTGTTTTGAATAATAGTTTGTTTTGAATTAAACTGGTAATCCTCCATAATGTCTCCATTCACGGGTTTTACTTCTAATTTTGTTGCTGGGATTTCTAATATGTCATTCTTAAATTTAAATGTTGGTGTTTTTGTGTAGCTGCCTTGGAAGTTCCTGCTGGAAGTTAGGAGATAAATTTAAAAAGAGTATTTCAGTTCTTATGTAAAATTTGGAGGTATATGCTCCCAAAATCTTCAGATATGGAAAGCTTGAAATCACAGCATCTGAGATGAAAGGGACCTCAAAGGTCATACCTTGGTTGTCAAATGCTTTGGTACTCAATCAACTTGAAACCCAAATATTGCAAACCTGGAAGTAAGTGTTCCGCTTTGCGAACTTTTTTCGGAAGCTGAACGTGCTCTGTTTTGAGTGTTACTCTTCCGATTTGAGTGTTACTCTTCCGATTTGAGTGCCACACTTCCATTTTAAGTATTAAGCTCAGGTTTGTCTGTTTTTGCTATTTATTTTGCGTTTTGGCAGCTTTTTTGTTTTGCTTTTCTGACTGTGTTGAACCCAGTTCAGCTACTGATTGATTGATTGATTGATTGACTGCAGTACATTGTTTATCGCTTTCATTTTATGGCGCAATGGCCTCGTTTTGGAACGGACTTCCAGAACGGATTAAGTTTGAGAACCAAGGTACTACTGTAGTCAAATCACTGGCAATCCACAAAATCCACTACTGCAGCATTTCCGATAAGTGGACAACCACCTTTGCTCAATAACCTCTAACAAAGGAGTGTGAACAACCTTTCGAGACAGTCTGTTCTACTATCAAGCATTTTGAACGATCAAGAAAATCGTTACTTAGTCTAAATCTTATTGTTTTCTTAGTATCTGAACCAATTGGCTTTGCTCCATCTATGTGAAAGCCCTTCAAATATTTGAAGACAGTGATCATATTGCCACTTGTTTTTTCTTCTTCTCTAGCCTTAATATACCCAACTCCTTCAATGCTTCTTCACAGAACTTGGTCTCCAATAAACCACTGTTAAAACCGTGGTTTGCCTACCTGTTTGGGGATTTGAAATACTGTTTGGTCTGGGTTCTAAACATCAGCATTTTCACTTTTATTTATTGCTCTCTTGTCCCAGCAACATACATATTTCTTTATTTAAAAAAACGCAAAAACAAATTAAAAGCATAAGCATCAAAACTATAATATGAGAGAATTACGAGAGCCTAACAGAAAGACATATTCAATCATTTCTATCTTTATATCCCAAACTATAAACAAATCAAGACCATGGATTAACAGATTTCACTAATACAGTATATCTCAAGATAAATAAGCATATTTATATCTATTTACCATAATACTTCTTCATAAATATTATTGTATTGCAAAACCATAATTATTATTTGGCTGTAAAACAGGTCCGTCACTATAATCAGTAAATTTATGCCATTTTACTTTGACTTCCTTCTCAATTTGTCAGCTTGGCCATAACTGCAAGATCCTGAATTTTATCAATCCATCATCTGATTTTCAGTAATGTTTGTAATCTCCAGAATTTGGCAAAAAGAATTCTGGCTGCAGCAACCATGTAAGAACCAGTTCTTTATCTTCTGGCCTAACAAAATTGTTTCACACAGTTTAGTAAAAAGCAACCTAAAATTTTTGTAGTCATTGCTAGAGCAAACTATGGTGGGTAGGCATAATGATGTCTGAAAATATATGAAAGGTCACTGCAAAATTCATTAATTGTTATTGTTATAATTTGGCTATTATTTGGGGGTGTATTGGGAAACTATTTTTTTTTATAAAAAGGTCTGAAAATTCAGCCGCTGTTTGAATTTGAGGCATCAATTAAACAGCCAGTTAAACAGTTATTTGCAGATGCACTGGGGGTAGATAGTAAGAAAACTAAGTGGTCAGATGAAAAAGAAGGCAGGATTCCTGGCACTTTAATGGTTGTGCAGAAGAGCAATTTAATTTCCACATATATTGTTACCCTAACAGAGATCGACAACACAGAGCAGCCATGCCTAGCAGCATAAAGGAAAATTATATTGATCTCTCCGACTCTCCCATTTGCTCCAATCATAGAAAGGCTTGCTGGAAATAGCAGACAAAAACCAAAGAAAAGTGTTCATTCATAGATGCAGAGACCCATGGACGACATCTAGCAAGCTTCCTGCATAATGAAAGCCACTTTATTTCTCTCAAGGCCTCTGCTAAGCACTTGTTAAAATTTAAATGGGAGTACTGTACAAACTGGAGGAATGATAGCTGCTAACATTGGGCCTACAGTCTTTTCATCTTTGTAACAGATATAATAAGATGTTACTTAATCTTTTGCACCAATCTATGCTGGTGGTTCAAAGTTTTTTATATATATAATAATTTTTATTCAATTTTTCCAAATTAACAAATAAAACAAACAAAACAACATTTTTAACACAATTCATCTTAAATTCACCCATCTCAATTTGCTCTGCCGAGCTTTGACTTCCCTCCCTCCCTTCCCACGGTTTTCTTATTTACTCCTGTCTCGCAGTTTACCATTGTCCTTACTTCAGTCAATTCGTAGGATTTATTTCAATCCTGCGAGTGTTTTTAAACTTCTACAGTTTTTCTCCATATAGTCCACAAATTTACTCCAGTCTTTTCGGAACTTTGTCTCTCCCTGGTTTCGGATCCTGCATGTCAGTTTTGCTGATTCAGCATAGTCTATCAGTTTCATCTGCCACTCATCGGTGGTTCAAAGTTTTGAGACAAAATCACTGACTGCTAATTTAGCCAATGCATAAATATCTCAATGCTGCACCAAGATTAATTTGCAGGTTCCAGCACTGCCATGAAACGATAAAGCAGTTATTCAGGCTCTCAAAACTGCATACTACAACCACAGATCTATATTGATTAACGATTTATATGATCCTATATATGAAAGACATTTTTTCTTTCTTTCATTGAAATAACTTATTTCATATTACTTCAGAGTAGAGATTGGGGGGGTGGGGTGGGAGAGAGGGATCCACATTAAAATGTGAGCCGAACTGAACCTCCCCAATGTGCTCTTCCTGGAGAAATACGTGATCCAAAATGCAGCTATCTGTTGAAATTTGCACTTCTCTGAATTTTGCAATGCAGTTCTCCAACAACAAAAATGTGCAGAAAGATGTTTATATCAGAGGGAAGCAAAAATAAAAATTTGTGAAATTAATTTTAATACAAGCTTTTGCTGAATTTATACCTAAAGGGCAGCTTCAGGCAAGCAGTGCTCCCTGACAAGTGTACCTGCATCATTAACATGTTTGTCATATTCCTATTTTACATCTGTTCATGCGTACACCTAAATGCCCTTGGTGATCAGCACCATTTATCAATCTGTCAGAAGATCATGTATTCCACAATACACGCATTCATGCTTTCCACACAAAAAAGGGAACGAGGAAAGCATCTCAATGGCTAGTTTGGAAGACAACTGCTGCACCCATTCATACACAAACGAATAGCTCAGTCGGTTAGAGCATGGCGCTGATAACGCCAAGCATTATCCCTGCATTGCAGGGGGTTGGACTAGATGATCCTTAGGGTCCCTTCCAACTCTACAATGGTATGAGTCTATGAAGTTGTGACCTTTAGGTCCAAGCCTTCCTCCTCCAAGGAGTTCAGAGCATTTAGATGCTGTTTCCTCTTCATTTTCTCCCCTGGTTGAGTGTCAATCTCTGACAGCGGACCTTCTTAGAATTTATGTTTCACCTGTACATGCACATGAATGCATGTCACACTTTTGTGCAAGTTGCTTTTGCCGGCCCTTTTTGAAGCCGAGAAGTAATTTATTAATTTATTTTATAACAAATCAATTTTCACCACAGCTTTTCTGACATCCCTCTCGGCAGAGGCACCTTTATGTGCCCAGTACATAAAGCAACATCAATGCATAGTGTACTCCGCTCTTACAAAGAACAAAAAATTAAGTGCAGCAGCTTAGACCTGTAGCCTGAGGCATAAGCAAAGTAATTCTTTTTTTCCCTTTCTACTGCAATACACGGGTGGCTAATTCTCTTTCACATGAGTCTCTCTTGCACAGCTATGCCCTCATGTTATATCTTTATCAAGACTCTCCATTTACGCATGGAAAAGCTGAAGAGAAGAGTTATCTCCCTGTAATCTAGTATTCCAGAGATGGCTTTGCCAAATTATTCCTGAAAGGTGTTTGTTCAGAATTACGCGAGCCCAGATTATTCCCCTCACTTTTCTGGGAGTGTTCAAGCCCCCATGAAGCAGGGAGGAGAAAATCATCAGTGACCTTTGGGCTGGAGTGGGGATTTTTCAAAACCCTTTTTTGAGGGGGTATCTTTAAAGAAAAGGTGAGCCTCGCAACACTCGGGTGGAGAGCCTACAATAATTTAGAATTGTGATAAAATATATTATTAACAATAAATATACACAAAATACATAGCAAATAAAATGCACAACATTAAAGTTTTTATTTAAAAGCAACAACTGCAGTGATCAAGCAGATAAAAACAACTTTAGCAGGAAAATAAAAATGCCTTTACCAACTGGTGATAGAGAACCAGAGAGAGGGGCCTTCTATACTTCATCTAAAGGTAAAGGTAAAGGGCCCCCTGACCATCAGGTCCAGTCGTGTCCGACTCTAGGGTTGTGGCGCTCATCTCGCTCTATAGGCTGAGGGAGCCAGCGTTTGTCCGCAAACAGCTTCCGGGTCATGTAGCCAGCATGACAAAGCTGCTTCTGGCGAACCAGAGCAGCGCACGGAAACGCCGTTTACCTTCCCGCCGGAGCGGTACCTATTTATCTACTTGTACTTTGACATGCTTTCAAACTGCTAGGTTGGCAGGAGCTGGGACCGAGCAACGGGAGCTCACCCCGCTGCAGGGATTCGAACTGCCAACCTTCTGATCAGCAAGCCCTAGGCTCTGTGGTTTAACCCACAGCGCCACCTGGGTCCCATACTTCATCTAGGTCTCGCCATAAACAGGTCAAACAGAGATGAACTCACTCACTCACAAGGCTCCTGTCCAAAACAGGAAGTTCCACACCATAGATACCTAAAATCTGGGACACAGCTACCTAGCTCAGTCAGTAACCTTGAGGTGCTTAATCACAAGGTTGTGGGTTCGAGCCCCACGTTAGGCAAAAGATCCCTGCACTACAGGGAGT
The DNA here is from genome assembly GCF_965207765.1 of Zootoca vivipara. Classification (NCBI taxonomy): domain Eukaryota; kingdom Metazoa; phylum Chordata; class Lepidosauria; order Squamata; family Lacertidae; genus Zootoca; species Zootoca vivipara. The sequence continues at coordinate 14,482,212 of NC_142598.1, forward strand.
TGGGTTAGATGCCTCTCGTGGTCCCTTCCAACTCTGCAATTCTAAGATTCTAAAGCAAACTCTGAAAATGAAACAATTGTGTGTGTCTTTTTCAATATCAAGAAGTTGATGCACTCCCAAAACAGTGGTGTAGTGGTCAGAGTGTCAGACTAGGACCTGGGAGATTTGAATCCCCACTTGGTCATGAAGCTCACAGGTGACCTTGGTCTGGTCACTGCCTCTCAGCCTAATCTATCTCACAGGGTTGCTGCGGGAATTAATTGAGGAGGGGGGAGAAACACGTGCACCACACAATGCAATAAATAAAATGAAATGAAATACTGTTGAACTATCACAAAACCTCTCAAAGCATCCTATACACGACACACTTGCTGTTAGGAAGCTTAAAATGATTTCCTTTAAAAGTTAAGAGCTATATTGGTTTTATGAGTATGAGAGTACTCCATTAATATAATTGTTCTATATAAGAGTAGAAAAATAGGACTTTATATATGAAAGATCACTGCAAAATATAACTGCCAATCCAACCTGAGATGCTGTCTTCTACATTCCATCTAAGGCTGTGACTAAATACAGGCTTCAGATTTTGAGCCAGCTGTTTTCAGCTTTTACTCCTTCCTGCTTAACATCCAACCTAATGAGGCATTCTGGAGAACTTGAAAGCTTGCTCATGATTCTGGCAACCTTTTGATAGTCCTAATAAAGCCATTGCTCAACCATGGAGTTTGTAGTTTGTCTTGTGATTTCTTTTAAATGACTGTTGTTTTCATTTATTATGAAAACAAAAATAGAAAGGGGGGACATTTGGACATCCTCTCTATCGACTCAGGACGACAGAAACTATATCCCGAAAATGAGAACGATGTTCCTGGGAGCTATTGCTCAGATACGCTAGCTATAAAGATGAAAGTCAGTATACATGCATTCCAAGGCACTCTAGTTACTGGAAATTTTGGGGGGAAATGGCATTTCATATATATGATGATCAAAGCATAAGAAAAGGCCAGCAATAACAAGAAGAAGAACCCAAGGTACATATAAGTGGACTGCTGAGCTGTGAGAGTTGCTTGTGTCCGCCAGAAGTGAGAGGGTGGGCATCTTGCCCAGGAGAAGGTGGAGACTGGGCCTTGTTACCCACCTCCATTTTGCCTTAGCTCCAGTGGTTCTAGTCACACTCCAACCTTGCACCTAATAAAGGGAACGGGAGCTGCTTGGTCAAGAGAAGAGGGAGACCGTTGGCATCTTTCTCCCAGCTATGAGGCACTGGGGAGGAAGAGTCAGTAGAAAGTGAGGCATCATTTGGGTGTTAAAACTGGGATTCGGAAGAAAAGCCAGGGAGGGGGTATACCTACGTTAACTGAAAGAATGGGCTTAAGCATGCCTAACTTTGTATGAGATCAGGTCATAAGCTTCACATACAGCACTGTCTTGTCCCAGGAGATTCTTCCTTGCTAAATTAAAAGAACCTACTCGCTGCTAGCCAGTCGGGGAGTTTCTTATTAGAATACTGACTGTAATTTATACTGGGTTGAGCCCATTGTTTAGAAATACTAAGAAAGGAAGCATTGGCATAACTGTGATTCTTATCTGCAGAGACTGCTTCCTCATATATCGCAAAACAAAGACGCCAAGTCTGTGAAACCACTGAAGAATCAATATAAAGCCATACCTCTTCTTCCAGATAGCCTGAGCAATGATAATAAAATTTCCCTTTACAACGGCAAGTCTTCTGAAGATGTGCTGGCTCCACCAGTTTTATCCTCAACACCCGTCTATTTTGGACCATCTGTTCTTCATGATGCCGAGAGAGGATTAGAGATTTGCTTGATATTGTCCTCAGTCATCACCAGGAGGGGCAGTATTGGTGTGAAGTTAGTTCCACTTGCATCAAATTAAATACTTAAAACAACACAACAACTATGCAACAAGCATCTTGTGTGCTGCTCTGGTTCACCAGAAACGGCTTAGTCATGCTGGCCACATGACCCGGAAGCTGTACACCAGCTCCCTCGGCCAATAAAGTGAGATGAGCGCTGCAACCCCAGAGTCGTCCGCCACTGGACATAACGGTCAGGGGTCCCTTTACCTTTACCTTTATGGAACTCTTTCTGTAGATCATTTCCTGGTGAGGTTTGGATGGTCTGCTCCTGGAGACTGATGGTATCTGATGGAATGGAGTGGAATGGAATGGTGAGACTCGTAGGGCTGTTGACACAATCTCACTGAAGTACCCTTTCCAGCACGGTGGGCTCCATTTTGTCTGTGGGTCACTGATGAGTTGTGTCAATTAGGTGGAATGGGAGAGGGTTGGCGTGTAAGTGGTTTAGAAGCTGCCTGAATACATGTTCGGGCTCATAATCGGGCCTACCATGTGGTGGTGAGGAGCTGTGAAGCGATCCTACTTTGCTGCCTCCATTGCATCCTCTGGGAGGCATCCTTTGGAGTTGTTCTACGTGGTCAAGGGGTTGGTTGCTCCTGAACAGGAGTGCAGACTCTGGAGCATATGGTAACTAGCTGTAACTGAATGGCTAAACACTTGGAGAAGATCAAGTCGCTCAGTTCTGCAGTGATTTAGATGCTGCTATTGTGACAGGTCAAACCTAGACAGCATCTTAAAAAGCAGAGACATCACCTTGCCGACAAAGGTCCGTATAGTTAAAGCTATGGTTTTCCCAGTAGTGATGTATGGAAGTGAGAGCTGGACCATAAAGAAGGCTGATCACCGAAGAATTGATGCTTTTGAATTATGGTGCTGGAGGAGACTCTTGAGAGTCCCATGGACTGCAAGAAGATCAAACCTATCCATTCTGAAGGAAATCAGCCCTGAGTGCTCCCTGGAAGGACAGATCGTGAAGCTGAGGCTCCAATACTTTGGCCACCTCATGAGAAGAGAAGAATCCTTGGAAAAGACCCTGATGTTGGGAAAGATTGAGGGCACTAGGAGAAGGGGACGTCAGAGGACAAGATGGTTGGACAGTGTTCTCGAAGCTACCAACATGAGTTTGACCAAACTGCGGGAGGCAGTGGAAGACAGGAGTGCCTGGCGTGCTATGGTCCATGGGGTCACGAAGAGTCGGACACGACTAAACAACAACAACAACAACAACAATTGTGACAGGTAATTTGTTACAGCTGGAGCAGGTGAAGGTGTCCGGTTGTGCCGCTGCAGATGCCCTGGAAAGAGGTAGTTGCCATGAATGATTGAATTTGCAAGTGCCCCCACCCCTAGGTCAGCCTCCCCATTCTGCAAGCTTTAGCTCAATCCACTCTACACCATCAGCTTTACAAAACACCAAGCTGCTACTTGGTATGGAAGTATGCTAACAAGCTTTGATGATAGGAGAGCATTTGTCCAAAATTTATTGTATATCACACTGGGATGATATACCGGTACTTGCATCTTGTGATCTGCAAGCATGTACTGGTAGTAATGTTTCTGGTTGCTGCTGGATATTGACCTCAACTGATACAATGGGGAAGGTATGCACCAGGACTACCGGCCAAGAGCCGAAGCAATTGTTGAAAACACAGCTGAAACACGGAGATCATGAGTTAAACAATCCATGCGTCAGGGTGTGCCACCAAGATCAAGAGTTTGTCCTGCCCCTTGGCCAATTTACCTCAGCAAAATGGTACTGAGTGGGGAAGGTCCCTCAGCATCACAGTCCAAATCCAAATCAGGCCACCATCATAAATGCTTTCTAAAGAAATATAAATATAAAGAGCTGAGAGATCCACTCAAACACGCACACTTCCAATATCCTATCCGCCATTCCTAAACCAACCTATTGCTGCCTCCTATCCTCAGTGCTGCATATGTTTTGTTGGTTAAGTTTGGCAACATCTTAATACTTTGGCTCTGGATTTTTTTAAAAAAATAATAATAGTTTAATTCATTGCTTTTTTGTATTCTAAAGTTTGATTACTGTTGCATTTTTACGCTTGTAGTTTGTTCCCTGCCCTTAGATGGTATTTGCTCTGAAAGGAAACATGGGGCTATTTAAATAAATAATACTGAGCAGCTGCGAAGTCAACATGGCTTCCTCATGTTGTTATTGCAGAGGCTTCTTTTCCACTCCCTCCCCCATTTTACCTGGCACGCATGCTCAGATGACTTGAGAAAGAAACACTCATTGTGAAAACACCTGGCCTAAGCTGAAAGCCCAGAGATCGATTTGATTATCTCAGAGGTGGGGCTTGACACCCCCCAAGACTCTGAGGCAAAATGAAAAATCTGGTAACTCTACACCCACAGGATTTCGAGATCAATTCTTTGAGGGATGTTTTTGTGTACAGCCTTCCAACAAGCTTGAGCAGTATACTCCCTGAGGGTTCATCCTTCATAAATCCATTGAGAAACAGAGCACATAGCAGGAACCCCGAGAATATCCCAAACTTGAGGGAAAATATATACTTTGACAAAGAAAGGAACGTGTGAAATCTTCAGGTGCCCAGGGGCCATTTAAGGCTAATTCACCTCAGACATGTCTTTAGAGAATGGCATGTTCTTTCAGCCCCTCAAGTTCCCCAAAGAGGTGTTTAATAGGATGTTGGGTAATATCTTTGGTACGAAGGTCTTACTATATAAAAGCTTAGGCCCCAAGACAACATTTCCCATCTTCTTAGCAATTCTCCTTTAAAAAACAAAAGGCAATGAATCTCTGGCTTAATGGTAAGACTCCTAAACATTTCACAGGAGCATGTCCTAACTGCATCCCTAAAGCTCCAGACAGCCTGTGTGATTTGCTGGACAGTGTGTCACTTTTTTTTACTGGGGATATCAGAGTACAGATTCCTACTCTACCCAGGAGGTTCTCGGTGTGTTCTTAAGAAAACCATTATCTCACAACCTAGCAAAGCTCTAGAGTTGCAATGACACAAAAATACTCAGCAACATAATCCTCAAAATGATATGACTTTTTGAGCACTGCAGAGGCTACACTTGCTGTGGACATGGCTGTCCCCCATGGGGAAGAAGCTCTCAGAAAAACTGTAAAACTGGATTATTTCCTTTAAGGACCTTTCTGCCTGGGTTATACTTTGCAAATATGAAGCCGCTGTGGAAAAGACGGGCAGGTGGTGGTGGTGAGGAGTTTTACATATCCATATACGACTCACATATCAGTAAAAAGGTAAAGGTACCCCTGACAGTTAAGTCCAGTTGTGAACGACTCTGGGGTTGCGGCGCTCATCTTGCTTTATTGGCCGAGGGAGCCGGCGTTTGTCCGCAGACAGTTTTTCTGGGTCATGTGGCCAGCATGACTAAGCCGCTTCTGGCGAAACCAGAGCAGCGCACAGAAACTCTGTTTACCTTCCTGCTGGAGCGGTACCTATTTATCTACTTGCACTTTGATGTGCTTTCGAACTGCTAGGTTGGCAGGAGCTGGGACCGAGCAACGGGAGCTCACCCCGTCGTGGGAATTTCAACCACCGAGCTTCTGATCACCAAGCCCAAGGCTCAGTGGTTTAGACCACAGCACCACCCGCTAATCCTAATCACTTGGATGAGAAAAGCAACAACACAAATATTCAGTCGGACTCCACTTAGAATGAGAACCTTTCCAGCATCAAAGTATCTCCAGACCATATCAGATTGCCAAGTTCTGAAAACAGCTCCAAGGAAGTACATCTCACAGCTGCTATGTTATCTAAATGCACTGAAACTTCCAAGTGTGATGTTTCAGTCCTAACACCTGCAGATTATCAACTGGAGTTTAGGGCAAGGCACCCCAGACTCTGGTTAGTTAATAGGTCCATAAAGAACAGCAGCATTTAACCCATTTAAATCTGAAGTGACTTTATTAGTGCATGAGTAATGAATGACTGAAGAGTTTTCCCCACTGGAGTGGCAACAGAAGTACCAGTGTTTGGATTTTTATAGCATCTCTAGATCCTTGAAAAGTGTCTCTCTACAAATGTTTCCAACACAGAAGGCTTCCAGCACTCCTTCGTTATCCCCGAGGGTGCTGATACTGTATATGAAGGGTTTTGTAGAAAAGGCATGTATTTTCCCTACCCAGATAATATCCTCTTGGGTCTTGTCTATAGAAGGAGAGGGAGATTCAGATATGTCTTGCTTGCCACAGGCTACATTTTTATCCAAGCTAAGAACTCTCTTCCTGCCATGCAGAAACTAGAGGTGTTCAAATCATGACTAAACTGTATTGCTGCTGACGACATCCAAGATTAGGGCATGACAAAGATTTTGAAGCTTATGGTGCCATATCAACCATTATGATGCCATATCAACCAGTGAAATGTCAGCGTTGGCTGCAATGCTGATAAGGGAATGTTTAAATCATACAGCACAAATTACTTAGGGCTTTATAGGTCAAAAACCACATCTTGAATGGCATCCTAAGTCTGTCAGTAGTCAGCCTGATTAGCCATTCTCCAAAAGGCAAACCACAACATTCTGTTCTACCTGCATCCTGTTGATTTGTTCACAGGAAGCTCACCACCACCACACAGATTACAAAATGTCAAAAAACAGGCTCATTGTCAGTATTTTTCTGATTGGTTACGGACAGCAAAAGCTACCCAAGGGGGAAATGATCCTGTCTAGCTTGAAGGGCTAGAAGGACATTGAAGAAATGAACTTCTGGCTACCACCTTTTAAATTCTTCTCTAAAAGTAGGTGGGTTTAGATCTGACCAGCAAATGGAGGTTCACTCCCTGCAAAACCTAATGTATTCGGAGACCTTGGAAGAAGGAGAATGTATATGTTTTTGTGTGTGTTATATATACACACTTCCAACAACCATGAAGGTCAGATCCCATGAGAAGCCTTTCTTTACACTAGTAATGAGTGAACCCATCTCTGTTTGTGCATTTAGATATTCTTATGAATAATTATTATCATCCCCATATCCTTGCCATATCTTTACACAGGCTCTGATCTTCGGAGCACTCTTAGCCTTTGGCCTTCGTACAATGTCAGAAACGCATCTGACACTTTATAAATTGATAATACTTCTACCAGCCCTGAGATTCTGCACTACGCCGAATTGAATAATGTAATACATTATTAATCCAGAAGCCTACTCTGCAAATATGGCTTGCAGCAAGCACGCAGGTAGCACATACTCAGAGCTTTGGATACATTTCTGTGCTTCTTGAGCGCATGAAATTAACCAACATGATCTCACCACAAAAGTGCTTTCATAATTAGAGGAATTTTGCTGGCACAGGCATAAAGAGAATGTTTCCCCAGTATGTGGTATGGCTAAGACTCAATCCATTTGCTAGACTGAGGTAGCAATCCTAATCACAATTACTGGAAAGTAAGTCCAATTGAACTTAGTGAAATTTACTACAAAGTAAACATGCCATGGGTAGACTGTGTGGGCCAAACTACATGTGATCTTAGCCAAATGGTTTAAATAAACATTAGCAGCTCTTTTCAATTAAAGGGCAGGGAAGGAGCAATGCAGGTATAATACTGAATGCACTCCTAACTTGGATTAAAGCTCTGCAGAAAAATCACCCCAAAGGGCTGTGTCCTTTAAACAATATTTTGGGGGTTTTGTTTTTGTTTTTTTTAAAAAAGCAGATAGGAGGAAACATCCCTCCTTTGAGTCCTAATCCTGTGTGAGAGAGAAGTGTCATTGTGCAGGGAGGTCACAATGTGATAAATAGGAATGGGTTTGATTGTGGTTGTCTGCCATTTGTCTGAATGTGCTTGGACACAGCCCCTGAACGTAAAACACTTGCCCATCATCAACAACTAGCCATATAACAGAGATAGGAGCCCAGGGATAAGACACTCCAACAAAGTCAGATACTGTACAAACTTGGACCCCGTGTCTATTCTGGAAGGAATCAATTTTACATGGCAGGACCTATTAGAGGTCCTGATGTCATCCACTACACCGGGGATTCATTCACCTGCTTATATTCCAATGTGATATATATGCCATCATCTGCTAGCAATCCACTTTTGCACGTAAAATAATAAAAGGACACAAATCTGCTATCAGAAACTGTGATATTCAAAAACCAGTCAGCTTCCCAGGACACACTGCAATGAACCCTGTGGTGTGTGTATGTGTTTTTAATCACACTATGTAAGTTCATTGGTTTACCAGTGCCAAAGATGTTTGCATTATCAACAGTTATTTTGTGTTAACCATAAATGATTTCTGTATTTATTTTGTTTCAAACTTCAATGCTTACAACCAACCACCACAACAATTTTATGTATACATTCCTGTAACTCAGGGTAACCCTACAAGAACCTGATGAACTGGACCCTAGTCCATGAAAGCTTATGCAATAAGACTCTGAGAAAGTGTGGCAAGACAGCCGTTCATATGAGTCAGGATGGAACCCAGACCCAGATATGGCATAAGGTTACAAGGAGGAATGTTGGAAATTCTCCAAATATTCATTCATGCATGAACTGGGGTGTTCTCTGATCCCAACGAACATCCCAGAATAAAACATTCCCCATCTCATATGCTCTACGATTTTGGTGGTGAATTAATGAGTAAGTTTTGGCTCCAACAAAAAAGGAGTTTTTAATTTATAATATAATGACATAGTGTACATTATGCTGGTGTTACTGCTTCCAAATGACTTCTGTGACCATTAGCTACTATGACAACAAATCAGCTATACTTGACAAGCTCTTCAGTTATGAAAATACTCATTCCTTTTTTTAAAAAAAAAAAGTCGGGCAGGGGAATGTGCCGGCTAGCTACTTAACAAAAGAAATTGGTTTGACCATTTCTTTCAATTCTCCTCTTCTGCATACTCAAACCTTACTGCTATAAAATCACAGGACTGGGTGAGGCTAATAAATGCATTAATACAAGTCTCAACAACTTCACTGGGGCACCTTACTCATAATAATGCTGTCTCTACAATCATCTGAATATGTGTGGCCACATTTTAAGGGGTGTTGTTGTTGTTGTTGTTGTTGTTGTTGTTGTTGTTGTTGTTGTTGTTGTTATTTCTATGCAGCCCTTCATTCAAGGATCATTGGGCAGTTAACAATATAAAAATACAAAAATACATAATATAGTAACGAAGAAAAACAATACAGTACTCTTCGCAACACACATAGTTTAAAAGGCCATAGATTGTTTAGTTAGCCAAATGCCTGGGAGAAGAGGGAGATTTTTGCCTGCCGTCTAAAGATATGTAATGCAGGCACCAGGCGAGCCTCCCTGTGAAGAGTTTTCCGCAAGTGAGGAGTCACCACAGAAAAGGCCCGTTCTCGTGTTGCCACCCTGTTATGGAGGGGGCACACGAAGAAGGGCTCAGGTGATTGTCAGTTCCGGGTCAGTTCATATGGAGAGAGGTGATCCTTCAAATACTGTGGTCCTGAGTCCTTTAAGACTTTATAGGTCAAAACCAGCACTTTTAATTGGGCCTGGAAACTAACTGGTAGCCACTGAAGTTAGGCCAGGATTGAGCAGGTTTATTCTCAAGCTGTTTTACCCCGGTGAACGACGTGGCCACTGAACTTATGAGCCTCAACATAATCAAGCTCCTTATACATTATGCTCTCATTTCTCCTTCCAAATGACATCTATCAGCTGGTTGGCATCCGCCTGTGCCAGGAGACAATGGAGAAGTGTGTCTTTGGAGGTGATGTCAAACTGTTGGACAGTTACAGTGCCTGCTGTGGCTGTAAAGACTGATATGGGAGAGAGATGTTTTGTTGCAGCTGGGGCAGATGAAGATGTCTGCTAATGGCTACTGCACCATGGCATTTCTTCTCTCTGCACTCCTCCCAGCGGTCATTACCCCTCTGGTCACTGCTATGGATGCACAATTCGACTGTCCATCTTCAAGCACTGTAAGGAATTATTAGTAACTTCCACATATTTGTCCTTAGCTTCAATAGAATACTAAACCCCAATCCAATGCCCTCTAGATGTTTTGAACTACAATTCCCATCAGCCCCTGGCCTGGATGGGGCTGATGGGAAGAATAATCCGAAACATAGAGAGGGAAAACAGGCTGCAGAATATCGCAGGAAGAGATGGTGCTGATGAAAAAAGGGTTGTGCCAAATCTGTCACAGAAAAGATGGCTTTCGAAAGCAAGAGAGAAGAGGGATTCCATACTACCAATTTACATAATTGGCCTCAACAGCACTTTTAAAAGGGAGGAGTCCTCATCAGCCATCTTCACAGGGAGAAGAATACTACACGGCACAGGCAAATATATAAGAGCATGACCATAGTAGGGTTAATTAGTTAAGAAGCCTATTGAAGAGTGCAGAAGTTCAAGTTATTTGGTGCGTATTTCAGTACAAAAAAGGTTTTAGAATTAATGCCTCATTTGCGGGGTGGGTGGGGAAGAGGTCTCTGATGGAACCGAGAAAAATTCTGAATCACTTTGGGACCGACAAAACACCAGTGACACAAATGCTGGTGAGACACTGATAAAGAAAAGAAGTTAACATGGTCTTTGAAAACCCCTTCAGTTCTCCAGAGCAGTGAAATCTATTCAGAAAGATAGGGGGAGGGGGGAGCCTTTAGAATAGCTTTTGAGAGCTCGGAGGGGGGACGGGACAGGGAGCCATTGAAAAAGCTCCTCACAGGGCAAGTTATCAATGGAATGCATTTTAGCATTCAGGATACCCACCCATGCAGAACATCAAAACTGGGCACTGATCCCTACTCCATTCTTAAAGCTCAGGCTAACGTTCTGTTTCTGAAACACTACGGCACAGTAACACACAACCGCCTCTGCAATTCTTTGAGACAGCAATGCCAACCAGTACATAAGAATTGAGGTGCGAGTGTGATTTCATGGCAATGTTTTCCTTTTTTCTGCGGCACACTGTAACGATTTTGGAGCCCTTTAACGATATCAGCTGTTCCAAAGCTCTATGTGCTAAAATGGGAGCTTTCAACTTCTGCTTCATTTGTCAAGGAAAGCAGAGGTCCACGAGGGAAAGTAAAGAAAGTTGCTACTGCTTTATAGCAATTTCCCAACCCTCATCTTCGAAAGCACCGCTTCTGGACTCCTGCCATTCTCGCCTAAAGCAAAATATTCTGGAACATCTTTATCTTTCAAGATCACAGCTTGTTTTACAACAGCCAGAACGTCACAGTGCAACTATTACCCGGTTTAAGAACACCTGGAATAATGTTCCCATTCACGGAGAGACTGCATCAAAACATTATTTCTGCAAACCATTTAGGATGCAACACATGGTTTGAGCTTTCAAAACTCTCTCTCTGTGTGTGTGTGTGTGTGTCCTTGGTATTGATCAGTCTCTGAGGGCCAAGAGAAAGGTTTGCCCATTCAGATATCATGCCAAGCCATAAACAGCACAAACCATGATTTATCAAACCACTTCAAACCATAGTTTCTGATTCTGGTCAAACAATAAGTGACAAACCATAGTTTGTCAATCAGTTAAGCTTCCTTTACCATGGTCTGGTGTGATGTCTGAACAGAGATACTATCTTGTTTTCCATGCTCTCACCCTTACATTTTATTTATATGTGTATTTATTTAAAATATGACTAGCCCACTTTTCCTAATGGCTTACATTAATTAAAACAACTTCTCTAATATGTACAACAAAACAACCTAAACATTAGCAAAACCAGAGCACACGCCTCCTCTCAAAGGGCCTTTCAAAACAAATGAGCCTTATGAAAGCACCTAATAGCAAAAATGGAGGAACATGGAGAAAGGAGGTCATTCAATGAAAGCAGGACAACCACCGAGAAAACCCATCTCCCCTAACCGTCTGAATTAGCTAGCATCCTGCAAAAGAAGATACTTGGAGCAGGGCTCTTCAGGCTGACCATAAAATGGAAGCAGACTCCTAGAGAGAAAGGTGTTCCACCAGCTTCTCAGTTCCGAGATACAACCTGCAAGATGGAACCTTTTTTTAATGCACTCTCCACTTTGCAATGCACTGCAGGCTAGTCAGAGCTTTATTGTAGCTATTTGGGAAGATCCCCCACCACTTTGGGCATAGTACATTCCATTTTTCCTGATCATCAGCAAAGAAAAAAGACCTTTAAAAATCAATTAAATTATGGGAAAATTTTTGAAACTATATGAAACAACAATGCCCCACAATAAAATCTTGGATCCATTTCTAATGATCGGCAGTGAAAATAAGAAACTGAAAATAAGAAATATGGAATAATAAAATTGAAAACAAGGAAAACGCAGAGCGTTGAAAGAAGCAGTAGAAAAAGAATATGTGATGACCGAGGTGTAGATAAGTGGAAGTATCAAAATGGAGAGATGTATTAGTTATTTGATTTTATTTGAATTACAAGGATAAGTAATTTTATTTTTAAAGTTATTATTGTGTTATAAGTTTGTTATAATTTGTTTATGTTAGATAATTGTGTTATATGTGTGAATGGAATATGTATGATGGAGGTTGATTTATCCTGGATGTATTTTATGTTTAATCTTAATAAAGTATTTAATTTAAATAAATAAAAAATAAATTAAATTAACGGCAGCACCACTGGTGTGCTCCACCTCAGGTTAAAGGTAAAGGGTAAAGGGGCCCCTGACCATCAGGTCCAGTCGTGTCCGACTCTGGGGTTGCGGTGCTCATCTCGCTCTATAGGCCGAGGGAGCCGGTGTTTGTCCGCAGACAGCTTCCGGGTCATGTGGCCAGCATGACAAAGCTGCTTCTGGCGAACCAGAGCAGCGCACAGAAAAGCCGTTTACCTTCCCGCCGCAGCGGTCCCTATTTATCTACTTGCACTTTTATGTGCTTTCGAACTGCTAGGTGGGCAGGAGCTGGGACCGAGCAACAGGAGTTCACCCCGTTGCTGGGATTCAAACCGCCGACCTTCTGATCAGCAAGCCCTAGACTCTGTGGTTTAACCCACAGTGCCACCTGGGTCCCCCACCTCAGGTTAGGTTGTTACTAACTTGGGTGCTGGTCACAACCAACTTTTCTCCATATCATCTCACCACGAACAACCTACCCAGATTTTCAGATCTTTATGAGAAGTCCTTCTTTCTATCTTGCCAATGCCCAAAGATAATTCGTCTGAGACTTGAAAATGACTTCTTTCCAGTAACTGCACATTAACCCTTCTTTACTAACTTCTGTTGGCAAACCAAGGCCTTGCATTCAAGGTCTCATCTGGACATATGCTTACAATATGACTAGCCCAATATGACAGCCTGGGTAGCAAAGGAGAGGAGTGGGATAGGAGGAGATCTCTGCCAATGAGATAAGACAGTCTAGCATTGCATAAAAATAGGAGGGAGCGAGGGGGGGAGCAGTAACAGCCTTTCAAAAGCCCTCATAACCAGAAGTTGAACTTTCAAAGACCCTAGGGAGGATTTTCTCGCACACTGGGGATGGTTTTCCTGCCTGTCCGCCTTTCAGCAGTGGATAGAATCAACCTCCAGTGCCTTCTCCAAATCACTTAGAAGTTGGAGGGAGGCTTCCTCCCCTGCAATCACTTCATTTGTGAAGGAAGGGTAATTGTGTTCAGACATAGCTTTTTGAGCCCAATATCCCCAGCATGGAGAAGAGGAGGAGGGGAAAAATATTTTTTAGCTCAGTTGGTAGAGCATGAGACTTAATCTCAGGGTTGTGGGTTCAAGTCCCACATTGGGCAAAGGATTCTCCCATTGCAGGGGGTTGGCCCAGCTGACCCTTGTGGTCCCTTCCAACTCTATGATTCCTTCCATAATTCCTTGGGAATTTCCACCCTACAGTACTTCATTAATGGGAGGGATTGGGTTTTTTGTTTTGTTTTTCAAGCCAAAATTTATTCTCAAATGCCAGTGATTTAATTGGCACCCAGAGTAGAGACTACTGTAGCATGCACTACATGGGGCCATTTTGAAAATAGCTTGGAAACTTCAACTAGTAAAGCATGGAATAGCTACTGGGGCATTATGAGCTGCAGTGGTCAGCAACACAGAAAGAAGGCTGTATCAAATAGTTACACACCTCCCCTGACATCCATCTATACAGCACAAAGATCTGTAGAGAGGGGGCCTTCATAGCTGCATACTATGAGGCAGGAATCCCCAACCTTCAGCCCTCCAGATGTTTTGTACTACAATTCCCATCATCCCTGACCACTGGGGTCCTGTTAGCTAGGGATCATGGGAGTTGTAGGCCAAAACATCTGGAGGGCTGCAGGTTGGGGATGCCTCCTATGAGGTCTTCCCAGAATCTAAAACCTTTACTCCCTAGAGACAGCATGCACAGGCATGGGGTGGGGACCACACACCACTGAATTGGGACTAATCTATGCAGCCTCAGTTGTTGAACAGGAGCACGTCATCATGCCCAAATGGGGCTTATACTGTGCAAGTTCCATTGGCTGCCAATTTGTTTCTCGGCCCAATTTAAAATGCCAGTATCAACATTTAAGCCACAAATCGCTTGGCATGAGGTTATTTCAAGGACTGCCTGCACTCATGCAAATCTGAATATTAGCTTCATGGGCCCGCCATCAAGATCTATTAGACAGACTGGCACAAGAAACAAGGCCTTTTCAGCATGGGCCCAAATCTCTGCAATCCCTTCCCCAAGGGCTATAAACATATCTTTCAACAGGAAACTTTCGTGTTCTGATCCACTATGTTTTTGGACTGTGGCCAAGGTTAGTTTGCTAATGTTCTGTGCTGGATTTTATTTTTAGCTGCTGTTACTTGGTTTTCAAAAATAACCGTTGGATTGGTTTTGCAAAATGGTTGTTTAATAAAAAAATAATAAAAATTCCTTCCAGTAGCACCTTAGAAACCAACTAAGTTTGTCATTGGTATGAGCTTTCATGTGCATGCACACGAAAGCTCATACCAATGACAAACTTAGTTGGTCTCTAAGGTGCTACTGGAAGGAATTTTTTTATTTTGTTTCGACTACGTCAGACCAACACGGCTACCTACCTGTAACTAGAACTATGGTTGTTTAATGACGAATACAAATATAATTTAAAACAGTAACTGTTATTGTAAAACACTTTGTGAAGGCTCACCCTAAAAAGGAGGGTATAAATGGGAGAAATAAATAAATAAGCATAACAGCATGGCCAAATTTCCAGCAGCAGCTCAAAAGCTGGGAAGCGTTTGTGTAGTAAGAAAATGTTGTTTGTGAGAGGAGGGGAGGGTGTTAGTTATAATTATTTTATTGCCAAGATAACTGCTCTTCACATATTTAACCTTTGATATATGCAGGTTATTCTACCAGTTGTAAACAATACTGTCATGAATCTTTATTAAAAAATAAATGCTATCTGTTCTCATTTCTGTCTTTGCAAAGGAAGTCCTGCTATGACTTGCCTAATTCTGCCTAGTGTCAAAAGCAAGATTTAAATTCAAACTATTCAGCCTCTGTTCAGATGATTCTCCAAAATATGGTTTTGAGCGTCATAAAGGAGTCAGGAGATCATATGGTCCGTCTTCCGATCCCATAGGCAGCTTCACTTCAGTTTGCAATTGAGCACTGACATACTCTGCAATGATGCCAAGATCAGCAAACAGTGGTTAGCATTTTGCCCTCCAAAGCAGTATCTGAAGCTATGTCTGGAAATAGATGGATGGCTCTGTTTAGAATGGCCATGGCTATTTTGTAGATTCCAGTGACACAAACTATGGTTGGTGCTAAATTCTAAACGGATATGCGTGTAGGAGGGATTCTAACAGATTGCTTATGATCTTCCAAAACCATGTTTTGTAGGATCATCTGAACTGAAGCTTAGCCATAACTCATTACCACTCTCGTGGAAAGTAGGGAAATGTCACC
Source organism: Zootoca vivipara (assembly GCF_965207765.1). NCBI lineage: Eukaryota > Metazoa > Chordata > Lepidosauria > Squamata > Lacertidae > Zootoca > Zootoca vivipara. The sequence goes on from NC_142598.1 coordinate 14,497,929, forward strand.
CAATTAAAGGAAGTAGATTAATCTATTAAAACTCATATAATTTAATCAATCAGTTTGGGATTCAACATTCTGACTGCTGATTACAAGGCATGTCGTGCTAACCAAGGGAGAAAATAATGGTTGGGCAATATGAAATCCAGTGCAACAGTTGCACTAGCAGAAGCTTGTTGTACAACAGGAAGTGTCAGGGCTACAGCGAAGTGTTGCGCCACAAGAACCATGCACCTTTCTCTTGTGCAAGCCATCCCGCTAGCGCAGCTTGTACACTGCTGTGGGAATTAGCGCTACCGTGAATTCCTCCCAATAATTCCAAAGCATGTGTTCTTTGTTTCTGAAGTTGTACTTACTTACAAACTAAGCAACATGTGTAGCATGCGTCAAAGCAAAATAATAATAATAATCATATTGGCACAGGCATTATCTCACGGATGGGAAAACCTCCCTAAGTACAAGGGTTACACTTCCATGGCTAGAAGCTGTCATGGTCACGCTCCAATAGGGGGTAGGACTAGACTTCACACTGGGCAGGCCCAGGCACCAGAGGAGTACCTAGGCTCCCTTGCAACCTTGGCAAGGAGATGTATCGGTGCCCCCCCCCATCCCTTGCAGAACAGCGGCCTGAGGAGTGCACAAATGGGCCTGTGGGCTCCTAGCCACTCCTAGCCAGAGTAGAGAGGCAAGAATTTTGTGTCCTGGGTACACCCCTGCCAGGGACACAACTGCCACACACACACACAAATCCAGGCAGATCACCTGGGAGGGGATTTTATTCATTCCCATGATGACCCTGGCATGCACTGGGCGGAGGATGACAAGGACACCCTCCCTACTCATCAGCCAAGTGACGCAGATCAGCTATGGGGAGATAGGGCAGTGCCACACTGCAATGGGGATGAAAAGAAGTCACCCACCTTCCTCAGCTGAATTTACTTTGTAGTAATCATCTGACACAGGGGACGCAGGTGGCGCTGTGGGTTAAACCACAGAGCCGAGGGCTTGCCGATCAGAAGGTCGGCAGTTCGAATCCCTGCAACGGGGTGAGCTCTCATTGCTCGGTCCCAGCTCCTGCCAACCTAGCAGTTCGAAAGCACGTCAAAGTGCAAGTAGATAAATAGGAACCGCTCCGGCGGGGGAAGGTAAACGCCGTTTCCGTGCGCTGCTCTGGTGAACTAGAAGCAGCTTACATTCATGCTGGCCACATGACCCAGAAGCTATATGCCGGCTCCCTCGGCCAATAACGCAAGATGAGCGCCTCAACCCCAGAGTCATCCGCGACTGTACCTAATGGTCAGGGGTCCCTTTACCTTTAATCAACTGACACAGCTATCTTCAACACCATTCTGGCATGTTGGATGAGGAGGTTTAAGACTCCTCACCCAGCATACCAAAGTGAAGGTGTAAATCAGGCCTTTCCCACTCCACTGTGGATTGTACATACCAGCCAAGGAGTGGGGAGAGGGGGCTTTGCTTGCGATGTTGAATTGGCTGGATTCGGCTCATGGACTAGAATTTTCCCAACTCTTAAAGGTAAAGGGACCCCTGACCATTAGGTCCAGTTGTGACCGACTCTGGGGTTGCACGCTCATCTCGCATTATTGGCCGAGGGAGCCAGCGTATAGCTACCAGGTCATGTGGCCAGCATGACAAAGCCACTTCTGGAGAACCAGAGCGGCACACGGAAACGCCGTTTGCCTTCCCGCTGTAGCGGTTCCTATTATCTACTTGCATTTTGACGTGCTTTCGAACTGCTAGGTGGGCAGGAGCTGGGACCGAGCAACGGGAGCTCACCCCGTCACAGGGATTCGAACCACTGACCTTCTGATCAGCAAGCCCTAGGCTCAGTGGTTTAACCCACAGTGCCACCTGGGTCCAACTCTTAGAGAAAGGGATATTCCTCTTAAGCATTATTTTTTAAAAAAATGTTTTCACAAATATTTGTATTGAAAATAGCATTTTTTAAAAAAAAAACTGCTGTGCTTTTAATTGGGGGAGGGATCATTTTTCTAGTCAATTAAAGGATTTTCCTTTAATCTGTCAGGTGTTGTAGTTCTAATGGTAATTCTAATGGAAATGCCTATCTATGTCCTTGTGATGCCAATACATCTGCACATTGTATGCTCACTAATCCGCTATTAATTTTAAGATCCTGATCCACCAGTCAGTTAAAACAGAAGTTTAAGAGCATCTTGTCCTGTTGATGTTAACGGTTTGGAATTAAGTCAATTCATTGGGTTTTTATAATTGCTTTCAAACACATCAGGATTAACATTTGTCAGCTTTCCTCGCTGAGTCCATTTCAACTGCAGACAAATACATGGATATCATACAGATTAAGACCTTCATCTGTATTCAAATGTTTAATTGCGCTCACAGTGTAATTTAGCCCCACAAATAATAACTCAAGTAGACAAGAAAACTGTTTTAAGTATCTTATTTTTCAGTATAGAAATTAATTAGTCTTTTGGAGGTATATAGAAATGATTTATACCAAAAAAATAAGATACAGTACTATAATGAAGACTCTTTCCTTAGTTCTACTACCCTTTAGATCTTTGTGTTGCTCACAAAAAAAGTTTTAGCCAGCTACGTTTAAAAAACAATTTTTTTTCAACCATCCTAGACATTCAAGTGCCCTCTCTTACATAAGAGAAATTTAACATTTCTATTTCCTGAAGTGAAGCATTTACCCTGTTACTAAATTACTTTAGTACATTTATTAAGCACACCTTAAAGCATAATTTCAAATTGTCTTAATACTTTCTTCATAAAGCCTATTAAGCTGGATGAAGACTACTCTGAGTCGCTCACTGAGTGATATTAAAAAAACTGCACTCCACCTATAAGCACCCTGCAAATTCAAAAATCCTAGCTCTTGCCATTGTCATGAGTCCATAGTAGAACTGCCTGCTTCCCAAGTCACATTCCTCCCTCACATGTGCAAAATACAATTGCTTTAAAAAGAAAAGCAATATTTCCCATTCATTCCTTAAACAATCAGCCAACATACATGGGGATGGCCATTAAGACATATGCCCAGAGGAACATCACAGAAAAGCCTGAATCAGCAGCTCTTATAAGAGAGAAAGACTCTCCAATGGCAACCTCTTTCATCAGGTATTCAAAGGCCAAGATGACAGATGGAATTGCTTGGGAATTCCATTTGATTATGTGGGAAAGTCCTGCTCTGGTGTCAAATGGGCATCCTCTTTCGTTCAATATCTCATGGAGTAACAACTTATTCCATGCTTCTACATTTTAGACAAGACATTGGGATTCTCTTGCCTTGCCCTTACTGGAATGAATTCACCATGACAATTTGTGGCATAGTGGCCTCTTAAAAGTCTAACCATCTGACCACATGTGATGAGATTTTTATTACCAGGCGGCCAGAATTTCGTTTCAGAAACTTGGCAGTAGTTACTTAAACTGAGTAACTGGAAGCTACAGGTGACCACATAGGTAAGGCTCCAAGTCACAAGTTATTTACTGAAACCATGCTTCAGCAGATACAAGAAAACAAAGATTCTAACATGGAGTGTGTACTAGAATGGCCTTGGTCTTTGACACTAACTTGAGTACCACTTACGTCATTTAAGCAGTCGTGCTTTCCGAACCCCAGGAATCTTGAGGTCAGTCACTAAGCTGGAACATGAAGTGCAGTGGGCAGAAGGCATTGTTCTGTTGACCAGTCATGGACAGAAGGGCTGGCCTCTAGTATGTATATAGCAGGCCTAGCCAACCCAAGGGCATTGTACCACCTGTCAGTCACCCTTGTTCACTCTGTGCTTGAAAAAGAATCTGAGGGAGGTCTGAACGCAAGAGTCCAGGTAACTCACTACCCATCCCAAAGTCCTCAACACCACCTTAAAATGTTCACAATTTTCTGTGGTTAGAAAGGCAACACAAAAGGCATTGAGCATTCCACATTTTAGGTACCAGCATAAAATCTCTCCAAGGCGGGGTGACCAAGTGCTTGGGATTTTCCAAGTCATGTAATTTTGAATGTGTATGAATAAATATTTTATTATGCAGACACTCTTCTTACCAGCTCTGATAGGTTACAACTGACTTTTATAAAGCCCAAATGATCTAAATGTTAATGAAATACAGGGGATTGATCAAAACTAAAATTTGGCATGGAATATCTACATGTTAATGATATACCGGCTAAATATCATACAAATTAAGAAATGGCCAATATATCACCATTTGATTTATTAAAACAAGTCCCTTATTCGGCAAATATCTGCTGTTTACTCATATGTTAGGGTTTTTACACCTCTATTTGAAAAAACTGCTGGGGTTTTTAGCCTCTTTAAAAGTCGTCTCCCCCCCCCCCCAAAGGAAAACACAGGAGTTTCCCTCTTACTCTTTATGAACAACTGTGGTGTCTTTATGAAGTTATTAGCTTTAAGATTCCCCCTGTAATGAAGCAGTGCCTGATTTCACTTTCCTGGGTTCCTAAGAAGGAAGCTGCTAGCTAGCAAGGAGACAGCAAAGATTTGCCACACAATCCTAGTATGCCTTCTCAAAACGAAGTCCCACTGAGATCTGTGACACTTACTCCCTGGAAAGTATGCATAGGATTGCAACCTTAGCAGCTAGGTTAAGACACAGAGTGGGCTTCCAACTTCAATACACATTTCATCAGCATCATCATTATTATGCCGCCCATCTGACTGGGTTCCCCCAGTCACTCTGGGTGGCTTCCAACAAATTAAAACACAACTCGACATCAAACATTAAAAACTGCAGGTCAATTTCAGGTCAAAAGTGAGAGGTGCCCATAGCAATCAATGAACAAATCCAATACTTTACCATATCTGATCAGGCACCAGCATTTCCAGCCACCAGAAAAAAGACAGCAGCAAATAAGTACAAGGCTTCATTCTCTTTCTAACTCAGGTATCATTTCAAGCGGAAAACATAATTTTAAATAAGTTTTAGAACATTTGAAAGTACAGTGTTTCTGCATGAAAGGGTCATAGCCACAGGGACACTGCATTTTGACAGACTGCATCAGCGATGGCAAACTTCTTAGCCAAGCATGCCACAAGTTCCTCAGCGCCAGACAGTGCCACTCCAGTGTGCCCAACCCTCTAGGTTTGGGTGCAACTTTGCCTCTGGTATGCTGAGCTGCGAAACAAGCAGTAAATAGTACAGGAGAAACAGGTTGAGGTACAGACCTAAACCTACTCCTGCCTAAAAGTGCCAAAAAAACTGCTGCCGCCATAATGCAGTGTCATTTATGGTACCTGTGCTATAAAGATGGCCATCTATGAAATACACACTGGGCCTGATATAAAACACTTATTTTTCCCCCCTCACAGATGTTACCTACTATTAAGTGATTGCAGAAACTGCAACAAGGATACGTGATATCACTAAAGGACTATTTCCACCATTATCACTTTGAGAAAGAAAGTTAAACCAGAAGTCTGAGGAGTTCAAAGGAGCACAAGGAAATATTCTGAAAACAAACTGCAGGCCTCTCTTCTCCAGTCCTACTGAGAATAATTGCAGCAACCAATAGCTTCAGCAAGAGTCACCCAACAGCAGCAACAACAGAATTGCCTCTATAAAATGACTTGTTCCCATACAATATGCTGTGTGAAATTAATTGTGTGCACGTGTATTCTGTAATTATGTGACAACTCCCTCCCCAAATAATGAGATCCTCTGTCACTTCTATCTGCCTCAGTAAATTAGCAGATGTACGAAAATTCAAGAGCTTTGTAAGTAGAGCTATTGTATTTCCAAAGAAAATAATCACTTATTCCCAGGTACAGGTAGATTTACAGAGCACAAAACCTTTGTCAGAAACTGCAATAACCCTGCAGATATTCACCTGCTACAAAGTACTGAAGAACAAAGATAAAGAGATCAAAAATTGGTACACCTTCCCCTTTTCTGCTCTCCTAGCCCCCCAAACAACCTCTGTGGCAGTTCCCTTGAACAGAAATAGGGGTGTAGTGAGGGAATACAGGAGTGCAGCTCCAGGACCTCCCCCCCCCAACCAGAGTAGGAATTGTGGTAACATCTGCTAGAGTACCAGGGTAAATTACAGTATAGACACTCCTTACTGTAAGAAGTGCATCAGCTGATGCTTTCATGTTTATTTGTGACAGATTAGCATAAGATAAGTCAGAAAATGAGGAAAACAATCAAGCAGAGGATGGAGACGTCTGTCCTTTTCTTTCAAGGGGTTCCTACTTCAGACTAACCGTTGAAATGGTAACATTTTTCTGCAAGATGCATCACATTTCTAAGTGAAGGAAGGCTGCATTTCAGCTGGCTGAAGATCTCTCTGTGTTGTACAAGTTAAACCTATACATTCGTAAGTAAGAACCACTGAGTTCTGTGGAATTTACGCACAGGTAATTATGCCTAGGATTGTATTACTCTATTAGGTTAGGTAGTATAATTATTATTAATAATAATTGCTTAATACAAAAATAGTCTCTAAGCAACTTAGAAAAATAATAAAAATACAGAGTTAAAAATAGCAATCAATACATTAACAACTTCAAGAATCTCATCAGCAACAGTAAAACATCAGCAGCATATCAGCATTGATATCCCATTACAATGCACCAAATGCCTGAGGAAAGTGGATGATCTTAACTTGTTGCCAAAAAGTTGTTAAAACCGGTGCCAAGCAGGCCTCACTTGGGTATGCTATGCTATGCTTTTTGATGTGCATGCATAATATAATGGATCAACACAACTACCAGCATCTGTTGACTTTCCTGGGGGAATGGCAACCGAGGAGGGGGAGCTGTCACAATGAGCTCATGCACTTCCAAATTTACCATGACACCATTGAACAGGAAATCAATTGCACTGTAATACCTTGCTTGCCATTCAGAATCTAAAGAGAACCAGAGCCATAACTAACAGTATTTACACCTGAGCACATCTTCTCAACTTCAAGGTCTGTGACTGTTAGTGCAACCGGTTCCACTTCACCAGTATCCATTATGTGACTGAGGTCTGGGCTGCATCCTGCTAGTTGGCCCCACTACAAACACCAACTGCAAAGGCTACACACACATAACAGGGATGGAAAGTCTGTACATTATAATTCTTTGTCGCTAGACAGTGCAACACCTGATAGGCATCATCTTGATGACATCATGGCCTGTGGAACATGCAAGCACTATGAGATACAGCCTGTTAAGAAACAAAGGACATGGATCAACTCTCATTTTTTCCAGACACCCTGAATGTACTTCCAGGCTGAATTTCCTACTACTCAGTAGAGAAATGCCACTCTGTGACCCCACAGAGTTAGAAACATCAGAATGTAACCTCACAAAAAAAAGCCAACTTCTGCTTCAGATCATCATTATCTCAGAAGGCTTTGTAGGCAAAACCCATTTGAGCGGTGCTAAATTGCCCACATTTTCAGATGAAATGTCACACATTTTTATAAACTGAAGTATCAGAGCTCTTTCAGTTTTTAAAAACACAATTAATTTTAATTAGCAGGAATTAGGTGGCCAGGGTTTTCTCTTTTTTTAAAATTAAAAAACACCAAAAACCACACAATGGCACTCTGATGTTCATAAATGATCTGCATTTGTGCAGCCACCTCTTCCTCCTTTTAACAGGATGCAACACAATAGAGTTCCTTTGAGTATGCTAAGCTAAATAAAGGAATAACGTTCATAACAAACAACAAAACAGCAGCAGCTGAAGCCACAGGAGAGGGATTGCATCACCTCAGTGATAGTAACACAGTGGGTACAGAAATGTGAGAACAGTTCGCTTGCCTTAAGAAAACATAACGGGTTTGAAACACAGTGCCTACAACTCTCTTTTATAATCAGTCTTTGGCCCCGGAAAATGGCCTTTCTTGCTTGGATTCCATCTGAAGAAGCAATTTGTGGTAAAGGGCAGAGAGACACATACATGCACACCTGATGGAGCACTTTGCGAAAGGCTTCTCTAACAAGAACTACAATATTTCCGCCCTTTACACACCCAAACATCTGTAAGTGTCACTCGGCCAGCCTCTGGTCATCCTTTCAAAGCAGCTAATTGCAGGAAAGGGCAAAAAGTATGGAGGGCAAGGATGCCAGCCAGTCTCCCCGGCTTAGTATCAACGCTAGCAGATCTCCTGTGCGGGACATGGATGCCCTGACAGCTACAGCCAGAGGCTTGGCTCGCCTTCCACCAATCCGCATTTGTCCCCGGTTAACAAACCCCGCAGAGAGGAATTGCGTGAAGCACCCCTACCCCGAGACAGGGTCTTTGCAACTGGAGGGGGGGAGGGAATCTAAACATCTGGGCCAACGCATCCTTATGGCGGAGAGAAAAGAAGAAGCTGAGCCGTTGCTATTGGCGACATTGAACTCCCGCCTGCTAATGAGAACAAAACGCCAGGTAGGGCCAAGACTTAGGGCGCTGCAAGGCAGGCTCCATTAGCAGCCTTTGAAGGAGCGGGGGGGGGATGCCTCTTAAAAGCAGGGACCCTCGTGGCCCAAATGGCCCAGCATACCCAAGGCAAGATACCCATTCATCCATCCATCCATTGAGCAAAGGGGAGGAAGGACACCTCCCCTTTCCATCCATAGAGCGCCTCTTCCTTGTCCTCCCCTCTTTCCCCCCACCATATACTAACCGGAGCGGGGGGGGGGCGGAGGAAGAAAGCCTAATTTCCTCTCTATCCTCCTTCCCGCTTCAAAAGATGGAATCTCTCAACGTACCTGCTACCCAATTTGGGGGGGGGGGGTAGCGACAGCGAGATGCCATCCTCTTTCCGTGGCATCGCCGCCCTTCCCCCCACCCGTAGCACACAACGGTGCCCCCCCCACAGCCCCCCGCCGCAGAGCTGCGCGCTTGACCCCCCGCGCCCGGCCGCCGCCACCGCGATTCTTAAACACAGAAAGCCAGAGTCTCGGCATTACCTGCCGCCAGCGAGGACCAGGCTGCCGCTTCTTCTTCTGCTGCTGCTGCCGCCGCCGCTGCTGCTGCTGCAGCGGAAGGGGGGCAACCCTCACTCAGCCCAGCAGAGCACACCATCCCTCGCCTGGCTCCCCCTCCTCTCCTCCCTCAGCGCCGCCGAGGATGCCACCTAGACCCCCCAGCTCCAAGGGCCATTTCCCGGGGAGCCTCTCCTGGCACATGCCCCACGCAGCCTCTCGTCGAGGAGGACGGGGAGGAGGAGGAGGAGGCGGGGGGGGGAGGACGACGGCGACGAGCAGGAGGCGGCTCCTGAATTTCTCCCTCACGCCCAAGAAGGCAGAACACAACACACGCCGCCGCCGCCACCCCCGCGGGAGAGAAAGGGAGCGAGACGCGGGCAGGGAGGGAGCGAGCGAGGGAACGCCGGCAGAGACGCGCGAAGCGAGGAGAAAGGCTTTGGCTCACCTTTGGGCAGCGTCCGGAGAAGCGAGTGCCGAGAAGCCACCGCCGCCGCGAGCTCCCCTGCCTTCCTTCAGCCAGAACCCGGAGACAGGCCGCCTGCCCGGCGGGCCGTGCCGAGCGCCGTCGTTCCTTCAGCCGGGCTCCCCGCGACCGCCAGCCTTGCGCCCTAGCGCGCGCGCGCCCCCCGCCGCTGCGGCTGCGCTCCACTCACTGCTCGCAGGAGGAGCAGCAGCAGCCGCTGCAGCGCCGACGCCGCCACCGACGCCTGCCCGGGCACAGGCAGCCTCCGGCCCCCGCCGCTCCTGCTCCTGCTGCTGCCGCCGCCGCCGCCATCCCCTCGGCCGAGCCACAGGCGGCGGTTGCGGCTGCTTCTGCCGCCGCCGCCGCAGGAGCGCCCGGCCGACTCCGGCTGGCTTCCCTTCCGAAGGGAGAGCACCGAGTGGCCTCGTCTCGCCCTTCCCTCCCCCAAAACCACCACCCTCCGAGAGGCAGCCGGGCCAGCAAGCGAGGGTCTCGCGGAAGGGGGCGCCGCTGGCTCTAACTCAGTCTCTTGTCTCTTCACGTCCTTGGGCGCAGCGGCGAAGCGCAACTATCAGCCGCTGGTGGGCACCGTGGAAGTGGGCCGGCGGCCAAGGCGCGAGCCCGGCAGCGGGGACGGAGAGCTGCTGGAAGCCCCCAGACCCATTGAGCGGTGGGGAAGAGGAGGAGGAGACGCTTGGAAAACCCGGCTCTGGAGCGGCTCGGAGCGCGGGCTCCACCTACAGCTTGGCGCCTCCACGAAAGGAGAGGAGGGGGTGGGGAGGTGCCGGAGGGGAGGGGGCTTCGTCCGGCTTTTGTTGTCTCAGCCCTCGGTGGCTCCGGGAGATCCCCCGGCAAGGAGTGCGGAGGACTCCTGCTGAGCCTTTCGTTGAGTGACTCGCTCGGGAGCTGGGGGCGCTTCCGAAGCCACAGTTTCCTTCGCTCGCTCGCCCCCACCCCTCATTTGACCAGATTGTACACCTTGGCCCCTGACGTTTTCTCTTCAGTTCCGTTCAGGCCTTCTTTCTCATTCCCTCCCCCTCCACGTTCTCCACAGTTCCCTGGGGGCGTCTGTTCTGTTCCTTTGGGACCTCACTGCTGTTAGGAGGAGCTGGTGCACCCCCTTCTCCCCATTCGGTTTTTCCTTTTCCTTGAGACCTACAGTTGCCAGGGTAATCTAGAGCAGAAGCTAATACATCACTCTGCCAGTTTATTCATTATTTCTTTGTATTTATATTCCACTTTTTCTCCAAGGAGCTCAAGGGGGTGTATATCGTTTCCCCCTCCCTCATTTAATCTCTGCAACAACCCTGTGAGGTAGGTTAGACAGAAAGACAGTGACTGACCCCCAAGGCCCCCCAGTGAGCTTCATGGCTGAGTGGAAGTTTGAACTCTCCTCTCCCATATCCTAGTGTGACACTCTAACCTAGGCATCCCCAAACTTCGGCCCTCCAGATGTTTTGGACTACAATTCCCATCATCCCTGACCACTGGTCCTCTTAGCTAGGGATCATAGGAGTTGTAGGCCAAAACATCTGGAGGGCCACAGTTTGGGGGTGCCTGCTCTAACCACTACACCACATGAGCTCCTGTCATACACAGGTCTGCTGAAATTCAATTATATGTTTATGTGGCCCTGTGTTTGATTAATTCCCCAACCTAACAATGGAGATGCAGGCCTGGTTGACCAGGGCTGGATTTATCAACCAAGCTAATGAGAGATCCTGGTAGAAGGACTGTGATTTTCACAATATGGCACAGGTGCCATGTCTACTTATTTTTGTATAAAAGTGTTTACTTAGAGAATATTAATTATATTTGATCCTTTACAGACCCACGTGTGTGGGTTAGTCCAAACCAAAACTGTTTGGACCTGTTTAAAAAACAAAACAAAACTCGGAGCTAACACATGAAGAGCCCCAGTAGCAGAGTTTTTTTTTTTTGAAGAGTTAAAACCTCATCTTTAGGCAGATTTAGTGGAGCATAGGAATAGGTTTTTTTTAACCTTTTCCAACTCCTTAAGGTAGCACAGCCCACAGACTGTGAGAAAGTTTAAAATGATTTACTCACAGCAGCTAGTCTCAGACTTGCATTTTCCTTAGGAGCAACAGTAAAATGCTGGTAAATGTTCTTAGTTGAAAGATATACAGCAAGGCATATCTGAGGCAGAAAGCTAATTTAAGGCATATCTGCCTCCATCCTATGCAGCGTGAGAGGGAAAGGAACAGGAAACAAGCCTAACTTCCTTTCTTTGGAGAAGAGGGGATATGACATCACAGAGCCTGCTATAGTAAATTAAAACTCTATGGCCCTTAACTCATTTACATACTAGCTAGCATGGTTAGGTTTGCTGCCAATATCCCACAAAAAGTTTACTTGTTAAAGAGGTCTTTTCAGTGGGCTGGCCTAAGATCCATTTTTTCATGATGTGGTAGCAGTTTCGATGAGGCCAATGCTGAAGGGAATAAGAGTTTATTAAGTGACGAAGTGGCCAAGACTTCCACGAGTTTTCAAGTGGATCATGAAAAAGGTTTGAGATGTGCCAGTCTACATCACTTGATATTTTAGTCTTTTCAGACCTGCTTCTCATCTTTGACCAGTCTTCCCCAGAGACTCCTGTACATTTTCCTCCTCATTCTGTTTTTTCTCCTTCTCCTTCACATTTAACCCTTTTCTCCTTCACCCACGCTTTCCCACTTCTAAAAATAGGCAAACAACTTAAAAGAAAATGGAAGCAGCATCAATGCTGTGACTCAACTGTAGTTGGGATACATCTTAGTTGTGGGCCATGAGTTTCGTTGATTGAAGACCAACTTTCAGGGATCGTTTCTATAATACATAGCTAGAGAACTATACTTGACAGTGACGGACTGCTAGCTAACCAATGGAATTCACTTCCACAAGATGTCCTGAATGTGGTGGCCACCAACTTGGAGGGCTTCAAAAGGGGATTGGACAAATTTATGGAGGGTATGACTATCTGTGGCTTGCTAGTTGCAGTGGTTATGTTATATAGATAGTATAAGAGGCAGAAGCAGCCAGCCCACTGTAAAAACATAATGCTGGATTCAATAGCCTTCTTGGTCTGATATTTTGTTTTTAAGGTCAGGCTAGAGTTTTTGCCATACAATCAGCTCTGGAGAACCATGTACTCTCATTGCATCCCTCCAAATGCACAACTCCCTCACTGTTCACTGTGGTATCTTTCTTTCCTCTCCCTCTGACTGTGCCCTTCCTGCACAAAGTTCATACGTATTCATGATTAGGCTATAGGGAGCTGTTGAAATATGGGTCTTTAGGCCATATCCAAGCTCTGTCATGAGCACACACTCAGCTGCAAATAGGGATATATCTTGGAACTTTGCAGATCAGAGATATAATTTTGGAAATTCATGGCCAGAGGTAATATGTTTGTGAGCACCAGTTGCTGGAAACCGCAGGAGGAGAGTGTGCAGGTTTCCCAAAGGCATCTAGTTGGCCACTGTGAGAACAGGATTCTGCACTTTAGATGGGCCATTGATTCACAGTAGGCTCTTCTTATGTCAAGTCCACTTGATGGTTATGCTACAATAGTGTAGCAGCAAATCCAGAAGCGCAGGTCCTTGCATGATAGTCCCAGAACGTTCTCTCACAGCCATGTTCCTTTCTGGAGAGGAGGGAGGGAATGGAGAGAAAGAGAGGGGTGCTGCTTGCCCAAGGCTGCCTAGTGAATTTGCTGTAGAGGTGAAATTTGACCCATGAACAACTTGATTTGTAGCTGTGGCTTGTAGCTACTCTTGTCACATAGCGCTGTGCTGAAACCTTTTCCTCCAGTTTATTTGGGGGGGGGAGTTTTCTTCCTCTGTGAAAGAGGCTTCTATTTGTCTGCCTCATTTACTGGGCACTTGAGAATTTCTGTGCATGCCGAGTTGATCATGGGTGGTGTGTCTTTATTTCCATTTTCTCCAGTGCTCTGCAATCCTGCCCCACTGCCTACGCATGTGTTAAACTGCAGGAAGTCCAGAGGGGCTGTCTACCAAGCATCTGAAATAGATGTGCTCACTTAATTCGTTATTAGGGGAAGTTTGTCTTCTATCTTTTGAAATGTCTTCCTGTACTGATTTCTTTAAAAATAAAATATTTCCACTTAAATAAAGTAACAGCGAGCATGAACCCGGTAGGCAATCTTCCCAACCTTTTAGATTTACAGGAAAGTTTAAGGATGCCATGAAGTTTTCAGGAAGCATTAGGCACCCAGAAAGGCTACAGAGTGCAGATCACCTTCTGTTTCAACTTTAAAGTGCCTTCTGGACGCTTTCCCAGGCAACAAAGAATTCTTCTTTCCATAATAGTTTCATATTTTTTTATAGTATGGTTTTATATTGCCATGAACTGCTCTGATATTTTTTTTATGAATAGGGGTATATAAATATTTTTTAATAAATAAATAAATAAATAAATAAGATAAACACAACAGAAACCTCACACAACACTGATGAGAATTTCACTGAAATCTCCGCTCGCCTATGATAATTCCAATTTCTTTTCTGTTTATGGAGAGAAATATTCATCTAGAGCCAGAGCCTTGGTGGTGGCACAACGATGAGTAGTTAGAGGGAGAAGAAGGGGCAGACTGGGAGGAGGAGGCTGAAGCGGTAACAGGGTTTAGTGAGCAGCATTAGGCTGAGGCGAAATACAGAAACTTTGAATGGGCCAATAAACCAGGAAAGCTCCTGGCCTGGCAGCTTAAGAAAAGAAGGGATGAAAAATTAATAAATAGAATAAGAACAGAGAATAAAATTATCGAAAAACCACAAGAAATAAGAAAAATATTTGAAAAAATTTACACCAATCTTTACCAAAAAGAGGAAATAAATGAACAGGATGCCAGCAGAACACTAATCGCAAAGAATTGGAAAAGCAAAACAGTACCAACAAAAGAAGAATGGTTGGAAAAATTGATAAATTATCAAAATTTAACAATCAGAGCGGGGAGAACAAAAGGAGTGAAAGAAGAAAAATTAGCAAAAAATTGGAATCCAGCATCAAAGGCAGAAGCAGAGGGGGGGGTGTCAAGAGGCAGAGTGGAGGTAGGCTGCTGAAGAAGCCAGGAAATCTCCCCCTCCTGCTGTGACCAGCTCCCCTCGCCCCTGGTCTCCCAGAACACACAGAAAAATGAAGAAGGCGGAACAATGAGAGGCAAGACAAGGAAGCTTTAGGCTAAGGTTACCAGACGCCCCCGTTTCCCAGGGACAGTCCCCGGATTTACAAATCAGTCCCCATACAAAATCCACTGGAGTTGAAAAGTGTCCCTGGATTCATTGAAAAAAATCTGGTAAGCTGCTGAGGAAGGAGCCTTAGAGAACGACGGGACCTCCAGTCCTCACAACTGCCTCATTGGAGCAAGACCTACTGGCAAGAGGTGCTGTGATCACTAGGCCTGTGCTGTTTTGGTTTCTTTGAATAAAGTGTTAATTTCACTGGCACCGGATGTTTTATTGCTGACCTGTGCCTGACTCCGGTTCCTGACAGCAGCCTTACAAGGAACGCCCACCCCCTGCGCTCCAACATAGCTGTGCTGTCAGCTCTTTAACTCTTGGTGGCTGAAGGTTGATTGCATAATTGGTCTTCCCATGCTTGTTTGTCCCCTACAAAACAGCAGGCATCGGGGGAAGTGCTCTTGTTTGGATTGGGACCATATTGTCGGGAGTTGGCGGCTTTAAGTTTTGTCCCACCACCACTGTGATCTTGATCCAAATAGCCCCTCATAACTGCTAATTGCAGCTTCCCTCATGGGGCAAATAGGAGTCGCAAGAGGCAATCTGGATTGGAACCACATTTGGGGGGAAATGACTTTTTTTTAAAAAAAAACCTCCCCCACCTCGTTATTCCATTGTGATAGAAACATTTTTTAAAAAAAACACCTTTATATAACTGATCTATGAAAACAACACCACCATTAAGTGGTACAAATGCAATGTGGGGCAGTAGAAACAAAATATCAAAACCTCAGACAAAGGGTTTTTTTTAAATAAAAAATGTAATTGGCAAATTATTTGCAATTGCAAATACATCTCCAATATGCATTAAAAATTCTCTAAAGTGTGTTGGCTCTGATGAACAATGTAACTAAAATATCTGGCCTATTTTAACAGGAAAAAGGCTCACTGGGTTGGCCTATAATCCTGAGCATTGCCAGGCTACCTGAATGGCAATCATGGTCATTTTGGGGCATTAACAATCCATTCCATAATTCAGGGAAGGTGGAACTGAGAAACCTCTGTGGTCTTTCTGGAGCTATTTTTTGGCAGCATCTTTTCACGCTTGTGACACACAACTGCCTAGGATGAACAGAGTGACCCTCCCTTGAGAAGTATGGTTGGACTAGAGATGACAATTGTTCCTTGACTACTCTGTAGTATGATTTCTGTAGTTATCCCCAAACATGCCCAAGTACCTTTTCTTTTTTTGTAAAGCTATTTTTAATGAAGTTTGAAAAATGAGGTGGGAAACAATATACAGAAATCAACATCAAATATCAAGCATTTTTAACATGAAAACAAAAAGAAAGGAAAATACTTCTGATTCTATCAGCAATAAAAACGTATGCAAAACTCTTACACCATAATACATTCACCTCTTCTGCTTTCCATAAATCAAGCTTTTTTCCAGTCTTCAAACCCAAATATCACAAGCTCATTTTCTTTTTTGTGCAAAAAGTCCATAAGGAGTTTGTAATCATTAAGGGGTTCCCCATAATTTCTTCATACTATGTCATACCCTGGGCATGAAATATATTTAAAGCCGGGCTTTGTTGGATTGCACAGTCCAATACCGTCAGGTCAGTAGCAGTACAGGAGGCACTGGCCAGCTCTTGGCTGCCAAAGAAGACCTCAGTGCAACCCCCTAGAACCTGAACCAGACTCCACCCAACTTACTGAACCGCTTTTAGAGCCGAGATAATTGTTCCCTTAGTTGGACAAGGGCACTGAACTACCATGGACCAGCCCCTCACGCACTGCATTTGAATGAGGCACTTAAGCACCAAGGACTGTGAAGAGTAGCAAAGGACATAATGCAGCAAGAAGAATGCCAGGTGACATGCCTTTGGAAGCAGTTCGGTCAGTCCTCACATCCTTCCTTATCTCTGTACACCCAATACCAATAAGCTGCTCTTCACACTTAAAGGCACAAGCAGAGCAGATCTAACGTGCTAATTACTGAGAAATGTATTGTTAAAAAGCATGCAGTGGAACGTGAATCTTAAGGTCTACAAAAGGAAATACCCAAATGTTCTTCCATCACCCTGGAGAATGCTAAGAGACTGGCTGCACAATCACAGGCAGCACTTGAGACCAACCCCATCCTGCGAGACCTCAGAAGCAGCAGTGGTGAACCTCTGGACAATAGGCCTCAATAGACCTGGCCAGGCGCCTAATTTTTCCCGTGAAGCCATTTTCCTTAAACCTCATCCACCTGCCCCATATCTGAGGTCAGACGTGATGTTGTGCACAGGGATAGGTAAACACATGGCTCCAAAGGAACAATTGAGAGCTTAAAGTGCCTACCTGGTCGTTCACTGGCAAGTAACTCCCTTTGAAGTTCATTTGCAGGTACAGTTTGGATTCAAATGGACAAAGTGGGGCTCACTGTGAGTGAGCCTTTGAGGTTGTCATCTCTGACATCGTAATACCTTCCGATGATTGACAAGAGTGCGGCAAAAACGGGAGTTGGGAACAATCACACACAAAGTCAACTGAAAATAGCAACATTGTGTATGCCATCAAATGCCAACAGTGCCCTTCAGCTCTCTATATTGGACAAACAGGCCAAACCCTACGCCAAAGGAGAAATGGACATAAATCTGACATCAGGAATCACAAGACAGAGAAACCAGTAGGAGAACACTTCAATCTCCCAGGGCATTCTCAAAGTAGATCTCAAAGTAGCTGTCTTATTACAAAAGAATTTCAGAAATGGACTGGAAAGAGAAGTTGCTGAACTGCAACTCATTACCAAACTTAAAACCATGGAGAGACCTGGTCTGAATAAATACATTGGATTCTTATCTCATTATACATGATAAAGTTATCTTTAGCCATTTCATCCCTTGCTTTTTCCTGTAAAACCAATTGCAGTCATTAACAGTCATCAACGAGTTTCTACACCTATCAGTCAAACACCCATTCCCACCACCCTTCTGAGCTATAGCCCTCCCCACCCTCTCACTATATATAAGGGTCTGAAGACTTCTGTTTCAGTGTATCTGAAGAAGTGTGCATGCACGAAAGCTCATACCAATTACAAACTTAGTTGGTCTCTAAGGTGCTACCGGAAGGAATTTTTTATTTTGAAAATCACAAATATTGGGGCTTTGGATGATTAATATCTTAAACCCCTTTTAAATGTATTTGTGGGAGCAGGTGAGGGGGTGTTATTGGATTGTGGGGAGTTTTTTGTTCTTGTTTTAATCATTTATTAAAAACAATATAACTCAGGTGGTTAGGAAGGCCCAACAGAGACTCCATTTTCTCAGGGTCTTGCGAAAGAACAATGTTAAACAACAATTGATGACCTCCTTTTACCGGTCCACAATAGAAAGTGTCCTCTCATATTGTATCACAGTGTGGTACGTTGGCTTGACAGCCAGAGACAGAGGATGTGAACACAGCACATGGGCTGTCCCCTGAGCCCGCTAGATGACATCGCAAGGGATCGTTGCCTTAGGAGAGCAAGAAAAATGATCAGGGACGATTCACACCCCGGCCAACACCTCTTTAATCTTCTACCCTCGGGCAGGAGATATAGAAGTATAATCAGGCTAAACCAGGCATCCCCAAACTTCGGCCCTCCAGATGTTTTGGACTACAATTCCCATCCTCCCTGACCACTGGTCCTGTTAGCTAGGGATCATGGGAGTTGTAGGCCAAAACATCTGGAGGGCCACAGTTTGGGGATGCCTGGGCTAAACAGTCTATAAACAGGCTAAAAAACAGTTTCTATCCGTGGGCTGTTAGGATGCTGACCGGAAAATAATATAGTGCAACTGACTTTCGGGGTTGGTGTGTTGTGCGACAAGCACACAGAGTGAAATGAGATTCAGTGTTTTTTTGGGGGGGCTCAGTTAATTTCATTGTACACAGGTTGTACGTTGACAATAAAGGTATTATTATTATTATTATTATTATTATTATTTATTTTGCGCTTTTATCTTGTATTTTTATGTTGTAAACTGCCCTGAGATCTGTGGGTGAAGGGTGGCACACTAACTAACTAACTAACTAACTAACTAACTAACTAACTAACTAACTGTGACTTAGTCAGTTGTTTATCTCCCTTCCTGAGCAGCTAATTTCCTCTGCTCCACCCCCTTCCAATGTCATGTGGGGCAGGGGAAACAGAAGCTAACTTACAGGTAACATAAGTATAGATAAGTAGGCATGATCTCCGTGGCTCGTCTCATTTGAACCTCACAAGCACCCGCACTAAGCAGAGGGAAAGTTTCTTCCCCAAGGCAGCTCAGTGAGTGGAGGTTTTGAACCCTTGCTCAAGTCCAAAATATTTGTCTGCTACACCAAAATTGCATCTCAGGGCCAAATCTAAGGTGACAAGTGCAGTTCCTTCCTTCTGTCTTTAAATGCACTTAATACCGGTAGTGGGTGTGGGAGTGAGTGTTTAATTGAGACTGCAGAGTATAGGAAGGGGCTTAACCCTCTCGCCCCTCACTATTATACTGATGACGATGGATTTAACCAGTCGCTACCACTGGATGTTTCCATTCCTAGGCCAATAGCAGTTAGCAGAAATTTTTGTGGGGACTGCAGTGAAGGGCAAAAGGATTTAACCCACCCACACCCCTTGTGGCTGTTAAGTGAAAAACAAAGAAATAGAGCTGCACTTGTTGCTAAATACAGGTGAAATTAGAATATCGCCGAAAAGTGCATTTATTTCAGTAATGCAACTTAAAAGGTGAAACTAATATATGAGACAGATGCATGACATGGAAAGCAAGATATGTCAAGCCTTGATTTGTTGCAAGTGTAATTATTTGTCGTTAGGCGGGTCAATTATAAATGGCATGTCATTAATGAAATGTCATGGCGATGTTTATTTTTGTTTGGTTTTGTATTATTGTAACTATTTGCTTTATTACTGTGGAATTTCCAAAAGAAAAGCATTTGTAAAAATTAAAAGAAAAAGAAAAAATAATAAGTTGCATTACTGAAATCAATGCACTTTTTGACGATATTCTAATTTTCCGAGTTTCACCTGTATATTTTTTTTAAGAAACTCAGGGCAAAGGCTCATGAGGATGTAAATGTGGAATAAATATACACGTGCAAACTTGTATGTTAGGATACAAAGTTAGGCCAACTTTCAGAGAGAAAAAGCACAAGTTCAGTCTCTAGCTGCCTGGGCTTAATTTGAATCTGGGCAAAGTTTCACTGGTACTGCACCTTGCAGGGCTACCAGCTGCCTTGTAAGCAAATTTTAAAGGGGGGGGAAGGGCCAGGAGCCCAGCCTATAAGACCCAAAGTTTGGCCCCCTGACGCCCCACCATGGCCCTGGTATCGCATCCTGTTTGGTCCTAAAACCCTTGAAAAGTCATGGAGTAAAAAAAAAAAAAGGCCCAGTCCTAGGATGTCTCAGAACAGCACAGATGATGTTTCCAGTGAGGCATTTGCCTTACTATCCCAAACATTGTTCACTAGTCTGTAGGGAAATGTACATTTTTATATTAGGTTTTCTAAAATAACTATGGAGGAGCAATGCAACCACTAATCACTAGATTCTAGCTCTGAGGAGCTGCTTTGTTTATATACACATGCAGTAAAATTTATTTTCATCTAAAATATTGGAACTATTTATTTTCAGCAAGGGTGGGATTAGTATGGGTGGTCTAGGAAAACTGAGAATTTAGTGCTTCGGGGGGCTTTCATTTTGGTTGGATTAGCCTTAGGAAGGATATGTTAAGAGGCTGGATGGGAAAAACTTTGGATGAGCATGGTGTTTATTGGAGAAGGGAGAAGAGAGACTGAGAGGCAATATGATAGCCATCTTCAAATATGCCCAAAATCGGTGGTTGTGTGCTTTCTTTCCAGTATGCACAAATACAACACTCTGGTGCCCAAGTTTCCTACTCCAAAAAGTCCATTGGGAGGAGCTCTCATTTTGTCTTCCCTCTGGACCAGGCATCCCCAAACTGCGGCCCTCCAGATGTTTTGGCCTACAACTCCCATGATCCCTAGCTCAGTGTTTCTCAACCTTTTTTGGGCCACGGCACACTTTTCTATGAAAAAAAATCCCGCGGCACACCAACTCTGTGCCGCCCTATATTTAGTTTAGTTTGGAGGGGAAACGTACCGGTAAAGCATGCCGCTGAAGAACTGCTGCGCGGTAGCCAGGCGGACCCACTAGGCGCAGAGCCTGCGGAGCGAGCGGGGACAGACCCCAGGTGGGCAGACACGGGCGCGCAGCTGCTGCCGCCTCCCTCCCAGCCGCCCCAGGCAGCCGCCGCCGCTTTGGCCCGGCGAAGGGAAGCCCTGCGCAGCCTTCCCCGCCTGCCTCCTCCTCCCCAGGAGGGCGATTTGCATTTTCACGTGCCTGGCGGCCGCCAATAACCTACGCTACCCCGCCGGAAAGGAAGCCGGCCGGGTCACGACGCGGGCGCTCGCCTCGCGCGTGACCCGGCCGGCTTCCTTTCCGGCGGGTCAGCGACGTGACAGTGCAAATCGCCCTTCTCGTCGCAGCACACCAGCCAGTGTTTCGCGGCACAGTAGTGTGCCGCGGAACACCGGTTGAGAAACGCTGCCCTAGCTAACAGGACCAGGGTGAGGGATGATGGGAATTGTAGTCCAAAACATCTGGAGGGCCGAAGTTTGGGGATGCCTGCTCTGGACTTTAATTGAAGTTAGATTTTTTTTATTTAGATTTTTTTAAAAAATTGAAATAAAAGATACAATCACCCCTCAGCCACCTTGAAAATAAGGTAAGTGCATGAAAAGCCCTTGAGAATTTCACTGAAATTTTCTCTCCTCTTCGATTATTTTTTCCATTGAAATTTCTTTTTCTCATTAAGTGATAGAAAATGGTAAAAACAAAAATGCAGGAGGCGATTTCTTTTTGACTCAGCACTAATCTGCACCCCTTTCCCTATTTGTATTGGTCTCTTCGAGCCCTTATGCTGTGTTACATCAGATTTCTGGTTTTCAAATTCAGGATTGTTGCATTTCATTCCTCGTGACATAATAGTTCAACTGTCAATACCAAGATAATCATCTCATCATAGCTGCCAAGTTATCCCTTTTTTACAGGGAATAGGCTTATGCCCTTGTGCTGAATAGGCTTCCTCGCGAGAAAAGCGAAAACTTGGCAGCTATGCATCTCATTAGAAACATAAGGCCTGGTTAAACATCTTGCAAAAGTTGTGACATCAGCAAGACTGTCAGTCTTATGCTCAGCTGGTGGGACAGTTAAAAGGGGTTCTTTGGGGGCTCAATACTATCCAAATTAGGAAGTTTCAAAGGTGGTGCTAGTTTGTAGTGTTCATCCTCCTGCATCGTAAAATCTCCAGTCTATGTTACACAAGCAATTCCCAAATGAAACTGTGTTATGTGGTGTTATGTGGTTAATACCACAGCAGTCGACTATGGCAGTTTATAGCAGAATTGTGTAATAGATTGTTGCTGGCATCCAAAGCAGAGCTCAAGTAGTATTTTGTACTCCTATTACCAAGTGATTGAAGGGGATTTGTGCCTTTCTCTTCTGGAGAGAACATAGATTTAGGTAGGGATGAGGGAATAGCATCTCCCATCCTCCTATTAGGTCATACGTCCGTACAGTGGTCCGTACAGTGGTACCTCAGTTTATGAACACAATTGGTTCCGGAAGTCTGTTCATAAACTGAAGCGAACTTTCCCATTGAAAGTAATGGAAAGTGAATTAATCCGTTCCAGATGGGTCCGCAGCGTTCATAAACCGAAAATTCGTAAATCGAGGTGTTCGTAAACCGAGGTTCCACTGTATAGTTACAGCTATGGTTTTCCCAGTAGTGATGTATGGAAGTGAAAGCTGGACCATAAAGAAGGCTAATTGCCGAAGAATTGATGCTTTTGAATTATGGTGCTGGAGGAGACTCTTGAGAGTCCCACGGACTGCAAGAAGATCAAACCTATCCATTCTGAATGAAATCAACCCTGAGTGCTCACTGGAAGGACAGGTCCTGAAGCTGAGGCTCCAATACTTTGGCCACCTCATGAAAAGAGAAGACTCCCTGGAAAAGACCCTGATGTTAGGAAAGATGACAGGCACAAGGAGAATGGGACAACAGAGGACGAGATGGTTGGACAGTGTTCTCGAAGCTACCAACGTAAGTCTGACCAAACTGCGGGAGGCAGTGGAAGACAGGAGTGCCTGGCGTGCTCTGGTCCATGGGGTTATGAAGAGTCGGACACAACTAAACGACTAAACAACAACAACCAATTGTGGTAAGGAAAACAGAGGGAGGTGACTAGGGAATGAGGAAATGGGGGAGAGGTTGGGATAAATTCTTATCATGAATGTTTACAAACCAGAAGATGGTTCTCCCCTGAGCATGATCAAAGCAGTAGATGGAACACAGAAATATGCCTTATGCAGTCATAGAATCACAGAGTTGGATGGGACCACAAGGTTAATCTAATCCAACCCCCTGCAATGCAGGAATCTTTTGTCCAACGTAGGGCTTGAACCCACAGCCTGGAGATTAAGAGTCTCAACCTCTACCAACTGAGCTATTCAGTTGGCCATACCATCTAGTTCTGTATCGTCTCCAAGGACAGGCAGAAGTGCTGTAGTTTCAGGCAGGATTATCTCCCAGCCTAACCTGGACCTGTTGGGAATCCAGTCTGGGACTTTCTGTGTGCAAAGCAGATGCTCTGCCATGGATCTGCAGGAACTATGCAATTAAGTCATTCAGCAGAGCTGCAGTAAGAAAAAAACAGTGTTTGTGGGATATGACTAGAACTGAGCTACTTAAAGATGCTGATGATGGACAGAAAAGCTCCCAAGGACTGAGGAACCCAAGTGAGGAACCTGACCCAACTGACCTGCCTTCCTATCTCCTCCCCTTTCAGCTAAGTGTGGCTTACCTAGGAAAGAATTCCTGGAATCCCCACCTGAATACACAATAAAATAAGGTATCCTATTTGTTATGGCCAGAGGCTAATACCAAGCTTGTTGACATGAACTTAAAAGAGCAATTGACTAAAATATTTCTATCAGCATTACTCTCGGATGATAAATTAATGTAATCTACGCCAAAGGAAATACACAAAAGGCCACAAAAATTATCCAAGCCATAAACAGAAGCCTTCATAGTTGGGCAACCTTGCCATATTTTTCATCGCTGCATCTCTGAAAGAGAATGAGCATTGGGTGCCTTTCTCCTCAGAGGAAATCCCGGTCCCGGTTAAGGAGGGAAAGGGGTTTGAAAAAGCAGGTGGACTGAAACTGAACATATATGAAATATATACAGTGGTACCTCTACTTACGAATAACTCTACTTACGAATGTTTCTACTTACGAATGGAGCTCCGTCCGCCATCTTGGATGCGGATTTTTTCTACTTACGAATTTTTAGATAGGGTTGCTTCTACTTACGAATTTTTTCTCCCAATGTGTTCCTATGGGATTTGACTTACAAATTATTTCGACTTACAAATGTGTGTTCGGAACGCATTAAATATGTAAGTAGAGGTACCACTGTACATGAGAATGGTGACTAATTTCTTGCATATTGCCGACATTGCAACACAAGCCTCAATATTAACATCTGTTTGGAATTGCTGGAAGAAGTAAATAGCTTCGGGGTGGGTGGGGCAAATGGAACTTTAATGCACCCCAACAGCTAAACATAGAGGGTGTCTGAGTCCCCCAGCACCACCACCTGAGACAGAATCTCAGACCAGAACCACCATGACACCATACCTCCTAAAACCAACTTGAACAGCTGGCGCAGCAGCATACCATAGTAAATGGTACCAAAATCTGCTGGGAGGTCCAGGAGCAATAATAATAGGTTTACGCTCCTACCGTCTATTCCAGGGGTCAGCAACCTTTTTCAGCCGTGGGCCGGTCCACCATCCCTCAGACCATGTGGTGGGCCGGACTATATTTTGAAGGGAAAAAATGAACTATGCCCCACAAATAACCCAGAGATGCATTTTAAATAAAAGCACACGTTCTACTCATGTAAAAACACCAGGCAGGCCCCACAAATAACCCAGAGATGCATTTTAAATAAAAGGACACATTCTATTCATGTAAAAACATGCTGATTCCCGGACTGTCCGCGGGCCAGATTTAGAAGGCGATTGGGCCGCATCAGGCCCCTGGGCCTTAGTTTGGGGGCCCCTGTTATAGATAGTATAAGAGGCGATTGGGCCGCATCTGGCCCACGGGCCTGAGGTTGCCTACCCCTGGTCTATTCTTTTGTGAAGTCATCTAACAGGGCAACCAAGCCGGTCCAATAGCCAGTTTCATCCAATACCACCACTTTGTGCAAGAATGGGATATTGGGCACTGAGGTATCTTACTCCAAAGGGTCTCTAGACCATCTTGGCTGTGAGGCCTGGAAGACCTGCTCCCTGCCTTGCAGTCCTTTCTCACCTAGCCTAGGAGGGTAGCGACCTGACTAACTCTGGCTACAAAAGCTGAGGCTGCTGAAGAGCTCAGAGACCATCTTGTCTGTAAGTCCTGGAAGATCTGCTATCTGCCTTGTAGTTTTATTCCCACCTGGTCTCTGAGGGCAGGGCTCTGAATGACTCCAACCACAAAGGTTAAGGCTGCTAAGGTGAAAAGGAAAAGGACCCCGGATAGTTAAGGGTGCTGAACAGAATATTGGGCTGGGATATTGCTGAGGGGTTTTCGTTGTTGCTACTGTTACTAATACAACATTTTAAAATCTTTTAATTTTAATTTTATCATGATTTATGTGGAAATTGTTCAATTTGGCTGCGGACTTTTTGATATGTTTTATTTACTGCTTATGACTACTTTTGTTATGTCTAGTTACAGGTAGGTAGCCGTGTTGGTCTGAGTCGAAGCAAAATAAAAAAATTCCTTCAGTAGCACCTTAAAGACCAACTAAGTTTTTATTTTGGAAAGAGAAGTTGCTGAATTACCAAGCTTAAAACCATGGAGCCACCTGGGATGAACAAAGACATTGGATTCTTATCTCATTATGCATGATCAAGCTATCTTTAGCGCCTCAGCCCTTGCTTCCCCCCCCCCCCCGCAGGACCAATTGCAGTCATCAGCAGTCGTTAACAGCCATCTACAGGTTTACCACTCCCATCAGCCCATCATCCATTCCCCCCCACCCCCACCCTCTGTATATACATAAGGGGCTGACTTCTGTTTCAAGTGTATCTGAAGAAGTGTGCATGCACACGAAAGCTCATACCAAAATAAAAACTTAGTTGGTCTTTAAGGTGCTACAGAAGGAATTTTTTTATTTTGTTATGTCTGTAATTATATATATATATATTTCATGCTGTAAGCCAACTTGAGCATGGTTTGAACAAATAAAATGATATATATTTATGTATATATGTAGATGTAGCTTCTTTAAAAGAGGTCTCATCCGTGCCTCATTTGGGACAGTAGGAACTACCCCATCCCTCAAGAAGGCATTCACAACCTGTGTGACCCACAAGTCCAAACCAATTCTGGCATATTTCAGAAGACTCCTCTGAACTTTTTGTCCAGATCCTCGGGTTGTACAAGCTGAAAGGTATCTAAAACAATATGACCAGGGTACTACTTTGAACTATCTCTGACTCTGTATCAAATATGGCATCCATGTCAAGCGACTTTATCTGCAACATTTATTGCTAACCCGCACAGTGGAAAAAAATATTTTACGATGCATTTAGGATACCTAATTTATGGACGTGGGTATACCAATGACTAATATAAGGGAATGGATTTTTATGAATACGAGCAATTTGGGAGGTTTCTGTCTTTAAGGAATATTGTATGGAATTACAATAAAAATACGTTGAAGTAGTATGTGAAAATCCATATCGGTGCTATTTATACTCAATCTTTCTCCATATACCTCCTGCTGTTATAATAAACAAATTAATCAGAGAATGATATTACATAGTATGTCAAATTGGGACACTTGTGGTATATGCACATAAATATATTTTTATAAGAGCGATACTGCTGTATCTTTGAAGAAGGTATAAACAAAATGAATCAATATGCTTCTAAAATACATCAATATTTTCAAGGTGGCTGTAACTGGAAAATATGATGCGGCGTAGAAGCCATCAGAAGTTGCAGAGGCCAGTTAAAAATGGCCAGTTAGTATGATATATGGAATCCTTAAGGAACCCTACTCTGAAGACACATAGCCATGCCAGAAGAGATGGGAGCAAGATCTGCGCATCACAATTTGGGCTAAAGGATTGCATTGGTGGGGTGAGAAAGTTGGGAGAAATTAAGTTACAATACATTTGAAGGAGAATTTTTATAAAATGTGACACCAATGACACTTAACCTCATATAACTTAAAGCTTATTTTAATAACCTGTTTTATGATAATTGCTGGTGCTGTGGATAAGCACATGCAAATTATATTCATATATTCTGGGACTGTGATGAAATTAAAAAAATATTGGCAATTGATATATTATCATACAGTATTGTATTATATTTCAAGAACATTACCGGAAATGACATGCTCTGCAATCCCTTAATGAGTTATATCCACTTACCCGGGATAAAGCCCCATTGAATTCAACAGAAATGACTTCTAAGGAGACATGTATAGGATCGCATACTTAGGGAGCAATTCTAAGTGCCCTGCCAAGCGGGGCTGATAACCCACTGGGTCTGGGGGTGAGGAAGGCGGTCAACCAGAGGCGGCCTCCTTGTGGCGGTTGTGCAAACCTCTGGTGCCACTGTTGGTGCTCTGACAATGGAAGGGAATGTAAAGAGGTAAATTAAAGGTGAACTTGGGGGCGGGCCTGCTTCTGCGGAATCCAAAGTCCTCCTGGGTCATACTTGTGATTTCAATGGGACTTCCAAGAAAAGGTTTGCCGTTTTAGCCATCGGTTTCTCAAAGTATGCTGTTAACAGAAAACCCTGAGGGGAGATGCTGACCTTTTCCTGAGCAACTGCCCACCTGGTCCTCACTGTGAGTATCCCTCTTTTGCCTGGTCTTCCTAGCTCCTTGGCTTCTCTGACTCCAGCCTTGCCCTGCTCCAAGCCTCCCTCAATACTCATCTAAGTTGGTCACTGTCAGCCTTGACCCAGATTCTTTTTCCAGGTTGCTAAAATTAAGTTTGGCTCTTGAACTCAACTTCAATGCCCCTTCATGCATATCTTTCCTCCTCAGAATGGAAGGGCTCCTTCTATTTGAAAGATTCCCACTAGAGAGATGAGGCTCCTGCTTCCTCCTGTGGGGTTCCAGGCGTTCCTCAACCCTCTGGAGCAGCTTTTCACTCATCACAAGGCAGGGCTATCTTTAGCATATGCAGCACCGACCCAGCGCCCCCAAATTCTTTTTTGGGGGGGGGCAGCAAAAACTGCTGACATGAAAAAGTAAAAAGCGGCTACAATACCCCCATCTTTCCATTTTTGCGATCATGCTAAAATGAAAGACACCACTAGGGAGCGCTGCCAGATACGTTGATTCTGCAGCTATTCTGCAATAGAGAACGGAAATGACCCATCAAACGCGTTAACAGATTAGGTGGCTTCAGCAGCAGGCGCCCCACATAATCCGGCGCCCGGGTACAACGCATCCCTAGCACCCCAGGTAAAGACGGCCCTGTCACAAGGGCACGGGCATGGGCTACATGGGGAAGGAGGAATAATTGAAAATAATCTTCCCACTTCCTCCATTGGTGTTTGTCATGAGGGCAACACTATTCATTGCAAGTCTTCTGGACCCATCTCAATGCCTGCTCACACACTTCCCAACCCTGACAACCATTGTCTAAACTGAGAGTGAACCCACATCAGAGCATTCTAAACTGAGAGTGAATCCACATCAGAGCACAAAAATGCATACCAGAGTAGCACTAACCTCCCCATCTTAAAAGGCTGTAGATTATTTAATGAGCCAAAGGCCTGGGAGAAGAGAAATGTTTTTGCCTGGCACCTAGAGATATGCAATGAAGGCAGATTGGAACCTGCCCATTATGTTTGCTCACTATATCTGTTTCTTGGAGACAAATTATATCTAAATTTTGTTAGAGAATTATATGTTCAATTTTATGTGTCAGGGAGTCTTGGAAACAAATGAGCGTGGTTAATTAGAAAGAATATTTATTGCAAAAAAACCAACAGTTCATGGAGCGGTGAATGCTCCCGTCCGTCCATCAGTGAAGACGTTCCTACTGACGAGGCTTCTTCCAGCGAAACCAAAAGCAGCCCAGCCTCCTTGTGATGTGAAGTGTCCTGAAGGCCGCCTATTGAACGTGAGAGGGGGCTAAGGCATAGCTGCCAAGTATCCCGTTTCCGCCGGGAAAACCCCTTTTTTCTTACCGTTTCCCGGCGGTCTCCCGTTTAGTGAAAAATCCCGGTATTGTCCCTTAAATCGGCTTCTGCCCGGCAGCCATTTTTCTGGTGCCGCTTTGCCCTTCTATGGGCACCAGAAAATGGCGCCGCCGGCGCCGGAAGTCGCTTCCGTGCATGACCGGAAGTTGCGTGACGCGACTTCCGGTGGCGCTTTGCCCTTCTATGGGCATCAGAAAATGGCGCCAGCGGCGCCGGAAGTCGCTTTTACGTGTTTCCGGTCATGCACAGAAGCGACTTCCGGCGCTGGCGCCGCCATTTTCTGGTGCCCATAGAAGGGCGAAGCGCCACCGGAAGTTGCGTCACGCAACCTCCGGTCATGCGCGCGCTGCCGATCCCGGATCTTTACGTCCCGGACTTGGCAGGTATGGGCTAAGGGGGTCGCCCCCCTCCCATAGCTGCCAAGTTTTCCCTTTTCTCACGAGGAAGCCTATTCAGCATAAGGGAATTTCCCTTTAAAAAAGGGAGAACTTGGCAGCTATGCCCCCTCCCCTTCCTCATTCGCAGACACGGAGCTTCCATGTTTGTTCCCACTCTCCGAGCTCTCCACTGGTCGTCTGCCATCAGGGTTGTTTCCAGTCGATATTCCTGAGGGTTGGGAAGAGGACTCCTGATTGTACTCATCTAGTCTTGCGTTTAACCCCCTCTTTTCCTGTCTGTCTTCTCCCTCTGCCTGTACTTCTTCCCTGGGAGCTGCTGTATTCATGACATCAATCCTTTTTACTTTACTGTTTAGACCAGGCATCCCCAAACTGCGGCCCTCCAGATGTTTTGGCCTACAACTCCCATGATCCCTAGCTAACAGGACCAGTGGTTGGGAAAGATGGGAATTGCAGTCCAAAACATCTGGAGGGCCAAAGTTTGGGGATGCCTGGTTTAGACCATTTACGTTCCAACTCAGTACCTTTAAGTCTGCCATTATGTTTACTTGTGTCTTTCCCCCTAAAGTCTTGTCTAAGGTTTTGATGTCTTGGTTATCTAAATTATCCACCTCCCTCGCTGTTGCTCCTACTGCTCGCAATGGGTCCTGTGGAGTGTATGGGTTGCCAAAATCTCTTTCATGTCTTAGCCAGAATTCCTGTGCCTGTTCTTCATTTACCAATCTCTCCCCCCCCCCCTGTATGTAAAGGAATTCCTTCTGGGAATTCCCACCTAAATTTAATATTGACTCTAATCAAAATGTTTGTCAGGAACCAGTACCTCTGGCGTTTTTGAAGCAAATGGGGAGGTATCTCTCTAAACATAGCCACAGGGTTTCCGTCAACCTGGAGTCTGTTTTCATAGCGTCCTTCAATTTCTTAGAGTTAAAAGTTACCAAACAGTCTCAGGGCTGTTTCTTAGCCTTAGCTGATTTAGACCATGCCCTGTAGCAACTGTCAATAGATCCTTCAACATACTCCTGTTCCTCTCTCAACCAATCTGCAATAGTCTTGGCTTGTATGTTTTAAGAACTTGTTCCCCCTCCACCTCTGGAAGGCCTCTTATTTGCATCACATTAGATTTTTGTCTCATCTCTAAAACCGCGAAACAATCCTCAATTTGATCCTGTCTGCCAGCTAAACCTCTCATATCCCCCCTTATTATCTCTTGTTCCCCTCTAATTTATTCATTCCCTTTTTCATTTTTTGGAATTCGTCCTCAATGTTTTTCACAGGAATGTCCAAAAGCTTCTAATTTGCTAGACATTTCTGTGACCATTTTTGTGTTCTTCCCCAATTCCGCTACAACTTTTTCATTCTGCTTTTGCATTCAGCACCTCATTTTTAAAATCTGGCAGAATATACTCTATATTTGACTTTCTTCAGGTTGTTTTATTGATGTTTCAATATTCTGTAAACCGCTTTGAGATTTTCTTAAAAATATAAAGCGGTATAGAAATTAAATACATTCAGACATACATACGTACATACCTGGGATGCTAAGATAGGAAGCACCCACATGATCCAGCTTATTGAGACAGACGCCGGTGATGCACCAGGGGAGCATCTTTAGAGCAGCAGGCACAGTGCAAAGGTTGCTTGAAGAGGTCCTTAGATGCCTTGGTGGAGTTCAGAACCAAGCTCATTCACTGAAATCACTGCCAAAAAAAAAAAACCTTCCCATGCTAATACTTTGGGAAGATAGGGATATAGGGAAAAATAGAGAGGCAGGGTGGTTGCATTGGAAGTTAGCGAGGACACCGTAGGGATTTGAACCCCATTTCTGGGAACCAGGAGCGCCGACCGCCAGTGTCTTTTGCTTTTTTTTTTTTAAGCAATGCAACAAGGGGAAAAGCAAAACCTGAGAGAACATTCGCAGAATGTTCCAGTTGCCATCAACAGGTTTATCCTCAAAACGCTTTATTCGCCTTTTCACCAAGTTTTAAACTTTCTGGTCTTTCTCTCCTTCCAAGGCAACCTGAACCAACATGAAATTAGAAGGAACGGTTTTGTTCTCTCCTTGTCTTCTTTCTTTCCCCCCACATGCAGATTTCTAGCTTCAGCAACAAAAACCCCCAACTTTCTCTTCATGACATGACTTCTCTAGTTGCCTTTTAAAAGAAATGCCTTCTATTTTCCCTACTCATTTTCTCTCTGCCTTAAGCAGACTTCATATCCATGTGCTACTTCTTTTCATCCGAAGATTAATTAGTTTGAAAGGTAAATAAAACTTGATCCCCCCCCTCTTCACATTCCTTCATTTAGCTTCATTTTCTCTTGGCTTTTCCAGTTAAGTATTTTTAATTTTCTTGATTCTCTTTAACATCTCCATCTTCGTATTTTTCTGAGTTTTCAGTTTAAATTTTGCTTGGCTAAACTTTTTGTTTGGTCCATCATCGGTCTACAATTTATTGTCCCTGTGTTATTAGGATTAAGTCTTCTTTGATCTTCTATTTTCTTTCAGTTTCCTTTTAATTTAAAATTTAATGTCTCTTAACTCTGGGAAGCCTGGAGGAAAGAAGAGTTGGAACAAAATAAGTGTTCTCTTACCTGCAGGTGAGCCTCATTGTGGTGACGCAGAATAGGGCCTCTTCTTACATCTCAGTCACCGCAACCTGAAAGAGTCTTAGCATGGTGAGTTGCAGTCGGAACACAAGATCAATTTTTTCCCCAGCCAAGCAAGGTATACTCACCTAGGTGTCCTTCAATCATGGAATACCATTTTGACCACCATTTTTGTCTGAAGCTGGATGAACCATTGATCTACAGGGGCCAAACAGAGAGATGTGGTTCAAACTTAAACCTCTGCCATTAAGATTGGTGTTGAAAGAGGGAAGATTGTGCACCCTTTGGTTTGTCCTTCTGAGGGTGACTTTGTGTCTTGCAGTTCCCTTTTGGGGTCTGCGATCTAGAGGCACTAGTTTGTCCCCAGCCACCTTCCACCAATCCAGAAGAAAATGAGTATTTTAAAAAACAAAAAAATGCTTTTCTTACCACCATGACTTCTGGGACTCTGCTGGAAGAGCTGTCTCCATTTGAGGGTTGGGAACTCTTTGGAGAGACCTGTGAAGAGACCAGCAGAAAAGAAAATGGGAAAAAAGGAGAGACCAATAAAAAACAACATTGCCTTTACAAAAGACCACCGAGTGGTGGAATGTAAACTTACCTAAAGCAGCACAGCCCAAATGCAGGTGACTCTCACGTCAGGTACAGTGAACTTGGGAAACCTGAAGGAAAGTGGAGCTGGAACAAAAGAAGAAGTGTTCTCCTACCTGTAGGTGAGCCTCATTGTGGTGACGCAGAAAAGGGCCTCTTCTGACAACTCAGTCACCGCAACCTGAAAGAGTCTTAGCAAAAAGAGTTGCAGAAGGAACACAAGAGAAATTTTCTTCCCAGCCAAGCAAGAGATACTCACTCACCTAGGTGTCCTTCAGGCATAATGTATACAACTATATTGCTGCTATCATTGTGATGTATCGTTTAAGATTTACTTGTGAGGTACCTGAGCCTGTCATTGCCTCCAAAAATACAAGAGTACTTGATAGTTACCTTCCTTCATCTGTGATGGTCGCTTCAAAGTGAGAAGTTTGTATATTTTTGTTTGTATAATAAAGTCAACGCTTTGTGTTGTCTGAGCTATGTGCTGAATAGCTGTTCATAGAAGATGTTTGGCAAAAATAAAATAAAATAAAATCCAAAAACCACCAGAGTAATCGCATCAGGCGTTACACATCAGGGATAATTTTGCCTGGCCTGTTCCATAGTTACCTTTTGAGCTCCATTTCCCATATCTTTTCGTAATCTTGCAGGTTCTGCTGGAAAGGCATAGTGGAGTTGATGTTCTAGTCTGCTTCCTCATTTGATCCTCACAACAACCCTGTGAGGTAGGTTAGACTGAGAGATAGAGAGTTCCATGGCCGAGTGAGGCCGAGAGAAAGCATTTTTCCACAGGATCCTGGACTTGGCATGTCCCTGAGCAGTCACTCTCCAGTCGCCATCAACAGGTTCATCCTCCAAATGCTTTATTCACCTTTTCAGCAAGTTTTTAACTTTCCGGTCTTTCTCTCCTTCCTAGGCAACCTGAGCCAACATGAAATTAGAAGGAACGGTTTTGTGCTCTCCTTGTCTTCTTTCTTTCCCCCCGCATGGACATTTCTAGCTTCAGCAACAAGAACCCACAACTTTCTCTTCATGACATGACTTCTCTAGTTGCCTTTTAAAAGAAATGCCTTCTATTTTCCCTACTCATTTTCTCCCTGCCTTAAGCAGACTTCATATCCATGTGCTCCTTCTTTTCATCCAAAGACTAATTAGTTTGAAAGGTAAATAAAACTTGATCCCCCCCCACATTCCTTCATTTAGCTTCATTTTCTCTTGGCTTTTCCAGTTAAGTATTTTTAATTTTCTTGATTCTCTTTAACATCTCCATCTTCGGATTTTTCTGAGTTTTCAGTTTAAATTTTGCTTGGCTAAACTTTTTTTTTGGGGGGGGGAGGGGACTTTCTCAAGGTCCACCATCAGTCTACAATTTACTGTCCCTGTGTTATTAGGATTAAGTCTTCTTTGATTTTCTATTTTCCTTCGGTTTCCTTTTAATTTAAAATTAAAGTCTCTTAACTCTGGGAAGCCTGGAGGAAAGAAGAGTTGGAACAAAATAAGTGTTCTCCTACCTGCAGGTGAGCCTCACTGTGGTGATGCAGAAAAGGGCCTCTTCTTACATCTCAGTCACCGCAACCTGAAAGAGTCTTAGCACAAAGAGTTGCAGAAGGAACACAAGAGAAATTTTCTTCCCAGCCAAGCAAGGGATACTCACCTAGGTGTCCTTCAGGCATAATGTATACAACTATATTGCTGCTATCATTGTGATGTAGCGTTTAAGGTTTACTTGTGAGGTACCTGAGCCTGTCATGGCCTCCAAAAATACAAGAGTACTTGATAGTTACCTTCCTTCATCTGTGATGGTCGCTTCAAAGTGAGAAGTTTGTATATTTTTGTTTGTATAATAAAGTCAACGCTTTGTGTTGTCTGAGCTATGTGCTAAATAGCTGTTCCTAGAAGATGCCTGGCAAAAATCAAATCAAATCCAAAAGCCTTGGTTATTACCACCAGAGAGCCACGCTACGCATCAGGGATAATTTTGCCTGGCCTGTTCCAGAGTTACCTTTTGAGCTCCATTTCCCATATCTTTTTGTAATCTTGCAGGTCTGCTGGAAAGGCATAGTGGAGTTGATGTTCTAGTCTGCTTCCTCATTTGATCCTCACAACAACCCTGTGAGGTAGGTTAGACTGAGAGATAGAGAGTTCCATGGCCGATTGAGGATTTGAACTCTAGTCTCCCAGTTCCTAATCCACCACTGTGGCCACTCCACTCTCTCAGTAATGTCAGTCAGAGAAAGCATTTTTCCACAGGATCCTGGACTTGGCATGTCCCTAAGCTGTCACTCTCCAGTCACCATCAGCAGGTTCATCCTCCAAATGCTTTATTCACCTTTTCACCAAGTTTTAAACTTACCGGTCTTTCTCTCCTTCCAAGGCAACCTGAGCCAACATGAATTAAAAGAAACGGTTTTGTCTTCTCCTTGTCTTCTTTCTTTCCCCCCTGCATGCAGACTTCATATCCATGTGTTCCTTCTTTTCATCCAAAGACTAATGAGTTTGAAAGGTAGATAAAACTTGACCCCATAGAATCATAGAGTTGGAAGAGACCACAAGGGCCATCCAGTCCAACCCCCTGCCAAGCAGGAAACACCATCAAAGCATTCTTGACATATGCCTGTCGAGCCTCTGCTTAAAGACCTCCAAAGAAGGAGACTCCACCACACTCCTTGGTAGCAAATTCCACTGCCGAACAGCTCTTACTGTCAGGAAGTTCTTCCTAATGTTTAGGTGGAATCTTCTTTCTTGAAGTTTGAATCCATTGCTCCGTGTCCGCTTCTCTGGAGCAGCAGAAAACAATCTTTCTCCCTCCTGCATATGACATCCTTTCATATATTTGAACATGGCTATCCTATCACCCCTTAACCTTCTCTTCTCCAGGCTAAACATACCCAGCTCCCTAAGCCGTTCCTTCATTTAGCTTCATTTTCTCTTGGCTTTTCCAGTTAAGTATTTTTAATTTTCTTGATTCTCTTTAACATCTCCATCTTGGTATTTTTCTGATTTTTCAGTTTAAATTTTGCTTGGCTAAACTTTTTTTTTGGGGGGGGAGGGGACTTTCTCAAGGTCCACCATCGGTCTACAATTTACTGTCCCTGTGTTATTAGGATTAAGTCTTCTTTGATCTTCTATTTTCCTTCGGTTTCCTTTTAATTTAAAATTTAATCCCTCTGCTAACACTTTTCAGGGACAAATACCTGATTAAGATATATGTGCGCAGTATTTGAAATCAACCACAGGTGAAAATTACCTGTGTCCCTTTTTAAAGTTGTAAATGAAGGATTTCAGCAGAGTGAAATCCCTTCATTTACTCTAAAAAAATAAATCCGAATACAGTAGTTTTGAAAAGCAATCTACCCTAAACTGGTTTCAGTTGCCTTTTCAAACCTGTTTCATCTTCCCCAGCCTCCCTCTCCTAATCCTTCTGCCCATTAGCTGCTTCCGCTCTGACCAGTGAGAGGGCTAACACCAGTATTATAGCCAGGGACAGGCTCACTCACTGGAATGCGGCTCGCTCCTTCCACCACCTGTTGGTCATAAGAACACATAAAAAGGTCCCTTGCAGCATTAATACAGTGGGTGCAAATGTCTTTATTTTCTTTCTTTTCTTTTTCTAATAATTTTTATTACGTTTTGTAATTTTATGTTCATCACAATAACATTGTCTCAGACAGAAAAAGAAATAAAGTTCCCCGGTGACTTCCCTCAACTTCTTCTTCTGGTTTGTTATGCAATAACATCTCCTGCTTATTTTCATACCTGACATTCTTCCAATTGAATATATTATATTCTTATCATTTTTGTTTCCCCCCGTACTTGGCCTTGCTTCTTGTTCCTTGATCCTTCGCCTTGCTCCTTGCTCCTTGGACCTTTACCTTGCCGACGCCTTGCTCCTTGACTCCCAGACCTTTGCCTCTGCCTTGCTCCTTGACCCTGCGACTGCCTGCTGCTGGACCCTCAGCCCTGCACCTGTTCCTGCTTCTACATCACCATCTTGCCTCTGGTCCTGACGTCCTCAGTCAGGGCTTCAACCGCCCGCCGACCGGACCGTGACACTACCTGTCATGTGTAGTCCAGTTGGGGTTCCTTCATTGCGGGGATTTGGGTGGATGGCCCTCAGGGACTTTTCCAACTCTACAATTCTAATGATTCTGTACAGGTTTTCCTCACTAATGTGGGTGGGTACTACTGTAGCAGAGGTGCCAACTTGAATTAAAATACCTTGGTTTTTGAACAGAATGCATTCCAGAAGTCCGTTTGACTTCCGAAACACTCAGAAACCAAGGCGCGGCTTCTGATTGGCTTCCGATTGTGCAGGCGCACCAGAAACAATAGAGGAAGCTGCATTGGACGTTCAGATTCCCAAAAAAGTTTGAAAACTGGAACACTCACTTCTGGATTTAGATCGGGAGCCGAAACATACAAGTACCAAGGCGTTCAACAACCAAGGTACGACTGTATTGCATAATTGATCACATGACACCATCCACCCACATGCCCGTCATTTTTTGGAAGGGGGGGCCTCAAATATTTTATTGGAGGGGCGAAGGTAACTACGCTTTTATTTGCCCAAGTGGGGGAAATAGGAGGGCTCTTCTCTTGGTCGGGCACCCTTGAGGAAGGACAAGGCTGTGAAGCGGCAACATTGGCTTGAGGAGGACCATGCACTGAGTACGGCCACACAATCCAGGCTTCCCTCATGACGCTGTGATGCTGTTGCTGAGGAACTGCTCTGTGTATCAAATGGGAGATTTTGTGTGCTGCTCCATTACCAGCGTTGGGTGGTGCCGAATTATTATTCATGTGTCATTTCTCTGCACTAACTTGGAGCGCAGGGAAAGTCTTGAGTGACTGCTTCCCAAACTCTACTTTCACACCCTGTCCCCAGGGCGAGGGAAGGCCCCATTATTTCTACTATTTCATCAGTTGTGCCAGGATCGAGTATGGGCACCGAAAAACATTCTGGGGATTCTGGGATCCTGGGGAATTCTGCCTCAGATTCTGCCATGAACACTTTTACATGTGCTCCCAGCTTTCTGTTGGAGGTAAAGGTAAAGGTAAAGGGACCCCTGATCATTAGGTCCAGTCGCCGATGACTCTGGGGGTTGTGGCGCTCATCTCGCTTTACTGGCCGAGGGAGCCGGCGTACAGCTTCCAGGTCATTTGGCCAGCATGACTAAGCTGCTTCTGGCAAACCAGAGCAGCACACAGAAACGCCGTTTACCTTCCCGCCAGAGTGGTACCTATTTATCTACTTGCACTTTGATGTGCTTCCGAACTGCTAGGTGGGCAGGAGCTGGGACCAAGCAATGGGAGCTCACCCCGTTTCAGGGATTCGAACCGCCGACCTTCTGATCAGCAAGCCCTAGACTCTGTGGTTTAACCCACAGTGCCACCTGGGTTTTACATGTGCTCCCAGCTTTCTGTTGGAGGTAGTTGGTAGAAAAACCGAACACTATTATATCAGTGCTGTGTGTTTTAGAACTGAGCTCCAACTAACTTGTTGGATTTCTGACCTCAATGTTTCCCACCTGTAAAAGGAATTACCTGAGGGAGGGAATGAGAGATATGGTGAGGGATATGGATGAAGGGCATCGGTGCCAAAGATTTCTGATTTGGACAGAAAGTGGAGGAAGCTGAGACAGTCCATAAGGGAAAAAACCAAAAACAAATCTGTGACTAGGTACATTTTTGAAAATGTAACATCCAGCTGTTACTCAGAACAGTCCACCCTTAGGCCAAACACACAGGTTTCTTGTTAGTTGGAAAACAAACATGAAGAGAAGCTAGGGAGGAGATAGTTTCTAGTTTAGGTGGTATGAAAGTTTCAAGTTGAATCTAAGGCTGCTAGTATGTATAGCGGGAATGGGAAAACTGTGGCCCTCCAGATGTTTTTGGACTCCAACTCCCATTATCCTTGACCACTGGTTATGCCAGCTGAGGCTGATAGAAGTTGGAGTCGATCTCTGGTGAACCACAGGTTTTCCATCTTTGCTATACAGGACTGTAGCCTTGGTCTGCTGTCTTCTCCCATGAAGACTGACCCTAAATGTAGCCTACGTGACTTCAGTATTGAGCAAGCTTCCTCCCAGCCTCTGTTTTGCCAGCTTGATGAAGAGTTCAATTTTGAGGCTTAATTGACATTGTGCTGTTACCATGAGACTGGGTGTTCAGCGTGGACTTGGGTCCAGGTCTCTGCTCAGGCATGAAGCTCACTGAGTGACCCACTTCACAAGGGGATAAAATGGGACTATAAATGAAATATGCCACCTTGTGCTCCTTGGAAGAAAGGCAGCTTATGGATGTGGATACATAATGAATGGTAAGTTGCTTCATCTCAGCGGAAGTCTGAAGGAGTTCCAGATTATTCAGCGTCCTCTGCACCATTTCAGTTTTGTAAGAATCTCTTGTGCCAGTGAAGTGCTAGATAAACAGAGAGGGTGTCAGCACTCAATACACTGTTGCAATACAGAATTGATAACCTTGGGCACCACACCTCACATCAGAGAAAGTAGCTCACTCAGAAGAAAGCTGCTGATACAGAATTCTGCTCATCCCTCTCTTAGTGACCAGCACCATTAGTTTATATGGGAAGATAGCTGTGATTTGAACTACAAACCTATAAAAGAGTATGGGGCACATTTCCTGCGCTTTTTAATATTGGGGTGGTGGTGCTTTGAGGCTTTGCCTTCTGGGCAGAGAGTGGTGTCTGGAGTCTTTGGCATATTGCTGGACCCGCTGAGAGCTGCCCAGGGTCCTGATCTCATCTTTGTTGCTCTGCTCAGAGTACAAGAGGTTCCTGCTATTGCTTCCACTTCTCCTGAGACCCCATGCCTGAGCCGAATAGGATGATAAGCAAGCTTTGATTTCAGTTCACTTTGGTGAACTGAAATTATGCGCTTTGTTTGCAGGAATTTAAGTAACCTACCTGGTTGCTGAGATTCATCATGCTGCTTGTGAGACATGAATATGAGACAAATGAATATGAGACAAATGGTGATACATTTCTCTAGAGAAACTAAACTGCCTTCTGCTTGGAAATGGCTTATATATGCAGCAGAATTAGAAGGCAGAATCTTGAGGTGTTAAAAAGTGTATTGTGCAGCTATAGACAGTAGTGGGTGTGATGTTTTTGAACACTCAACCATGTTAAAAGGGCTTCAGACCAACAAACAAAGCCCATCAGGGCTTGCAGGGACCTTCATTTATACAAGGGGGCTTTTTTTTATTTTAAAAAAAGTGATTCTCCACTTGTCACCTGAAATGATATAGTCCATTCTGTCACCTCAGAATCCTGCCAACTTGTTCACATCTCCTTCAATTGCATGAGTAGTTTTAAGTATAACCGTCCAAGGGTTATTTACCTTTACCTTTAGAACTTCAGAGCAGCTTCTTCTGAAAAGGCATGTGAATTAACATAAGGGAAGGCACTTAAATTCTCCCACCATGGTTTTAGGACTGAGCGATCAAAGTTTTAATTCTGGTCCTTCTGAGGTTCCAGTTCCCTCTTCTTCACACTGCTGCATCAACTGGAAGAAGAGCATCTCACATCTCTCGCTTACTGTCTGGTTCAATTTCCGTGTCATTCGATCTTTGGGTTTTGTAATGTAAATGCCAGGTACAGTGTCAATTACTGCTAATTGGGTGGATGTTTCATGTAATTTAGACACCTCTCCTCTAGGAACTGGGCTGGCTCCAAGTCATTAGGATTAGGCAAGCAGGGTTAATGGCTTTTGGTTACCTTTCAAAGGATAATAAAAATAAAAGGCAAACCATTCCAAAAGCAATCTTGAGTATAGGCCTGTGGAGCTGTTCAGTAGCTTGATGCACAAGGTTCTGAAGGGCAATGGGACAAGTAGCGTTTGGCTTTCAGAAAACTTACTTCACCACAATTGTTATGTTTGGTCTCATTTGTTAAACATTACAGACTCTGGAACAGAGCCTGCTTTAATACAGCAGAGGGTAATGATCTTCCCAAAGTCAAATATAATCCTCAAAAGCTCAATCCTGTTTTCATAAGGTTTCAAATGGATGTCATGGAATTTAGAATCTAAATTGTGTAAAAATGGTTCAAACAAACACTTTCTGGGGCCTTTTCTTCGAGGGCAGACAATGCAGGTTCAAGTATTTTCTTATTTAGAGCGCAATCCAGTGCTCTGGTGTGCCAAGTCTCCCAGTTATGCTCAGAGCATTAGCAGATGTTGGATATATATACCCGTGTTTGTTGCTGTGTATTGCCAGTGCACCCCCAGGTTTATTGCAGCACAACTTAACGTAACTGCAACAAGGGATCAAATCATAGCAAGGCGGTGGTAGTAAGTGGACAGTTTTAAAGGCACTTCAGGAGAGGAGTGCGTTGACATGCTGAGCTGCCTCAAACCTTGGTCTTGTTCCTGGCAATGGCATAACATTAGGCTGCCAAAGAATGGAGAGTCAAAACCCACTCTTACTGGGTTTTACCCACGACTCAGATGATAGTTCATGAGGCTATATCACCTTGACATCTTGTTCCTATGAAATGTAAGTTCAGTGGTGTCAGGGGGACTCCTTACAGGGACCCTCCCCCAGTCATCCTGACCAGCACTTCACCCAGTGGCAGCACTAGCAGCGGGTCAGGAGGAGGGAATGAGGATTGGAGCGGGGTGGAGAGAGGGCTCTCAGGCGTGTCAGAGCCTAGGCACCAACCCAGCTGGCCAGAGGGGGAAGGACAGCACAGTGAGGTGCTGGAGCCTCTGCAATGCTCCAGCCGAAGGACAGGAGAATGAACGCAGCCCCTTCCAGCACCTGAATTGAGGCGCATGCCCACACGCAGGGCTAGGGGGAGGCGCTTTGGGGTGCCCAGGCTTTTATGCTGGTCCAAGACGCGACGGAAGCCATTGCTGGGTTCTGAATCGGACTAGGCAGTCATGTTTTCTGCTATCATGTTTTCTGCTATCTGCACTGTAAATAATATGCACAATAAAACTCTGAAAGACAGAGCAGACTGGAGCGTCTTTACTCGAGAGTAGCCGCAACAATCCCCTAACAAGTGATAATAATGCCCCTCAAATTCCACAACAGCTGTTCACTTACTGCACCACATAGTAGCACACAGGTCATTTCTTTGGTTAATTTAAAGTGGTAGAGGAAAGGAGTCATCTTATTACTATTTTTAAACAGCTGAGAGTCAGAAATCCTTCCCGATTCATTGGTGGAACCTGATCTAACATTTGTCCATGCCTGGGAAAACCACCTTGAAGGTACCACTAATTCAGTGGAAAGAAGGAAATTGGAGGTGGAAATGGCACGTGCTGGAGAAAAACTTCATCCAGTCCTGATA
Organism: Zootoca vivipara; assembly: GCF_965207765.1. Lineage (NCBI taxonomy): Eukaryota > Metazoa > Chordata > Lepidosauria > Squamata > Lacertidae > Zootoca > Zootoca vivipara. Next base: position 14,539,764 of record NC_142598.1, read on the forward strand.
CATTTTGGTGTTGTTTGTTTGTTTTTACCACACCTTTTTCTCCAAGGAGCTCAAAGTGGTGTACATGGTTCTCCCCTTCCTCATTTAAACCCCATAACAATCCTGTGAGGTGGGTTATAGGCTGTGAGGCAGTGACTGTCCCAAGGTCACCCAGTGAGCTTCATGGCTGAGTGGGAATTTGAACTTTGGTCTCCTAGGTCCTAGTCTGACACTCTAACCACTATACCATGCCTATTACATAATGCAAAAAAAAATCTGATTAGGGGTGGATAATCTTTTTCTGATGGGAGTACTATAAATGCAAAAAAGTACACAGGTGAATTATCAAATTACCTTCTCCCCCCCTATTTTTAATACAAAAAGTACTTTACAATTTTTAAGTTATATCCAAAGGGTGATATCCAGCTAAATCATTTTCACTGAAGACTCCTTGAAATCAATCGACTAATGCTGGATATTGCCCGCAAAACATACCTATGTTGCTGTGCGTGGATGAACGGCAGATTTTTGGAGAAATACCTGAGAAATAGATTGGCATACATCTTGCAGGTGGAGGGTCATCTTCCTGATGTGAGGCAATGGATGCAAGCAGGGCTCAGCTGCTTGACTCCACCTGTGCTCTCCTCATCTGTCTGAAAAGAAAACGAATCTTACAAAAAATGCCATTGGTGATCTTTCTTCCACAAAGATGCTTGCTGCCTCCCAACTGTATATAATATTGATACTACAGCTCCATGGTCTGAGGTTGGAACAGTGCCATTTTTTAGATAACCTGGGCTCATTGTCAGGAAAACAAATATGTGGCGTTCATGCAAATGTCTTATAGCTATGAGAGTAATATGTGTAATCCTTTTCCAGCTGGTGGCATGCTTCCGTGTACAGCCATACCTCGGTTTAAGTACGCCTCAGTTTGAGTATTTTCAGTTTAAGTACTCCACCCATCTGGAACGGATAAATCTACTTTCCATTACTTTCAATGGGAAAGTTCGCTTCAGGTTAAGTACGCTTCAGTTTAAGTACTCCACGGACCGTCTGGAACGGGTTACTCCACTTCCTGTTACTTTCAGTGGGAAAGTTCGCTTCTGGTTAAGTACAGACTTCCAGAACCAATTGTGTTTGTAAGCAGAGGTACCACTGTATATGTTTGACTATTTCCATCCCTGTATCTGTGGTAGTCCTGGATCTCCTATTCTCAGATTATTCTTCATCTGTCTTTTCTTGTCCTTCTGGAAATATCTGACTGAAAGTCACCCCTTCTCTACTTTTAATTTTTATCTAATTTTTGAAATTCTGTTAGATACCAAAAGTATCTAAAGGGGCAGAGCTTGAATGACTGTGGTGTGTGTGTGTGTGTGTGTGTGTGTGTGTGTGACATAATATTATTTATTATACAAATATTGAGACACATAGTCACTCAGTGCCACTGGTATATGCAAATGCAAATGTCTGGCTTATTTAGGACAATATGGAAGCTTTAATTTCAATAATGATAGAAGTCACAGGCGGAGAATACTTTTATTTTTATATTCTTGTATTATTTGTAAAGGGAACCTTTGTATGAGTTACTAACGGTACTTCATTATGCCATTGGAACTGCACTGTATCTTTGTACTTTTATCCTTCCAGGCTGTGATGCTTTATGGTTTAACATGTAAAAAAAAAGAAAAGAAATTCTATTGTTAAGGAATCGTCATATGGTGAAGAAACTATTCTGAATGTGAACTATATATTAAACCTATTGTGAATATTTGCCCTCTTACATAACCTTTTGCATTAATATACTATCCCCTGAAGTCTCTTTGTATATTTTAAGGCAAAATAAAAGAATCTTACCACTCCATCCTTGAGCTAGAAGTTTCTGGCGCCAGTAGAGATTATCCTATCCAGCGATAGTTCAGTAGCCTAACTTATTTTCTTTTGTGATGTGTTTCCTACAGTAGCACAATATCAGGTGTCCCCCTTTTAACCATTAGCAGCCTTTTAATGGTATACCAAGCCATGTTCACAAGTTTATGGTTATTTTGATTGGCCTAATAAATATGGATTTTAAAATTGTTCTTATGCGTCAACAGATTTAGCTTTTAATTTTGTGTTATATATCTTTATCTTTGATTGCATCCAACCACCTTTTGTTTTACTTTAGTAAATACAGTAGAGGGCTGTTGTTTTTTTGTTAACAGTTATAAAGAGTACTCATATATTGATAAACGTACTGTGGGTGACAGCACAAAATTGATGTAAGAGGCAGCAAAAAATAAAAAGGATGTTGATACTCCATGCTGGTGAGTACTGCTACAAAAAAAGCACTGAATAAAAATAACGAAGAACAGACATAACCAAGAACAACCACCTGTCAGCTGGGTTCTTAAGACCACTTGCTCCATCAGGATGCAATTTGGGAATATAACTCTATCCTGCTTCCATTCCGCATCTTTCCAGAGACTTGGAATGCTTACTGTCAACATAATTTGGTTTAGTTTAGCAACATAATGTGCCTGCTATGGGTTTAGCCAAAAGATTACATGTCAAAAAATCTCAGTGTACCATTGCATTGCGTTTTCCACTTGCCAACCAGTGTTTGTTTTCCTGCTTCTTCAGGAGTTCTGTGGGAATCTCTCTATATTATGTTTTCTAGACCTTTTCTTCATGGACGGAGGCCTCCCCCCCCCCCCCGGACCACCCATAAAACTTGTGAGTTGATCTTCTCCTCGCTCACATCTGTCTACATCCATGCTTGATGTTTCTTTACCGGGATTGCGATTAAGATGTGCCAGGATCTTCCATGCTTCTCGGTGAGTAGGAATTGCATGAGTACTGTTGTCCTGAATAATAATATTATTTGAATGGGAAGCTTCAAAGATGTTGAATGCTTGCTTCTGTTGTTTCATGAAGTTATCTGAAGGAATGCCTTCTTTGTAATATCTCCGAGTTAAGTTCTTGTAAAAGCAGTCCTCCTCCTCCTTGCATTCAGTATTTCCAAAGTTACCTTATAGTTGCTCAGCTTCTTTTATTGACCATTAGGTGATTCTTATGATAATGTCCCTAGTTCATGCTGCTTCTGGAACTCTGTATGTTCGTTCAGTGTATATTCAAGTCTCAAGAGTTGTTTGCAAGTCAGCTTACTAGGAATGCTATCCGATCTTGGCTTTGCAGATTCCTGAAACCTGTTTGCCTGACTATTGGGGTGTCTGCTCTGATTTTCATGGTCCTCCGGACATAAGCAGAAATCTATGTTTGACTTTGCCAGGCCTTTGAGACCAGCTCTCGCCTTACCTGCTTTATTTAGTTTGGAACCTGAACCTTTGACTCTTAGCCCTCTTTTGCAGACTTTGGGGTTTTGCATTGTAAGCTGTCCTGTGATCTTCGGAAGAAGGGCAGCATAGAAATTTAATAAACAAATAATAATGATGTACTGTAGAGCCTTATTTGTTCCCCAACTTGACTGCTTCTTGCCACAAAACAGTTTTAAATTCTGTTCTCGTGATCTTATTCTTTCATACGGTTTAACCTCATTCTTTTTAGTTTGGGTTCATGCTTTTCTTAGTTAACCAGTAGTTTGATCCTGCACATGTATACTCAGAAGTAAGCTCCACTGAGCTCCACAGGACTTACTACCACATAACCATGCATAGAACTATAGTCTTATTCACACTGGTTTCGGGAGCTGCAAACTAACAGGCTGTATTAGACCAATGATGTCACCAAGCGATTGCTGCTAGGAAGAAGAAGGCATTTAAAAAAATGACACTGAAACAGCAACTGAATACAAACATTAAAAAAACAAAAACCAAGATATCTGGGAGGGGAGTGCTAAAGGTGGATTGTGTGGAAAGCCACTCAAAATGATGTTGATTGGACAGTTGTTTTCATCTCATTTTGTGCAGCAACCCCCAAAACCTGCTAAGTGGAGCGAGCTTCATGTACATTGCTCCGTCCCCCTGGTGAAACATGCCCCATTTGGTGAAGATGAAAATTCAGTACCTATAGCTCTAGTTGGTGCAGGGAACCACTTTGGATGTGATTCACCAGTGAACATGAGCTTAGGCTTATCTTTAAATGCCAGGATGAGTTCCGTTAAAGTTAATTGACCAAGCATGTAATGAGATGCTTCTGAATGTGAATAAGAATCTGTTCTAATTTTGTAGGGTAATTTGAAAAGTTTCATGTTGTCATACTGATGATGTTTAAGCTTCTAATTGCGTTCCCCCCGCCCCGTAACGCTTTAAAAACATTGCATTTACTTAAATGATTCAATTTTAAACACCTAGAGAGTGCGGTATAGGAAGCAAACTCCTGATGTCTCCCTAGAAATTAGTTTCATGGCGCATCTTTATTTTTTATTTTTTTGTAGTTATGCTCCAATGTGACTTTTAAATTATTTGTTTTTATCATTTAATTTTAATAGGCTCCAGATAAAAGGATAATAAAATATGAATAAAGGCAGACACAAACCGAAATCAAAAGCAGATGCATAAATAGTATGCATATTATTGTCTTGATGCTTTTCCCTCTTGCTTTATTAACAGTACATTCCTGTCTCTGAAGTACACTGGCTGGATGACAATGGGATACTGATGAGATCACTTGTATTAGCGGATCCTAAATACATATAGGCCTAGGCAGGGCTTTTATTGAGGGGAAACTCACAGGAACTTTATTCTGGCACCTCTCAGGTAGGCGCCATTGTCATTCTAAGAGAATGCAGGAGGTATTCATGGTAAGTTCCTCTTTTTCTAGAAAAATAGCACTGGATAGGAACCTACACTAACATCAAGGTTATGCCAGTGCAAGCATGCTGCTATGCAACCTTGCCTGGCATAACATTCATAAATGGATGAGTATGGGGTATATCTTATATTTTGTCAACGCATGAAAATCCTGTCATGGCTTATTTTATAGGTACGTCTTATTTTATGAGAAACACGGTACCTATGCTAAGAAATGGATGGGGTGAGTAAGACCTTGTTGATTCTCCTGGGGCATGCAAAAGTGTTCAGTATAACTACCGTATATGGCATCATTCTTGGACGGTGTGCCAAGGTGGGGCTGAGAGAAGCAGCTTTGTATCTGGAGGTGTGGACTGAAATGCTAATCAGCAAGTGCCTCTCCTTTTTCATCTTCTGATCCCAGGTGGCCAGTGGAGGTCCTGAAACAGTCTCAGTACAGCAGTTGATAGGGGCAAACAATCTGAAATGTAATTCAGATTAGATGGGTGTCTGCCTGCCAATTTTGGGCATGCTGGCTGCTGTTTTGGAATTGTACTCCCTCTGAACCACCAGGTATGCAGTTCTTAGACTTCCAAGCTGTCACTGAAAATTAAGGTTGCAGCCTTGCCTGGTTCATCCGCTAAGTCATTTCCTAGAAAATTCAGACACAGCCTCACACAGTTATGCCTTCTTAATGTCCAGGATAGATTACTGCAAAGTGTTCTGCATGGGACAGCGTTTGAAGATGGTTCAGAAACTGCAATTGATCCGAAAAGCATTTGCCAGAGTCTTGGCTGGATCCTAGCAAGTTGAATCCTATCAGTCTTATAACGCCTCCACTAGTTACCTGTTTGTTTCTGGGCTCAGTTCAATGTGGCGGTGTTAATCTGTAAAGCCTAGGATCTTTGCCCCATCCGTCCCCTAGAAGTGGCATCAGAGGCCCTTCTACTGTTAGAGACACAGTGAATGATGGTCCCAAGATTTCAAAATGTGCTTCCTGGGAAGATCTGTTAGACCCTCTTCCTTTCTGTGATCAGACAGATGCTTTGAAATCACTTATTTTTGAGCAGGTTTTCAAAACGTCCAGTTGTTCATAAGTGTGTGCATCTAATTCTGATGAAGCAGGAATTCTGAACCAAAGTGACCTGCTTTGGAGATACTTGAACTGCTTCTAAATTGAAGCAACTCTTGTCCAAAGCAGTATGTACTGAATTGGGAAGGTTCTTAAGCTTCAGAACTGCGCTGGTGCTTCTGGGGGATGTTTTTACATTTCTGCCCAATTTGATAAGTTTTGACCCTCCCCCAAAGTCTCCGTAAAAGGAAAATCCCAGGCACAGGGAGAGGGAGAGAAAGTGGTTGTGTTGTTTGTTCTGATAGAGATTAACTAGGACTGACTTTACTAGGATATCCCTTTCCTTCCAATCACAATGCTTTTGTGAAGGAAGTGACAGAAGCGATTTTGTTCTTTTCACTGCATTTTGTGACCGGCAGCTGGGGATGCAGTAGTGCTCAAGGCTTCCAAGAATGACTAGGGGGTCACCACTGGGCGGGAGATGCCTGCTGGCTGCTCAAAAGTCATAAAAAGAATTAAAGCATAAGGAATAAAACAGTCAAAGATGCAAGGCAGCAGTGGAAAACCATGAGAACCTGATCTGAATAGGCTCCCTCATTAAATTTAGGTGTCAAGGTGAACAAGTTTGTGGGTAAACTTCCAATCAAAATGAAAGGGAATTTTAATCCTTTGTTTGTATCTATGAAAGGGCATAGCTGGATTGGTAAACTGTAGCATATCTCAGGATAGGGAAATGGGCTCCTGTTGAAAAGGTAGATATGTTGAAGGAAAAAAAGCAACAATTCCTGATGTAATAACCAATGCACACATTTCCCGGGTTATAAAGTAGGGATATGCTTAGGGCAGGATTTTAGGAGCAGATTTGAATCTCAAAGTGTACATATGTCATAGCCAAAGGATTGAATCCTTTTCTCTTTGAGCTGCTAAAAACTGAATGACGTGTTTGTGGATGCTTGCAGACATTATCATTAGGGTGAGTTACTTGGTTTTCTTCCCCTCAGCATGCATATTTATATACGGATTTGTTTGGCATTGTACAGTAAATCTTTAAACAGTAAAAATAACATGCTGACATGTTACGGCCCATGAGATATTGCAGGAGGAGGAAGTGCTAGGGTCCTGGTCTCTCCTTGGCTTCCTCCATTAATTTCCACCACATATTCTCTCTCTCTCTTTTATACATCTACAAGACAGTTATGCCAACTTTAGGGGTGGAGGTGTTTTCAGCCCCTCGATATTTGTCTGAAGGGGCCCAGCTCCCCCAATGTTTAGGGGGGATCCAGTGGGGCCTAGTGGAAAGTTTCACCAGCCTGCTCAGTGTCGGGAGATGCTGTGGGGACCGACTTGGCCTGGTGCGAGCTTGCAACCGCTTGCGACGCATGTCCCGATGCTGCAAGGACCGGCGCGGCCGAGTGGAAGGCTACACCAGCCTCCATGGCATCGGGAGACGTGTGTGACATCATGTGCATGATGTCACGCGCGCACAATGCACGCTGGCCCCCCAGTCTTGGGGACAACCTCTGCTACAAGGTATTCTTCCCCCATTCTGGAAGGTCTGGGCAGTGATCTAGCGACACAGCCTTATCCAGCATCTGGGTTCCCCTCTTGTCTTCACTGGGAGATTCCAGAGGAAAAGCCACCATCAACAGAACTGAAGCTTGTTTTTGTCAGAAGCTACTTTGCCTGATGGTGCCTACTCCAGTTTTATTGGTGTAAACTCCTTTCATTACTCTCAATATTAACCTTCTTTAGGCAGAGTCGGCTTCTTCCTTGTAACCAGCGCTGAAATGAATGGAGTGTGATACTGATTACTCTCCTCCAGCGGAGTGGCTTGATTAATTAAATGAGACCTCCCCTGAGCCTGACGACACTATTATTCAACCTGAATTTATGAATTGCCTGTTGATCTTTAAGTAACTGATTCTTAAATTACTTACAAAACCCTAGTGGAGAGAGTACAAGAAGTGTATCAACGGTTTCAGGCAAAGTTCTACCCATTGGGTTTGATGAGGAAAGTCAAGAATAACTAGAAATACTATAGAATTCCAGAACTAATCTGATTCCACGACAGGTAATGTGGATCTGAAAACACCAAACATTTTCTTGAGCCACCGGAGTATTTGCCAGAGTCTGAAAAATGTGTTGCTCTTCATAGCGTTGTGGCAACATCAACAAAAATCACACGAGTTTCTGCAGCCAATCTCATTAAATGGCATCCGAAGCACAAGGACGGAGGAAATAAAACTCTTATTTGTTTAGGGAAAACGTTTGCTCTCTTCTGTTTCCCTAAAGGCCTGGATAACTTTTAGAAACTCAGTGCCTCAAATATATGCAATAAAATATGCAGTAAAATGTATGTGTCTTGAAATTGCATCTTGTGTACCAGGCATTGATATTTGATTTGGAAACATCTTTGAAATTTTGGTGAGCATGGTTAAATAATAAAAGTAAGTTTAATAAGTAATACTGTTTTCATTCTCTTCCCCCTACCCCAGCCTCCAAGAGCAGACTGCTTTCGCCTTTGTTCTTGCATTACTCTGATAATCATAGTGTTCAGCTTTGACAGATATAGTCTTTTACATGCAGTTTATACAATGTTGGACACATCCACAGTCCAAATAGATAGCAAAATTGCTGTATACATAAAAGATCTAAAAATATAACAGACTAAAAAGATTAAAAGTGCATAAAAGTCAAGCCGCAATCCTGGCAACATGGGAAATGTGCTAACTGTGCTTTGTGTCGCTCCTAGCTTTGTGGGGGCATTTATTTATTTAAGCAATTCATCATTAATATCAATACGAGGAGGGGTATACGTAATGAAATTAAAGAGTGACAGAACCTCACCCTAACATAAAGAGTGAAATATTAATTCCTTGATGAAGTGCTAATCCAAGACCAGTCTTTCAAAAAACAAACAAACAAACACCCAAGTGCTCTACCATCAAAGGCACTGTGGGAAGAATTCCTGGGGCAGATGAAGAAGGGAGGAGAAGACTAGCTCAGCACCTGCCATAGCTGGATTACCATCAACCGCCATGTGGGAAAGACTCTAATACAGTGGTACCTCTAATACAGTGGTACCTCGACTTACGAACGACTCGACAACCGAATTTTTTGACTTACGAATGGGGCTAATGGCTGTACGCTTACGAATGTCTCAACATCCGAAAGGAAACTGCGGCGGTTTTAGATAGGGTTTTTTCGACTTACGAATTTTTAGATAGGGTTGCTTCGACTTACGAATTTTTCAGTTTCCAGTGCATTCCTATGGGAAATCGCGTTTCCAATGGCGTTTTTCGACTTACGAATTTTTCAACCTGCGAAGGTGCCTTCAGAACGGATTAAATTAATAAGTCGAGGCACCACTGTATGTTTTTAATAGGTTCCTATTCTTATTGTACTTTAAAGATATGTAACCGAATGTTCCAAATTGCGGGATATAAACAATTGCAGTAAATAAATAGTACTGTGTGGCACTTTAAAGACTTAACTAGTTTATTGAGGCATAAACATTTATAGGCTGGAGCCTGCTTCATCAGTTGCATAAAACGTTATCCTCAGTTGCCAGAGGGGTGTGACACACACACACACACACACACACGTGTAGCAGGGGTGGGTGTGAGCTGTAGATAATTGGAACGAAGTGCCCTTACTACTACAACTACTGATACAACTATCACCTGAAGATCACAGGGCAGTTCACAACATAAAAATGCAAAATGAGAACACAGAATGCATAATGAAACAAAGGCAAAAACAAACCAATAATCCCCCATCTCTCATAAACACATTTTAAAGGCCATAGAATGTTTACTCAGCCAAAGGCCTGGTTAAAGTGAAAAGTTTAAAAGTTATTGCCTGACAGCTAAAGATATGTAACAAAATGGGGAGCCACCAGAGAAAAGGCCTGTTCTCATGTCGGCACCCTCTGGGCCTCATGTGGAGGGGACACAAGATGAAGGGCTTCAGATGATGATCACAGGGTTCCCAGGTTGTGGGTGTGGGGCACACACGGACATGGAATTAACAAATTGTTGTTGTTTAGTCGTTTAGTCGTGTCCGACTCTTCGTGACCCCATGGACCATAGCACGCCAGGCACTCCTGTCTTGCACTGCCTCCCGCAGTTTGGTCAAACTCATGTTCGTAGCTTCGAGAACACTGTCCAACCATCTCGTCCTCTGTCGTCCCCTTCTCCTAGTGCCCTCAATCTTTCCCAACATCAGGGTCTTTTCCAAGGATTCTTCTCTTCTCATGAGGTGGCCAAAGTATTGGAGCCTCAGCTTCACGACCTGTCCTTCCAGTGAGCACTCAGGGCTGATTTCCTTCAGAATGGATAGGTTTGATCTTCTTGCAGTCCATGGGACTCTCAAGAGTCTCCTCCAGCACCATAATTCAAAAGCATCAATTCTTCGGCGATCAGCCTTCTTTATGGTCCAGCTCTCACTTCCATACATCACTACTGGGAAAACCATAGCTTTAACTATACGGACCTTTGTAGGCAAGGTGATGAAAACTCCATGGACAAAGACAACAAATTACATTATCCATTTTATTCCCCCCCCCCTTCAGTTCCTTAGAATTCACAAGCTGTACTGTCAGCTAGTTTAATGATTAAAGAATTTTAGAATTATGCCAATAAATGCTGAATGAATGAATGAATGAATTATAGAGTCATAGAACTGTAGAGTTGGAAGGGACCCTGAGGGACATCTAGTCCAACCCTCTGCAATGCAGGAATCTCAGCTAGATCATACATGCCAGGTGGCCATCCAACTTCTGCTTAAAAAACCTCCAAGGAAGGAGAGTCCACCACTTTCTGAGGGAGTCCATTTCACTGTCGAACAGCTCAGGACACAAACTTCTTCAAGGCTTTGACCCACAAACTATTACATCCTGCTTTGTCTAAATTGGTTAAAGTTAAGAACACTGGCATAGAACTAGGTTCATTCCTTCAGTATAATTTTGTTTCAGTTCTGCATGGGCTGTTTCCAAGTTTGATTTGGGGTTAGTCCATAACTTGAGATCACCCCATGCAGAAATGAAACAAAATTGTACTGAAAGAATGAGCTTAGCGTTGTGCTAAGAGAAAAGCTTGCAGGGTGAGATCTGAAGTACCATAGCTAGAAAGACTTCTGTCAGCTCTTTGAACATTAGCGGCATTGCACAGGAAGCTGGATCCAGGCTTCAAATGCAATGCACATTCAGGTCATGATGTTAATTTTAATCTTTCCACAATAATGCACATCAGTGTTTTTACGTTCGTGATACTCAACTCTGACGCTGGAAGGTTGAGTAATATTGAATATTTTATTTTAGTTCTTTTATTGTTGCTCATCCAGGGTTAAGAAATTGTAAATATATTTCTTTTCCCAGTCAGCCATCTGTTGCAGGATGCATCTCCCTGCCTTCTACTATCAGCACAGCTCAAACAGCTGCCATTTTTCCCTGACTAGCCTGGAAGATGCGGAAGGTCCATGGAGTTCTTTATCTGTTCTCTTAATGGCTTGTGCAAGGTTTTGAATGGTGACTTGGTCAAGAGGCAGATGGCATAGAAGGCCTAAGAAGCCCTCATTTTGGAGTTCTAAATGGTTCATTTGAAGGTTCTCTCTGACAGGATCGTATCAGTGGAGGGGCAGCAGTAGGGTGCGTTATGGGTAGATGAAACGGCATAATGAGCTGTGCAGGTGATTTGTGGCAATGCCCTCATGGCATCAGGTGAGGAAGAAGGAGCAGTAACATCTGGTGGCATCGCCTTCCTTCAGTTGCCACGTATCCACCTTGTGGACAAGAAGGACAGGGGCTTGTCTCTTTCGGCCCATGGCAGGCTTCTGAGAGTGTGAGAGTGGGGTGGGGGAGCACAAGGCAACCTAAATTGTTCAGCCCTAATTAGCTATTGTCCCTTCTTAGCCAGAACAAGGTTCCTCCTTGTACAGCTTGTGTGATCAGGTACCACCCCACCAGCATCTTATGTCCATATACGTTCAGTTGTGGTCTCTGTTTGCTTATTTGAAATGTTTAGACCCTCGATTTCTTCCGGACAATAGGCTCCCATGGCACCATACAGTTAAAGAAAATAATCCCACCGTAAGCATAAGATTTACACAAAAAAAGGGGGGGGGAAACCCAGGAAGGTGTGATGACGTGAAAAGGTATTGTGTTCTAACTGAGTGAGAATATAGCCCAGGCATCCCCAAATTGCGGCCCTCCAGATGTTTTGGCCTACAACTCCCATGATCCCTAGCTAAGAGGACCAGTGGTCAGGGATGATGGGAACTGCAGTCCAAAACATCTGGAAGGCTGGAGTTTGGGGATGCCTGATATAGTCACACACTGATTAGTTCATCCTTGGGGCTGCTGGGTACTCTGTGTCTGTCTTCCTCACAGCAGTGATGATTGCTAGGCCGCTTCCTACCCTTCATGGCAGCAGGTGTTCAGAGTTATCAGTGTGGGGAGGTGATCACCTATAGCAGGGGTAGTCAATGTGTACCCTCTAGAACAGGCATCCCCAAACTTCGGCCCTCCAGATGTTTTGGACTACAATTCCCATCATCCCTGACCACTGGTCCTGTTAGCTAGGGATCATGGGAGTTGTAGTCCCAAAACATCTGGAGGGCCGCAGTTTGGGGATGCCTGCTCTAGAAGGTTTGGACTCAGCCTCTTATCATCCCTGACCATGTTGGCTGGGGCCGATGCAAGTTGGAATCCAACAGGATTTGGAAGGTACCACCTCAACGACTAAGCAAAACATCTGTCAAGGGAAATACACTAACATCTTCCACTTCTGTTCAGGGAGAGGCCCAGGGGTGAATCACAGGAATTCTTAATTAATTTGTTAAGTAGTCAGAGGGTGGTGGGATATGTTCTGCCAATGCTAGAGGACCTTCTACCAAAAGTGACAGGAGCCAAAGTGTCTTCTAAATTGGATGTTTCAAGTGGTTCCTGGCAAATACCTCTGACATACCAGAGTGCTAAATTGACTGCATTTATCACACTCTTTGGGAGATTCTGTTTTCAGCACTTGCCACTTGGGATCACAAGTGCTGCCGAGGTTCCAAAGGAAGATGACAAAACTTCTTAGAGGCATGAAAGGTGCTATTGTCTTCACAGATGACATCTTAATACATGTCACATAAGTGGAAGACACTGACAAAACACGGGCCATTGTCTTGAATCAGATCCATGAATCTGGGCTGGAGCTTAACAAGGCACAAGGCATTTTCTGCCAAGGTGAAATAGAATTTTGGGGGGCAAGTAATTAGGACTGCTTTGGACAAAGTATGAATTCAAATTAAAGCAAACCACTCTGTATATTCTGACCATTTCAAAGCCATTTCAGTCTGGAGAAGTGTGAATGGAAGGATGTTTCTCTTCAGAATTTTTACTATCCCTCCCCATTTGCCAATTTCATACATCTTTGAAACCTTCTCCAAGCTGTCCATAAATGGAAAAGGCCAGATAGAGGAGGAAACAACAATTTTTTTTAGTGTTGGGGTGTAGTTCTGTGGCTGACAGCTCCAGCTTTCCATCAGGACTTTCCTAAGGATCTCTTTATAATTTCAATCACAGCACTTTTGCAAAGGAAGGAACTTGGTTGTTTATGTGTTTTCTTTACTTCTTTTTGTGCCTGTGTCTGGCAACAGCATTGGGGGCTTTCAAGGCAGCTAGGGGACTGTCACTAATGCATTTGGTGTCTGGCACCAGGCTCCCTGGATCAGGTCTTTGGGGCTCCACTGAGTCCCCACAATCTGACTCAAGTTTCCCCAAAACTTCCTCCCTGGGAACCCAGTACAGTAGGACACCACCTTCCTACTAATTCAGGCAGGCATAGGCAACCTTGGCTCTCCAGATGTTTTGGAACTACAACTCCCATGATTCCTAACTAACAGGGCCAGTGGTCAGGGATCTTGGGAGTTGTAGTTCCAAAACATCTGGAGAGCCAAGGTTGCCTGTGCCTGAATTAAGGTGTGCACTGCATGCTGCATGCAACTTATAACATGGGGCAGTGGGCATGAGCTTCATATAGCAGCCAGGAAGTAAAATTTAGAGGAGGGTAGAATGGACCTTAGTGCCTCTCCTGCTCCTCTGGCTGCAAATGACACATTTGCCTAGGCATCTTAGGAATTTTGTTTGGCTTTACTTTCAGCCAGATGGGGTGGACCTTGGGTTCCAGAGAAGACTCCTAAGTCATCCTTATTATTCACTTTTAAGTAGCCGGTCCCAACTCTCTTTCAAGGAGGCACTGTTGTAAGGACTAGTGGCTTATTTGGAACTCCGCATCAGCCCCGTTTGCCATTCCCTTCAGCAATGACCTTCTGCTTTGCCCTCTGCAACGAGCTATGCAAGCTAACAGGTGCTGACACAATGCAGAGAGAACAGCAGCCAGACCTTGAGCTAGAATGCTTTCACTTATTTCTCATATTGGATTCTCCTTTATACCTTTCATAGCACAGATTAAAGTTGAAAGCCTAATTCAATAGCTGTTTATGATCTTTCAGAACAAAGATAACCACATAGTGAATATCCTCTCCCATCTTTTGATAGTGTATTGTTTGTAAGAAACACAGGATTTAAAGAAATTACGGCTCTTAAAAGCCACATTTTAAAGCTACACTGTTGGTAGCGTATATATTATAAATGGCTTTTATATATAAATGGCTGTAGCCTTGATTGTTCCAATCCATTAGCAGTACCTTGAAAACAACCTTTGATCTTTGTGAATAGAACCTGAGAGGGACTACCGCTTCCTGTTATGAGGATGGTGGTGTAGGTGTGAAAGACGTGGGCTTGGGTGTGAAGAATTGAAAGAGTGATGAGTGCAGCCCAGATTCTGCCCCCTAGCAGCAGAGTCCCTCAATGGCATAAAATTAAGATATCGAAAGAGCTGTCATAAGCAAGTACAGACAATTGAGTGGACATTGACTAATTCTGGAGCCATTTATAGAACGCCAGGAGAGGCATAGGACCCCCTGAGAGGAAACCCGTTATGTCCAAGGATGGGACATAGGGCTACAACCACCTGGCATCAAGTTTAGAAATGTTGGGGGACAGAAGGGGGATTTATTTGTTTAATATTATTTTTGTAACCAACTGAAGACAGACAGACAGACAGACAGAAAGAAAGAAAGAAAGAAAGAAAAGAAATCAATCAGAACATGTTAAGAATAAGAATACAGTAACAATCAATGCACTAGTTACAGGTAGGTAGCCATGTTGGTCTGACGTAGTCGAAACAAAAAATAAAATAAATTCCTTCCAGTTGCACCTTAGAGACCAACTAAGTTTGTCATTGGTATGAGCTTTCGTGTGCATGCACACTTCTTCAATCAATGCACTAATATTAATTTAAACATATAAAATAAGTATAAGCCATCCAAATGTCCAAAAGGGTATCTTCTAAGAACTGCCCCGGGACTCCAGACACAAGTACGCTTCAGGAACCTGAAATTCTTCTGTAGCTCTTCACATGGGATGGATATAGTCTCATTTATTACAGTATCTCCTTCAACAGATTTATTTCTGAATGGGAACATTAGGTATGCCACCAATGGAAAGGGGAGAGTGATTGAAAGGAGCTGGAAGAACTCTTCAGCTATAGAATCCCCACTCAGTCAGTTGCTCACTACCACACTATATATGTCTAGGTTCTGACTATTACTCACCAGTTTTACACATTTTTTTACACATCACTTGGGAAGACAGGCGAACTAATATCAGTGTACTGGAAGAAGCAAAGATCACCAGTGTTGAAGCAGTGATTCTTCAACATCAACTTCGTTGGACTGGTCATGTTGTGCGGATGCCTGATGATCGTCTTCCAAAGCAACTACTCTATTCCGAACTTAAAAATGGAAAGCGTAATGCTGGTGGTCAACAAAAGAGGTTTAAAGATTGTCTCAAGGCAAATCTTTAAAAATGTAGTATAAACACTGACAACTGGGAAACACTGGCCTGTGAGCGCTCCAGTTGGAGAACAGCCTTTACCAAAGGTGTCATGGGCTTTGAAGAAACTTGATCTCAGGACATAAGGGAGAAACGTGCTAAGAGGAAGGCACACATGGCAAATCCACACCATGATCAGCTCCCGCCTGGAAACCAATGTTCCCACTGTGGAAGGACGTGTGGATCCAGAATTGGCCTCCACAGTCACTTACGGACCCATTGTTAAAACCGTGTTTATGGAAGACAATCTTACTCGGCTGCGAGGGATCGCCAAAGAAGAAGAAGACCCCACTATATATGTCTAGTTCTGACTGTTACTCACCACTGCCTACCTGTTTTCAAGACAACTTTGCAAGTATTTGTGCCATCCCTTCTTGCTGAACTGTGCCTTCCATGCATGAGCTGCAAGCCACTGTTTGGAGCGGAATTGTGACTGGTGGATGGACGTGGTATTGCCAGGGTTGTTGTGATGTGGCTGGATCTTTGCTGTGTTGTGGGGGGGGGGGAGCTGCTACTAATACTATTGTGTGCTCAACATTGTTGCTGGGATGGCATACTATATAGCTAATTATGGTGATCAAAGCTCAGCCGTAGCAGTGGAAATAACGACTACAATGGATGCAGCAGTGTCCCATTTTTCACACTGAAGCTATTATCGCCTGAATCCCATTCTCTTGCGGGAGTTATTATTATGTAATTCATTTAATAAAAGCATTCCTATAACACCCTGCAATTTGAAAATATTCAGGGCGGTTTACAAAAACTGGGAAACGAGGATAGCATCGCACAGTTGTGGTGCCAGGCATTCCACACTTGCTGTCAGGCAGATTTTAAAGTAAGACTGCACAATAGAATGGAAATGATGTACTGCTGGCAGATTTTTTTAATCATCTGTGCACCAAGAGATGTTTGCAGAAAGTGACAATGTCTGAATACTTATCTTTCACTGCAGGTACTGCCTGGAAAATACTTGATTTTCTGTCAGCTTGGATTAGGTATGACCAGTTTCTTTCCTCTGTGAAGAACTATGTGGAGATATTTCTCTTAAAATTGCTCTGGCGCATTGTCCACCAAAAAGAATTAGTAGATCTCAGTGTCCTTTCCCATATTATTATTTTTTCCTTGCTTTTCCAGCCTCTTGCGTTCTGCTAAATATTGAGGAAGCAGATATTTACCTGGTAATTAGCTGGCTTTTTAATTCTATAATGTCTAGCACTAACGGATGGAAATCCTAAAGCTTATGATGAGCTTTATGATAAGGCAAAGAGACCCAGTTACTCAATTGATAATGAACTGATGTTTTTTACATCCTGGGTAGCACAGAGGCATGGAAATGTGGTACTGTGAACTGAGGAGAGTAGGTTAAAAAGTGTGTGGTTTTACAAACTGATAAAAGGACTATTGCTTCCCTGAACCAAAGCAGGTAGATTAATCTTAAAGTACTACCACCAGAGGAATCTTGCCATAGTCGTCCTTGTTTTGCTCATGTCCCTGTTAGACCTGCTGCAATGCAGCAATCTCTAAAATGTTTAGAAAATGGCAGCCAAATTGCTAGGTGTCAATGTCAGCAAAAGAGGAGACATGTTTTCCCACATGTGGTATGAAATGATTTTTTAAAAATCAAGTGGTTGAAATTACTGGTTGTGATGCTCCATTTCATCCTGGTTGGTTTTTATAAAAAAAATATCTTGAATTGTTTAAAACATTCTGTAAATTCAGAATGCAGATAACTTTTTGCTTGCTATCTTGTGGTGAGGATTTTTGTGCTGACTGTTGGAGACTACATACAATTCCAACTATCAAATAATGGAGAGACAAAGAATGGGATTTTGCAGTGATGGCTAAAATGATGGCTCATTTTAGATACCAGGAAAAAGGACAGAAGCAGGATCATTTTTTATATTGTGGCAAAAATGCATTGATTACTGTTAAAAGCATTATTTGTTACAAAGCACAAGCCTTGGATTCTTAATGTATTGCATTGTGTGGATATCCTCTTCCTTTTTAAGTTCCTTAGAATTTATTAAGGATATAGCTTCTTTTTGCATAATAATAATAATAATAATAATAATAATAATAATAATAATATTTTCATTATTTGTATCCCACCCATCTGACTGGGTTGCCCCAGCCACTCTGGGCGGCTCCCAGCTGATATAAAAACAGATATCAAAACATAATAAAACATCATTCACCATTTTGCTTGTTTGTTATGTATATTTGAGAAGCTATTAAATCAATAAATTAAAAACAAACAAACACATTGCTAGCTGTCATTCAGTGTGGCAGGGGCATACCCAGGATGAAAACTAGGGGGGGGGGAGCAAGCCATGGTCGTTCAGGTTGTGACATTTCAGCACGGAAAAGGCGAATGAAACCAAAGTTTTAAGAAAAATTATATATAATTATAGCAGTGCTTTATTACGGTAGTTATTACAGTTATTTGCTTGAATTTTTTTAAAAAAATTTATTCTAGTTGCATGTCTTATACTAATATCATTTTTCTTGGGTTTGAAGAAAACTTGTTCAAAACTTTCGTTTCAATCCAGTCCTGATTTTCCTTGAAGAATTTCCGATGGATGCTCATCAAACACAACCCAGTCAGTCTGTCCTCTCCCATTGTACTTCTGAGCCAGGTCTTTACCCTTTAAAATTTAATTTTCTACAGAAATTACTTAACTTACCTTTTTTGGAACCAGTTTCTTATATCCATTTAGGCAGCCTTGATGTCTTCTAAATGTAAATAAGAAGGTAAACTAATAGCGGGTGGCTCAGTTTAGTGGCGGGCGGCTCAGTTTAGTGACGTGGAACTCACTAGACCCCTCTACTGTAGAAGATTCCCTCTTCTCTCTGCTAGAGCCCGCTAGAGACCTCTCCCTCCCTCAATAATTTTGGGGGGTAGGCTAACTCTTGGCTTAATGAGGACTGAGTGTGCTCAGTGGTCATGGAATGCTAATTCTGTTGTGATGTGGTGGAAACTCAGATGAGAGAGAAATGGAATCACAGAGAAGGGCAAGGCATATTAACTGAATCACTCAGCAGGAACATTCTGCACCACAACATTTTGTTGGAGGCCCAACTTGTTATTTATAATGAAAAATTATCTTTATATCTTGACTGGGTACCTTTAGGACTCCAATGCATCCTTTTAATACAATTTGTAGCATTGATGTTTCTATTCCTCATGGAAAAACAGCAGCTTGAATAAATATTAAGCGATCCAAGTTTTACTCAGAAGTAATTGCCACTGGTGCATATCTTTAAGTAAGCACACACAATTCTTCAATGTTTTGGTGAGCAGGTAACTTGCACCTTGCTTGACTCGGGTGCTAAGAGTTGCTCCACTTTAAAACTAGTAAAGAAAGCATCTCCCATATTGCGAACCATTCCCAGAGTTAGTAAAGCAGTAAAATTACTCAAGCGCAAATGCTTATCACAGATCCAATAAGGTTTTATGTGCCTTGTAAGAGCAATATTACATGTTTTATGTTCTTTCTGTCTTTGGTTTGAAGTACATTCAGTTTTTCTCAACACAGATAATTTCACAATCACTGAAGATGTATAAACAACACTCCGTTACAATAACCTTATGAATGTGGGTGCCGTTATTGCATTTGTGGTTTGAACGAAAGATTATTCTTCCAGAACACACATGGTCCTCATTTGGGAAAGTCTGCTAAGCTGAGAATAATTATCCTTATTTTATTGTAACTTTAGACATGTATGCTTTTCAGTCCATTAGAGGTTAGTTGCTATTAGGCTATTAGACAGGTGAACATATTTAATTTTTAAAGCACCTTAGTATTTTCTCTATGGTTTATAAATGGAAACTAGAAAGAACATGGTAACTCCTGCTGATGTGGGGCAGAGCAATGGAATTAAAACAGGGGTCGGCAAAGTTTACCTCACCTGGGCCGGTTCACTCCAGTGGAGATCCATCTGTGGCCCGGATTGCGCGCGCCCACGATTTCTGGCGTCTGCATCTGCACAGACGTGATTTCCAGCGCTGTGGAAGCAAGTCCCCGCGCCATGCTGTGCTGGTTTGGCACTGTGTGTGGGGACTCACTGAGTGGTTCGGGGGCGGCTCGTAGGCCGGTTAAACTACCCCCTGTGGGCCGCTTGTGGCCCATGGGCCTTAGGTTGCCTACCCCTGAATTAAGATGTCCAAGAAATACGGGAGTATGTGGGAGGGAGGAAGCCCCATTGCTCCAGCAGAAGTCCTTCCATTGACAGGGCACTTTATGTGAATCCTGCCCCAAAGCCATAAGCAGAAACTGAGGTCTAGTACTCATGGTGATGGTAAACTCATATCCAGGATTTGACATTTTACAATCCATATATGGCTTCCCATGACTTGATTATTACATGTGGAAAAAATGACCCTGCACATAGAAACTTAGGGAGGAGCTAGGCTAGAAGCGGTCCCTTATATGATTTTTAATGGTATATTTTTTTTTGTAGAGGGGAGCATTCAGTCACGTGATCCCTCACTTGTCTGAAGTGGCACAGTCAAGACAATGTCGAAACAAAATTAAAAAAATCCTTCCAGCAGCACCTTAGAGACCAACTAAGTTTGTCATTGGTATGAGCTTTCGTGTGCATGCACACTTCTTCAGATACACTTCTTCAGAGAAGTCACCAGTGAGAGGGTGGGGAGGGCTATTACTCAGAAGGGTGGTGGGAATGGGTGTTTGACTGATAGGTGTGGAAACATCAGCCAGTCAATCACCCTTTCCCACCACCCTTCTGAGTAATACCCCTCCCCACCCTCTCACTATATATAAGCGTCTGGTGACTTCTGTTTCAATGTATCTGAAGAAGTGTGCATGCCCGCAAAAGCTCACACCAATGACAAACTTAGTTGGTCTCTAAGGTGCTACTGGAAGGAATTTTTTTATTTTGTTTTGACTACGTCAGACCAACACGGCTACCTACCTGTAACCAGTCAAGACAATGGTTTGCCACCATGGCCAGAACCAGGAATGATATAGCAGTTGATCTACAAACTCTGCACGCCTCCAGTGTCCATGCTGTGTGCAGTAAAGCTATAGCTTTCCCACTAGTGTGGACAAAAACTTCACCACAAACTACTATTCATGTAGCCTCCTTCTTTCTTTTATTTTTTTGGCATGCCTAAGACTTAAATCATTAAAATAGGCTAATTAAAATTTATTTGACGTTCGGAATCCCTTCCATCTCTAAGGATACGGAAGTGAAACAATGGTTTATAGCACCCATGTCCAGCTAAAACATGCAACAGCACCAGCCTATGATGCGCCAGTGGTTATGCTGAGCGAACAGGAAGGCTGCGGATATCCTAACACTTCAGGGAACTAGAGTAACGTAGCCTTTGGCATTTAAAGGTGGCCATCAGGCTGAGTGGAGGGCAAGCGACTAGGCCAGCCGTGGCAGAGAATTGTTGTAATTTGCCATTTCAATTGCTGCTGTTAAATTTGTCAGAAACCCATGCTGATATGTTGCAAGTCACAAAGAGATCTGGCAGTGGGTCTTGAGGTATCTTCTGCTTGCTCCTGATTTAAGGTAGTAGTCAAAAATATTACTCTGGCACCCCCAAATCAAGATATTAAAACCACTACGGAGCTGTGGTATTGACAAACATGTAACAACCAGTTTGAGCTGCTCCTGTGCTGCTGCCTCTGTCTAGCAGTGTGTACCAATCTTTTTCAGGAAGAGCCTCTATACAATTCTTACTTTTCTCGTTTCTGGAACTAGGGGTGGGGAAGTGGGGGGAACACTGCCCATTATACAGAGCACTTAGCCTCCCTTTATTTGGACATACGTGTGCTCCATCAAGGCATTTTGAAGAAGTTGGAGATACACACAATGTGTGAAAACAAAAGAATAATAATAATAATAATAATAATAATAATAATAATAATAATAATAATTTATTTATACCCCACCCATCTGGCCAAGCCTCCCCAGCACAGCAGGGGGTTGGACTAGATGACCCTCGGGGTCCCTTCCAACTCTGCAGTTCTATGGTTCTATGAATGCCGCCTTCAGCGGGATGTGAAGTGAGGGATGAAGTTCGGAAACAAGGACTGCACCTACTTTTTTTTTGAAACAAGCTGAACACCACTCCAATCCTCCATCTCCCAACTACTGCTCTTCACTAACCCACACTTGCAGACTACCGCGCTACTGTGAAATGTGCAAAACTTAAACCGAGCCCTTCAAGATATACAAAGCAACCTGCCTCAGAAGGGAAGCAGAGCTAATAGGCAACACAAAAGGAAAAAGAAACATAAGCAACTTTCTCCTCCAACACTGTAAAAACTTTGGAAGCCACAACTTTAAACAAAGAACGGTGTAAGAGAATAGGGGGATGTGTATGTACAGTACGTGTATGGCTGTAATTGTGATTTTGTTATGTTTTTAAGGGAGGGCATTCAATTTCGTTGTACTATTTAAAGTACAATGACAATAAAGTATCTATCTATCTATCTATCTATCTATCTATCTATCTATCTATCTATCTAAAGATGCCATGCTTCACATTTGAAAGCCTAGCAATGGTGAGCACTGCCAAAATGAAAGAAAAGAATATTTAGGATGGGGTTGGGGAAGACTTGAACCGAGGAAACAACTAGCCCTAAATACAGGAAGAAGAGCAGACCTCCCTCTCAGCACACACTGTCAAGAGAAGCAGTTGCTGTAGCTTGTAGAGATAAGATGAATAGAAATGACATTAAGTCTCTTAAGTAGCACATGATTCATTTTTATCCTCTGGTGGTGGTTTCAATGAGCTCGTCATCCTTTATATTTCTAATAATACTCTTTGGGAGTATGATAACTCTTGATCTTTGCTTCTGCTTTTTTGCAAACCACAAATAAATATGTGAAATGAAAAGTTACTACATCAGCTAGACTAGAATGGCATGATAGAAATATAAGATGCTTACAAATTGTGCCGATATTCCCTTTGCTGCTAGAACCATCCCAACAAAGGGACAGCTCTATTTTCCTTCTAACAAGCTCCCTGAAACCTCTGGGAGAATGTTGCTGTAACATCAGATGCTGCAAGCTCAGATAACTGGGTCTAAATGAATAAATAGCAGTATTGAATGCACACAGCGTTGGATTCTGAGTCTTTGCAGGGGTGGCGGGGGGAGAGACTGCAGCTTCTGATAATGTATCGCAACAAATAAGGTTGTGAAATACTTTTTTGTTCCAGACCGAGGATTACTGTTGGTCAATGAGCCGCCCAACCAGGTTTGGATAGAATATAGGGAATAACATTGCACAACTCAGGGCGCAATCCTAAATTGGAGATCTGCCTGCTGAGTGACATTAGGAGGAGGTAGAACTATGTCAAGTCTGCCAGTAGAGATGGTGTTACATCAGCAGAATGCGACATCCACAGCAGGGCCAGCCCATGACTTTTTGCCGCTTGAGGCAAAACAGCAAAAGGTCCCACTGCCCCCACTCTACCATCTTCCCTCACTGCCACCTGGGGCGACTGGAGGTGGCTAGGGGAAGCCCCTATGCACGGAAGGTGGCAGTGGAAAATAGAGGAGGCTGAAGAGGCGCAGCTGGCCAAGGTGTGTGTGGAGGAGGCAGTGAGCCTGCCACCTGAGGCAACTGCCTCACCAAGTCTCATGGGTGGGCCGGCCCTGATCCAGAGGAAGAGCTCCTGTGGGTCACTGATGGGAATCCTCTGCTGGCCAAGTGGTGGTGGTGGAGCATCCAAATACAGGGTATGTCATGGTTGTGGCGTGGGCAGGATGTGATTGGGACACAGCTATACCAGAGCCTCCAAGCGCCCCTATTTTCCAGGGACAATCCTGGATTTACAGAAGCTGTCTCAGTTTCTGATTTGATCCCAGAATGTCATGCTTTTCCTAAGGACATACCTATTTCATTGGAGAAATGTTGGAGGGTATGGAGTTGTGCAACGCCCAAGCCAAGGAGATAAATAGCTATCCAACTTTTAGAAGACATCTGAAGTCAGCCCTATATAAGGGAAGTTGTTTTTATGTTATATTATATTTTTTATATCTGTTGGAAGCTGCACAGAGTGGCTGGGGCCACTCAGTCAGATGGGTGGGGTATAAATAATAAAATTATGGTGATGAAATTGGATGTCCCTATTTTCATCGGAGAAATGTTGGAGGGTATGCTATACCACATGCTAAGTCCTGTCACTGCAGCAGCACACTGTTTTGAATTTTATTATGTTCCCTAGGGGGTTATGCAAACCACTATTCTGTTCTTTTCATAGGGTAAGGTAGGGGACCCTGGGGATGACTTTATGGAACCGGGGGGGCAGCGGCCCAAGAGAATTTGAGAACCACTGTTCTAAAGGGTGGGTCGAAGCTGGCGGGGGGCAAGCACAAGGCAAGCCAGGAAACATTGTCCTTGCAATCTTTAGGATACTGTTCCTGTCATTCACTTCCAACCATCCCGTGTTTTATGACACAATGCAGACAGGACTCCGCTCTGAAAGTCTCCCTGCGCCTGCTCTTTAATTAAAAATTCAGTCATACAAATGTAGCAATTCACAGTTGCAAAATGTCTGCGACTCAGATTTTGACCTTTTAAACTCCATTAAACTATGTAAATACTGTATAAAGGAGATGTGCATTGTTCACAGTGGGCTAATGTCAACTGGAGGAGCACTCACAGAGCGTGCTCCCTTCCCCCCTGGAGCATATGTTGGTACCAGAGGAGCAAGTATTTACACAGCTTGTTTACAGATTTGCATATGACAGGTGTGCTCTGAATTCCCGTCACATCGCCTTTGACTTTTGGAAATTTATTTTTATTGCTGCTAATAATGTCAGTGAATTTAAGATAGAGAGATGCACTGCCGAATGTTAGGCCTGCCTGTCTCAGGCTGTGTGAGGGTTTTTTAAATGTCATGATAGAGTGTAACACCATGTTGGGAACTGGTTTATATCCTCTTAAATTCACTACTTAGAGCGATAGGTCCAGCTAAGAATTTTATCCTAGTGTGCAGAAACGAGGTTTCGAAAGATGAAAAATGTAAAAGAAAAAAAAAGGATGAGAATACATGGTGGCAGCAATTAAACAAAACTGCCTTTATCCTCCTGGCAAGTACAGTATGTGCCTCAGGTCATGTTGGAGGGAAAAGATGCTGGTAACTCTTCACATAAATATTTGCTGTTGTTCACAATCCTAGGCAGGCTTCGCAGGACATTTTATGTACACTTATACTTTGCAAAACTAGCAACAGCATTCCGAGGTGAGCTGGTGTGTTGTAGCTGTTAAGAGCATGAGCAATAAGCTCGATGTTCAAATCTCATTTCCACTACGAACTCACTGGGCTGTCTTAAGCAATGCACAACTCCCAAGGGCTGGTGGATTATAGTAGTGAAGGCTACTTCACTCACACATTATGTGGCAAAACCCCAGCATTTATCACCCACTGTGCGCTTAACATAGAACTGCAGCTTCCTCACTCATGAAAACCAACACCCCATGAGACAAGCAGCCCAGTTCTTTCCCAGTCATGTCACTGACACAATGTCATGAACAGCCATCGTCTAGGCTAGTGTAATAAAACCAGAAATGATGGTCGAAACCTAGAAGGAGTGCTGGCCCAAACCTGGCAATGCCAGGCTGCAGGGCTTCTGTTTCCATAGTGGCAGATGTAATCTAGTTTTGACTTTGCAAAGTGCAGCACACAAATATGGATTGCCAGACTCCCTCCAGAAGACAGCTTTTGTAGAAGTGTCATCATCCAATTTGACACATGATCTCTGCTTGGCTCTGGCCAGGAAGAAGAAAGAATAATCAACCTAAAGGAAAACATGGTCCTAAAGCAAGAGTAGGCAGGGGAAATAGTGACACAAAACTCGATCAAATGAATATTCACAGAGCATTTTGGGGAAATGTTTCTAATTCAACCAAAATTACTTTAAAACAACAACACTGGAAACTACATTTCTTCTAGGGCAGTGGTTCCCAACAGGTGGTCCGGGGACCCCCAGGGGTCCGCGAGCTATGCCAGAGGGGTCCGCAAGATGCTATTAGAATAAAAAATATATTAAATATATTTTGTATGATAACAGATTTTTTGTTTTGGCAGCTTCCTGCATGAGCAGAGTCTAGCGCAAAACTAGAATTAGATAGAGGCAGTAGTTCTGCTGTATGCCGTTAGGTGCCGCTTTACAAACACTACTGTTTTGCAAAGAGGCAGCGCGCGCATTCTACTAATGCTCACCTCCCCAAGATGCTTTGTGCGCGTCGGCTTCATTTGTGCGCTACTGCGCAGGTACCCTGTCTTCTCCATTCCCCTCCCTCCTCCCTGGCGCGTGCTGCCTCTTTGCAAAACAGTACAGTTCGCGTAGTTAAAAATGGACCGTTGGTTAAAAAGTGGTTCGTTAAAACGACAAAGGCCTACAGATGAAGAGGAAGATAATGCATTTGATGTTCAAGCAACTGTAAAAAAACGTATAAATATAAAATATAAAAAGACTCTTAATTTGGCTCTCTCTTTTTAATTTTAGGATTAGGAATTAATGGGGGTCCTTGTCACAATAGCGGCTCGATGAGGGGTCCTCGAGAAAATTTTGTTGGGAACCCCTGTTCTAGGGTATGTTTTATATATAGGAATATGGATATGGGTTTTTACTGGTACATAGATTTCATAAAGGCTATAATGTGGGAAGTAGCTTTCAGGTAACTACAGGTGAAACTCGGAAAATTAGAATATTGTCGAAAAGTGCATTTATTTCAGTAATGCAACTTAAAAGGTGAAACCGATATATGAGATAGATGCATGACATGCAAAGCAAGATATGTCAAGCCTTTATTTGTTGTAATTGTAATTATTTGTCGTTAGGCGGGTCAGTTATAAATGGAATGTAATTAATGAAATGCCATAGCGATGTTTATTTTTGTATGATTGTAACTATTTGTTTTATTACTGTAGAATTTCCAAAAGAAAACATTTGCAAAAATGTAAAGAAAAATAAAAAATAATAGGTTGCATTACTGAAATAAATGCACTTTTCGACGATATTCTAATTCTCCGAGTTTCACCTGTACTAGAGAAGTGTCCGAGTGGCTCAGCCGTTCGCCTAGCAGAAGAAATTTGTGGCAGAACCCTTCGGCTCAAAGGCTTTAAGCGTAAATTGCTCCAAGCTTTCTAGAACAGACTTTGTCTGACAAATGTTTTAGTGGAAGTGGAACAGTTCAAATCTGAGTCGTTCAGCTCCAATGTAGTCAGATCTCTTTTGATTAATAGCAGGTGACTGAGTCTGCCTCAGAATACCTTCCAAAGTTCTGTAAGCAAGACTCACTTAAAAGTAATTTTATAGCAATAGGTCCTTTGGTTGGGAAATAAGTGATGTAAAGATTACTGACAAGCTGAATCCCCAGACCTGGTTTATGCCCCAGTCTGAAGCCGGTGTACAAGCAGTCTAAACCTTTCCCTCATGATTTCCATGGGGACCCAATAAGTCAGCAATTCTTCTTTCTTTTTTCTTGATGAGATTTTCCTGTCATGGTTCTCATTCTGCCCGGGTCTCCTCTCTTCTCATCCCTTTAGAAACAATCTGAGTCCAATTCTGTTCATTTAATACCTTGAGAATTTCAGGCACCAGCACTGATATATAGGCAGTAAATGAGAAATGAAATGGAAGTGATCCCACTACAATACTGTGGCCAAAACTTGCATCTTAAGTTTAGGAGGAGGTATCTCCCATGAAAAGCACGGGCAACTCTGAGGAAGAAAACAGCCTTGAAACTTCTCACTCTCTTCTGAATGTGCTGGGCAAAAGCCCAATCCTCCAACATTATCATAGCTGCCAAGTTATCCCTTTTTTAAAGGGATTTTCCCTTATGCTGAATAGGCTTCCTCGCGAGAAAAGGGAAAACTTGGCAGCTATGAACATTATGCTATTTTGGACCTAACTGCCTTGCTGAGGGCTGGACTGCTGGGAAATAACTAGGGAATATCAGTTAATCCTGAAGTCCCATATGTGTGGGAAACTACAAAGGGAAAACTGCCAGAATTAAAAAATGCAGGCCTTGACTCACTTTTAAACCAAAATAGCTCCCAGCAGAGTATAAAGCAGAAATATGTGCAGGGTTTGCAAAATGTGGGAAATACAGGTTGTTAGACCTTTAAATGTCCCAGTATTAAGTCCTTAAAGTTGTTCTCCTCTGCCGCCACCCCCTTGGAGTGAATAGACCACAAACGTAAGTAAGTTAAAATGGCTGATTTACAGTAATCAGAAGTCTCACTCATGTATAATTCAATGCTACTGCAGAAACAACACAGGCATGCTATTCTTGGTTTCAAAATACAGAATTTAGCCTCAAACGTGTGATCTGAGGTTGGAGTGGACAGGGCAGTGACAGTAGCGGTAGGGCAACACTTCCTGTTTCTCTTAAAGGGCAGAACAAGATGTACCACCCCTGCATTCAAGCAATAAGCACCATAAAATACTGTGTATTCCTGCATATAAGACTACTTTTTAACTCAGGAAAATCTTCTCAAAAGTCGGGGGTCGTCTTATACGCCGGTTCGTATTTCTTATACGGCGAGTATGTCCCAAACTCTATATTTTAACTGGAAAAGCTGGGGTCGTCATATGCGCCCAGTCATCTTATACGCCGGAATATACGGTACTTGTTTGTTCAGGACCTGTTGCTTCCTCCCTGTATTTACTTTGGGGTTGCAGGTTTACAGCTTGGAGTTCACAACAGGGAGAAGGGGGTGCTAGTGCAGGCTTTCGCACCCTGCAGCAAAATTTGTAGATCCAAGATGTGTCAAGTGCGTGCTTAAAAAAAAGGAACTATGAGACCCTAGTCTGGAACATTATCCCAATCAGGATTGTGGGGCGGTATGCGTGTCTGCGTCCTGTGCTTGGTTTTGTCTGAAAAGCCAGTGCCATGAGGGCTGGGGTGAGGGCGTCAAATCGCCTTGCAAAGGCAGCATATTACCAAGATCTGCCCTGCTCTTGGCTGCTTTTTGCACTTGAAAGTGCTGTTGAGGTGCAAACAGCACTTCAAGAGCAGACAGGTGGAGCACACTACAGATTGGGGACCCCAAAGCAGCCTTTTCTCCAAAATATAAGTGCCCAAAGCAAGCACACTTGTTGAAACATTTAACTAAGACGGTGGGTATTTTGTCTACTTGGCTGGATAGGAGACCTGCTCAGCTCTCTAGCACAGGTCCCTTAGCTAAGCACAAGGAACAGAAGCTGACAGGTTTAATGTGTTGCTTCTTGGGTCAGCTGATCAGACCACTGAGGCATGTTCTAGCTCAGGCACCCCCAAACTTTGGCCCTCCAGATGTTTTGAGACTACAATTCCCATCTTCCCCGACCACTGGTCCTGTTAGCTAGGGATCATGGGAGTTGTAGGCCAAAACATCTGGATGGCCGCAGTTTGGGGATGCCTGTTCTAGCTTCACAAGCTATCAGAAAGGAGCTAAATGCTGAGATGCGACAATGAGGGATGCTGCTTGGGGACCTCGGCACAAAGGAAATAGGCCCTGGGAGATGATGGTCAGGAGCTCCCTCTGGTGACCCAGTGTGAAGAAGACAAATGCTGGCACACATGTGATCCATTGTGAGCCAGGGGGACACAGAGACTTAGAGTACATGTTCTGCAGAATACAACCCATTAAGTAAGGGCATGGCATCAAGCTGCCCTGGAAATCCAGCTCATTGGTTGTGCCTCCTCCACACCCTATACAACAACAACAATTATAATAGTTTATATGCTGCCCATCTGACTGGGTTGCACTGGGCAGACTTCATTTATTGATTACTAGAACCCTGAGAAGGGACACAGGTGGCGCTGTGGGCTAAACCACTGAGCCTAGGGCTTGCTGATCAGAAGGTCGGCGGTTTGAATCCCTGCGACGGGGTGAGCGCCCGTTGCTCGGTCCCAGCTCCTGCCAACCTAGCAGTTCGAAAGCACGTCAAAGTGCAAGTAGATAAATAGGTACCGCTACAGCGGGAAGGTAAACGGCGTTTCTGTGTGCTGCTCTGGTTCGCCAGAAGCGGCTTTGTCATGCTGGCCACATGACCTGGAAGCTGTACGCCGGCTCCCTCGGCCAATAATGCGAGATGAGCGCCACAACCCCAGAGTTGGTCACGACTGGACCTAATGGTCAGGGGTCCCTTTACCTTTCTGGAGCCAGGCACAAAAGACCCACTTTACCTTTCTGGAGCCAGGCACAAAAGAATGAAATGATTTCTGAGCCCTGGTTTATTATGACAAAATGGCAAAAATATGTGTTTTTAAAATAAATAAATAAAAATTGGGCTCATGACAATTTTTTGGGGGTGGGGAATTACTCCTGCACCCACCGCACCCCCCCTTCCTACGCAACTGGTAGCTAAGTGAGGAGGGGGGCACTGGGCTCCACACCACGGGGCCTGCAGCCTGTCTAAGCAATGCATCTCTCCTGAGGGGGAGGCGGCGACCGGACTGCCTGCAAGCTCCGCGCTGCTTTTTCGAGCAGCACGGGGCTTGCGTCTGCCCACCGCCTCAGCCGCCCTACAGCTGAGGGAGAGGTTGCAGAGAGGCTCCACGCAGTGTGGCCTGCCTTGGTTCACCCCACCACCATGGGCAGCTTGTCCTGCCCCCATGGGCGGCTTGTTCCGCCCATGGCTACAGGATGTGCCCGCCGCACCGGGCACCTGAGCGGCTAGCTACACCGCTACTGCAGGGAAATAGTAAACATCCCTTTCTTTCTCTTTGACAATGTCAGAAGTCCTTGCTGAATTATTTCCAAGTCACCCAATGATCTCTAGCAGAAGATAACAATCATGTAACAGTAGCTTATGTTAAAGCTTAGTAAAAGGATGGCACGGTCTTTCCCTTCTGTTGGTGGTTTATTTTCCCGCAGATTCCTTTCCCAGGTCATTTTCTTTTATTTATTAAATTTGTTTCCCGCCCTTCCACTCCAAAGAACCCACACTTCAGTAACAAAAAATGTAATAATAAATAATAAATAAATAAATGTCGAAAGCATGTAAAAACTGTTGTTGTTGTTTAGTCGTTTAGTCGTGTCCGACTCTTCGTGACCCCATGGACCATAGCACGCCAGGCACTCCTGTCTTGCACTGCCTCCCGCAGTTTGGTCAAACTCATGTTCGTAGCTTCGAGAACACTGTCCAACCATCTTGTCCTCTGTCGTCCCCTTCTCCTAGTGCCCTCAATCTTTCCCAACATCAGGGTCTTTTCCAAGGATTCTTCTCTTCTCATGAGGTGGCCAAAGTATTGGAGCCTCAGCTTCACGATCTGTCCTTCCAGGGAGCACTCAGGGCTGATTTCCTTAAGAATGGATAGGTTTGATCTTCTAGCAGTCCATGGGACTCTCAAGAGTCTCCTCCAGCACCATAATTCAAAAGCATCAATTCTTCGACGATCAGCCTTCTTTATGGTCCAGCTCTCACTTCCATACATCACTACTGGAAAAACCATAGCTTTAACTATACGGACCTTTGTCGGCAAAGTGATGTCTCTGCTTTTTAAGATGCTGTCTAGGTTTGTCATTGCTTTTCTCCCAAGAAGCAGGCGTCTTTTAATTTCGTGACTGCTGTCACCATCTGCAGTGATCAAGGAGCCCAAGAAAGTAAAATCTCTCACTGCCTTTTAACAGTAAAAACTGTTAAAAACATCTAAAAAACAATAAAACACAAGACATCCGAAGCAAGGTTGGTTTATAATATGCCTCATCACAGCAAGTGGCAAAAAGGATTAATTTAATAGCCAATTGAAAAAAACAGTGCCTAGGCCTTTGATCTTTCTTTGCCTTTAACTTTCTGAATTTCAGGTGCTCTCTTGGAAGCCTGTGGGTGGAGCCTTTGCCACACAAGGTTTTGCAATTATAAATTATTGCAGGGAGCAATCCATAGCCCCCTTCTTAAAAAAAAAGTGTTTGTGTTTGTGTGTACCCAGGAGGTGGAGGAAAATAATTGAAGGCAACCTTTTCGCACGGTTTAACAAAGCAAAAGTTTTATTTGTTTTTTTCAATCTAAAAGAGTATTGCAGAAGACAGGAACTCAAAATTACCATTCTTAACAGGCAAATCCTCTAGGGATTAACAAGCCATGTTGTAATGTAATTAGTCAATTCATTATACACATAACAAATACCATGATTCAAAATTCATCTCTTACAAATCTGTCTTACACTGCAATTACTATTCTTTTCTATTGTCTCAATTTTAGAATGCAAATGTATTTGGTTTATTAAACTATGTTTTTAGCATATAGATAAATTCCTGACTGCGGTTGTTTAAGCAGTATATTTGTTACTGGGGTGATTCCTGTTTAGATGCTGCTGTAATATTTGTTTTCCCCATATTTAAACACTGATCAGTAATAAATCTATAAATGAAAGTAAAGACTTGGGCAGAGGGAATGATAAGATCCCACTCTCACCTCTAGATAATGATATGAGGCTGCATTTTTAATTTTTAATTTTAATGTATTTAGTCTTGTTGTTGAGTTGTATTTTAACTAGTTGTATTATATTTGGTGTTAGCCACTCTGAGCCCGGCCTTGGCTGGGGAGGGCGGGGTATAAATAAAACATTATTATTCTTATTATTATTATTATTGATAACAGGCTGCCCTTCTCCTGTATGTAAGAATAATTAGGGCATGAGAGTGAGAGAGAGAAATTACTTGTCTGCACCCATATTTGCTTGGCCTCTGTCATAATTATACACTACTAAAATTATACACTACTAAAAGCAGGATAGCTGTTCTCTTTCCAATTATTCCAATTGGTCTCTTACTTCTTACTACTCAGTCCCACTAAGTACAATGGGAGTGTATTTTGGACTACAGTGTTAGAGTTGAGATTTTTTACAGCAAATAATACAGTCATACCTTGGACCCAAACGCCTTGCAAGTGGAACATTTTGGCTCCTGAACACCACGAACACGGAAGTGAGTGTTCCGGTTTGCAAATGTTCTTTGGAACCCAAATGGATTCCGTTCGACTTCCAAGGTACCACTGTAGTAGTAGTAGTAGAAGTAGTAGTAGTAGTAGAAGTAGTAGTAGTAGTAGTATTAATATTATATTATTTATACCCCACCCATCTGTCAGGATTTTCGCAGCCATTCTGGGTGGCTCCCAACAGAATATTATTATTAACAACAACAGCAACAACAAGAACAACAACAAAGCAATAACATCAAACATTAAAAACTTCCCAAACAGGACTGCCTTCAGATGTCTTCTGAAAGTCATATACTGTAGTTGTTTATTTCCTGGACATCTGATGGGAGGGTGTTCCACAGGGTATGCTGAGAAGATCCTACTGACTGGATCCTTCTCGCAGGGAGGGAACTGCCAGAAGGCCATCGGAGCTGGACCAGGCTGAATGATTGGGGGTGGTGGTGGTGGAGATGCTCCTTCAGATATACTGGACCGAGGCTGTTTAGGGCTTTAAAGGTCAGCAATAACACTTTGAATTGTGCTCGGAAACATACTGGGAGCCAATGTAGGTCTTTCAGGACTGGTGTTATATGGTCTCGGTGGCCGCTCCCAGTTACCAGTCTAGCTGCTGCACCTGTCTAGGCTGCCAGCAGTTTGCGACCTCCCTCCCTCCCTGTGTAGTTCTGTGCATTGAGGAGTGGGGGGGGGGGGCGTGGAGCAAAGAAATTGGGCCGTATCCAGATTTGCACCAGGAATGCACAGTATTTGCTTGGGACCACATTACTGTTTCCCCCATCCATGGTGTCTTCCCGCCTTGTCAGCTGTGCCCTACCCTGCCCCTTCCTCTGCCTCCTGAGCCCTATCTGCATGTGATGGCACAAGGTGGCATGATGTGGGTATGGCATATGCATTTGCCTCCTGTGGGTATTGCCAGAGTCATGGCCTCTGATTTTTTTTCTGATTGCCTTAACTTCCAGAGATGTAGCCCCAGCCATGTTGTCTCTTGTTGTGCCTGTTTCCTGGGCTTTTGTCCTCTCCTCCCAGGCCAGGGGATATGTTCTGGATGTTTCAGAACATCCATCGGCAAAGCAGGGGCAGATCTCCTCCCTCCCACCCCCTCCACAACCACAGGTTGT
Source organism: Zootoca vivipara (assembly GCF_965207765.1). Taxonomy (NCBI): domain Eukaryota; kingdom Metazoa; phylum Chordata; class Lepidosauria; order Squamata; family Lacertidae; genus Zootoca; species Zootoca vivipara. The sequence continues at coordinate 14,573,522 of NC_142598.1, forward strand.
GTGGCCTTAGGATTGCTTGGCTGGTCCGGTTTTTATAAGCCTACTAATACAGCGCTTGGTTGTTATGGAAACCATTAACCTTGAGAATAAGAACATGGTAACTGAAATTGTCCTAAGCACACTTATTGTATTTCATTCTTTTCAAAAATCACAGCGACAACTTCATATCATTAAGCCAAAGAAAAGTCCTTGTGTTATTTCCCCCCACCTACATTACAAGGCAGAGATATATAGGATGCCTTTCGAAAGTGCAGATCTGATCAGATCCATTCTTACAAAACACTCTTCTCTCCCTGTTTGAGTAGTGATGGGGCTGCTCCTTCCCCATTAGGGCAAATAAGGCTTTTGAAAGGCTCTTCTCTTGGTCAGGGAGAGGGTGGGGTGGGGCTCACTCCCCAGACAGAGAAGCCTTTTGGAGAACTTTTGGGAAATCCAGAGGGTGGCAACAGGACGTGCCTTTTCTGCAGTGGCTTGTCATTAGTGCAATGATCTCCCCAAGAAGGCTTGCCAGGCACCTTTGTTACATATTTTTAGGCACCAGGCAAAAATGTTCTTCAAAGACCCCTCCAGAATAAACAATCTCTATGGCCTTTTAAATGTGCTGGGGGAGATAAGGGGTTTTTTTTTTTTGTTTCTTTTTTTTGCTATTTCTGCATTTTGACTTTTCACTTTGTATTTTTATGTTTAAAACCATCCTGTGATCTTCGGATGAAAGGCACTATATAAATATAATTAATTAATAATCGCAACACAGAAAGAGAACTAAGTGCCTCATCATAATTTCTCTTTTGCATTATAATTAATGTACACATGATGCGCTTCCACATTTAACTCCGCCATGGCTGTTATTTGCATAACAAAACACGTCCACATTAATTGCAGTCTAGTTTGGCTCTGATCTATAAGAGAGAAGATGCTGGCAGAGTACTGAAAACTCCAAGGTGAGTGAGTGAGAAAAGTGAATTAGGGGTCGGGGGCTGGGGTAACTTTCCCCTGTCATTCTGCTCTTTGGTGAAAACAGATTATCCACCATCTCACCCCATAAGACTTAGTGTGATGAGCCCTAGATTCTGACTTGAGCACCTGTGCTAGAATGTCTGTAATGAGACCACTTCTCTGGTCTAATTGAAGGGAAGCAGGTGGCGCTGTGGGTTAAACTGCAGAGCCTAGGGCTTGCTGATCAGAAGGTCGACGGTTTGAATCCCTGCGACGTGGTGAGCGCCCGTGCTTGGTCCCAGCTCCTGCCAACCTAGCAGTTCGAAAGCACATCAAAGTGCAAGTAGATAAACAGGTACCGCTCTGGCGGGAAGGTAAATGGCGTTTCCGTGTGCTGCTCTGGTTCGCCAGAAGTGGCTTTGTCGTGCTGGCCACATGACCTGGAAGCTGTACGCCGGCTCCCTCGGCCAATAATGCGAGATGAGTGCGCAACCCCAGAGTCAGTCACAACTGGACCTAATGGTCAGGGGTCCCTTTACCTTTACCTGGTCTAATTACAGGGATGCGGGTGGCGCTGTGGGTTAAACCACTGAGCCTAGGGCTTGCCGATCAGAAGGTCAGCAGTTCGAATCCCTGTGACGGGATGAGCTCCCGTTGCTCGGTCCTTGCTCCTGCCAACCTAGCAGTTCGAAAGCACCTCAAAGTGCAAGTAGATAAATAGGTACCGCTCCGGCGGGAAGCTAAATGGCGTTTCCATGCGCTGCTCTGGTTCGCCAGAAGTGGCTTAGTCATGCTGGCCACATGACCTGGAAGCTGTACGCCGACTCCCTTAGCCAGTAAAGTGAGATGAGCGCCGCAGGGGTCAGGGGTCCCTTTACCTTTTACCTGGAAACCTACGACAGGCAGGAACATTATGAGATTAATCCGTTGTTGTTGTTGTTGTTGTTGTTGTTGTTGTTGTTGTTTTTGTGCCCCAGGTAGTCAAAACTAGCCAGTTCATATGTAATATAACTCAACAGTAACTAAGGCATGTCTCTGTACATTTCTGATTGGCCCCAGAGACCACTGTCATCAGAGATGGAGTGTACAATCTTACCACTGGTCCAAACCATAGTTTGTCTCTGTCAAGCGTGTCACTTCTACTCATCTAAAACTTTCAAATATATGTGAAGCTTCACCGAAGTATTTTCTTCTTCCTGGAACCACCTAATTAGGGGTCCAAAACTGGACTTGCACATGCTTTGAACCCAAAGCTCTGCTCAAGCAGGCAATCTGCTTTGAAACCTGCTCAGACAGTCAACATGTTAATAAGCTAAGTTAGGGTGACATTTGATTTCATTTGAAAGTCTGTTTGCGATTGGTGACTTCTCTTTTTCTTCCTAATGTCTCTCCCTGCCCCCCCCCCAATTATTTATAGTTGGACATTTGGCTTAATTGGTTTTTAAAATAATTTTCTCACTAAAATCTTAATATGTTAAGACTGCACAGTTGTTGAGAGCACAGGGGGTAGTAGCTTTAGGATATTTCACAATATCTTATGAAGTCCTGTGTTCTCTGGGGCTTGGGGGGAAGCTATCCAAAGACTCAGCTCTTCATTCTGTTGTGTTTGCTGGTCTCAGGAAGATGGCGGAACTGCCCCATGTCCTGCTCATTCATTTAACCTGGTAGCTGGGCCTTTACTTTTAAATGTTCCACAGCAGTGAGAGATGGTGCAGCTGGAAAAATGTTTGATATGCTCCCTCACAACCTCATTTGTGTACCATAAGCTTGCAACTTATGTGGTTACATTCCAGAGATGGTGCTTAAAGCCAAAATAGCATATACAGTGGTACCTTGGTAGTCAAACGGCTTGGCTCCTGAACAAATCGGCTCCCGAACGCTGCAAACCTGGAAGTGAGTTTGGGAACGTTTTTTGGAAGCCGAACGTCCGACGCGGCTTCTGCGGCTTCCAACTTAGTGCAGGAAGCTCCTGTAGCCAATCAGAAGCCGTGCCTGGGTTTTCGAACCATTTTGGGAATTGAACGGACTCCCGGAACGAATTAAATTCGAGAACCAAGGTACCACTGGAGTAGAAACTCATTCGGTGCAATGGCGGGTGGGCTTGCCAAAGTCCTTTCTCCTGGACTCCCAACCCCCTTTAATGTTTGTTTTAATTTTATTTTTGCCAAGTGCATAAAGCTGAATGCACACAAGTGAAATGCACGGAGGTTGTGTGCTTACTGTATTATAAAACCTGTTTACTGTGGCTGTTCACCATTTTCCCCTGCATGCTCTAAAAAAAAAGTGAAAGTCTAGCTCTGCGTCACATAGGCGAGAAGAGAATGAATACAGGGGATTGGGTGAAGGAACAAAACAGGAGAGGGCTGTTTCCTTTCTCAGTTTTGACATTTGAAATTATGCTAAACTTAACTGTGTGTCTGCAGTTTCAGTCAGGAATATAGATTAATTTTACCTGGGTCATCAATCATGATGAAAATGGAAGAAGATGTTTTTCTGACCTGCTAATTACTCCATAGATTATTTTTTACAATTACATTTTCATTTAAAAAGCACTACATTAGAGGAATAGTGTATATTGGAACTGACAAGCAGTTTCTTGGATCCTCTTGACAAATTCAGCTATGCTGCTCTTATTCTGTGCCATTAATTCCATTCTCAAATGTAATGAAATTCATTTTGTTAACCTTGAAATAAAATTAGATTAATTATGCCACTTAGTATTCAAATTAACACTCTGTTGCGACTGATGAGAAGACCCACCTAGCATTATAAATTAAGTATTACCTCCTATATCTGGAGAATAAATAACAAACAAGGTGCTAAGCCCTGGCAAACAGATAATCAAGCCAAACAGGAAGAAGAGACGAAATCTTTCAAGTAAGCAAATTTGTTTACCAAGGTTTACATGTGGTACATGTGAACAATAGTAGATTAGCTTTTACCAGAGCGATCCTATATTATGGGTGATCAAGATCCTATAGTGGAACTATTGCCACTGCCCAAGCCTCACTGTCTGCCTAGTTATAGCTAGGGTGGGAGGTGTGTATGTCCAGGGCGGGTGGAGTTGGGGACTTTTTCACTTGTTTGTTAAAAAAATTGACTCCAGTGGGAGGAAATTCCTATGCTAGCTCTAATGCTGTCTTGGTTTTGGACTAATTTTGGGGGCAAAAGCAACGGGCCTTAGGATCCTACTGATACACCCCCAACACAAACCTGACTCCCCCCTAGGATGCCGTCCCCAAAGATATACCCAGGGGCCTCCAGAGGTGTAAGGAATCTTAGTTCTCCAGATAGCCAAGAGTAGTAGTAGTAATAATAATAATAATAATAATAATAATAATAATAATAATAATAATAAAATTATTTATACCCCGCCCATCTGGCTGGGTTCCCCCAGCCACTCTGGGGAGCTTCCAACAGAAAAATAGAATAAAATAATTGATTAAACATTAAAAGCCTCCCTAAACAGGGCCGCCTTCAGATGTCTTCTAAAAATCTGGTACCTAGCTGTTTTTCTCTTTGACATCTGATGGGAGGGCGTTCCACAGGGCGGGCGCCACCACCGAGAAGGCCCTCTGCCTGGTTCCCTGCAACTTGGCTTCTCGCAACGAGGGAACCGCCAGAAGGCCCTCGGAGCTGGACCTCAGTGTCCGGGCAGAACGATGGGGGTGGAAACGCTCCTTCAGGTATACTGGACCGAGGCCATTTAGGGCTTTAAAGGTCAGCACTAACACTTTGAATTGTGCTCGGAAAGTGTATTATTCTTATTGCTGTCTCTTCCATTTCCTCAATCTCACCATGTTTCTACTGTAGCATCATCCATTTGCCTTTGAGCATTCCCTTGGTGCAACACAGTTTCCATTGCAGCCCTGCCAGATCCCTAGTGCCTCTTCCAAGCTTGTTTCCAAATAATTGTGTACAGGATTTATTTATTTTTTTAAATTATTTATTTATAGTGCTCACAAATATAGTTACAAACATTTTAACAGATGTACGAAATACATAGACTCAGTCCACAATTTCTCCAATACATTGCTGTTACCTCAGTTTGCACATTCATACATAAATTGTTCCCCTCCCCCCTTCCCTTCAAACCCTTCCTTTCAAACCCTCCCTCCCTCCCCCCCTTCCACAGGATTTAACCACTACCCTCCACCAACTCTGAGATCCAGTAACTGGAAACAATGAGGTGACAAGAGAGGCTGATAATACCAGCAGGCCAGAAACTAACCAATGTCTGAATGAACAGTCTTTTACACACACACATTTTAAAGGTGGTTAGCACAAAAACACCTGGACTTATCTGTCCACACTTCGATGTGCTTAGATATGGTTAGTGTTCTCTGGAGGGGCTATCACATATGTACATAACATACACTTATGGTTGGAAAATCAACCAAGATAGTTATGGCCATTTTACCTTTGTAAAGCAAACTTTAAGGTGCCTAACACTTTAAGGTGCCTAACCCTGCCCTGGATCTACCTGTCTGAAATTTGATGGGATTAATCCCATCTTGAGGGACTAGCTGGCGTCTCTCAAAACGTCATGCACCTATGTGGCTGTTTTGGTTTCTCAATGAGAGTCAACAGGAGGACCAAATATTCATGTTTCCAAATTTGGATTTGGATTCAGGGTCTGAATTGGATGTGATTTGGTCACATTTGGGGCCCGATCTGAATTGCTGAATAGTGCCCCAAACTGAATTGGGGGTATTATGTATTAAGTTAACTGCAGTATTCCTTCTGGCCACCGTGGCTGCAGTTCTTACCCTGCCCACTGTGGCTGCAGTTCTCACTCAGGTCCACAACATGCAAATGAAGGATTGAGAGTGCTGTTCACAGATTGGGTAGCTAGGGGAAGTTTGTTACTGTTGCAAGTTAAAGGTAAAGGGACCCCTGACCATTAGGTCCAGTCGTGACCGACTCTGGGGTTGCGCGCTCATCTCGCATTATTGGCCGAGGGAGCCGGCGTATAGCTTCCAGGTCATGTGGCCAGCATGACAAAGCCGCTTCTGGCAAACCAGAGCAGCACATGGAAACACCGTTTACCTTCCCGCTGTAGCGGTTCCTATTTATCTACTTGCATTTTGACATGCTTTCGAACTGCTAGGTTGGCAGGAGCTGGGACCAAGCAACGGGAGCTCACCCCGTCGCAGGGATTCGAACCACCGACCTTCTGATGAGCAAGCCCTAGGCTCAGTGGTTTAACCACAGCGCCACCTGGGTCCCTCAACTGTTGCAAGTTACTGAGTACTATATAAGCCAGTTGGCTAAGCTGCTGTTCAGTCTGGACTCAGAGCTAGAATAAAGAGCTGGTTGTTTTGAGAGCTGTGTCTTCATCCTTCTTACCCAGGCATCCCCAAACTGCGGCCCTCCAGATGTTTTGGCCTACAACTCCCATGATCCCTAGCTAACAGGACCCAGTGGTCAGGGATGGTGGGAATTGTAGTCCAAAACATCTGGAGGGCCGAAGTTTGGGGATGCCTATTCTTACCCACTATTCTACAGGGGGCCTTGCAAAGTTCTAGCAGAAACCATAGAGGTGAACAGGGGCGTACGAAGGGGGGCGGGCCGCCCTGGGCACTGCCCTGGTGGGGATGTGACAAGATGGCCCGCTGCCTCCCCCCAGCTGTAGAGTGGCAGAATTGTGGGTGGCGCTTGCGCCGCGTCCACACAGCATCTGTATGGGCTGCCACCCGCACGGCGACCGTACAGGCTGCCGCTCTTGCACGGCATCTGTCTGGGTGTTTGTACGGGCTGCCGCTCGCGCGTGGCGTCCGTATGGGCTGCCGCTTGTGCACAGTCCATACAGACATCGCATCACTGGGCGGTTCGCCCCGCCCCTCGGCATCCTGCCCCGGGTGACGGAGAGGGTTCTTCCACCACTGGAGGTGAAGTCAAATGTTTTACCCCTTTAAAAAAAAAAGTCTTGCAGAAAGCAGTTTGGCCATGATGGAAGAGACATGATGGCTGTGAGTTGCTAGATGTGATTCAGTCGCTGTCCAAAACCAATTTGCCTCTCTCTTGGACTTCTGAAAAGTCATGATGGATTTTTTTACTGCTGCATTCCTTAAGAAGCTTTTAAAATATGACATGGCGTTGAGAGATCATTTGCAGTGTGGCAAGGAGACAGCTAACTTGTATGATCTGCTTGTTCAGTAGCTAATGGAAAAAGACTTCCCTTTCAAGCATAGCATCGGTCCCTTGCATGCGCTGCTGCTTAGAAATAGCTGCAGCAAGGAAACAAGGCATGGGGCTAAGTGTGAATTACCTGCAACACCTATTTGAACCTGAGTGGGCCCCAGGGACGGGTGAGCCTAGGTGGCTCAATAGGATGGCAGCCAATTAGGCAGGCAGAATAGATAAGGGGTGGGGCATGAGGGTCAAGAGCTGCCAGGCCCATGGCAGGAGAGATATGTGCCAGGAAAAGGGAACTTGTGGCCTTCTAGATGCTGTTGGACTCCAGCTCCCATCAGCCCCTGCCAGCATGGCCAATGTTTGGGGGTGATAGGAGTTGTAGGCCAGCAACACTCAGGACTCCATGTTCGGGAAAGGCACTTGGATTGGGCCTTCTTTTTAGTATATCCATTCAAACCACAGTGATTAATCTGTTAACAGAAATGTAAGAGCAATGATGTACCTTGACTTCAATGTGCATTGATAAACTGGTTTAAGTTTCCACAGGAGGGCTCTGTGAAAACAACAGTGGAAACAAAACCAAAAAGCAGATTTAAGGCAAGCAAACAAACAAACAGCTTTTTAAAAAACTAAAAATAATAAAATTATGAGAGAGCTTTGTCTGGTTTAAATTAAATTATGCTAAATCAGCCCAGAATTGTGAAAACTGGGCTTTGGGGCATGTTTGTGTTTAAATGATCGTCTTCAGATTGGTTAGATCAGTTTAGCTGCTAAATTGCTTCTAGTCAAGGGAAATCCTGTTGACATACACCCTGGATTATAGCACTTGAACCTATATCCATTAACATGCAGAGGCTGGATGGCCATCTCTCATGTATGATCTAGTTGAGACTCCTGCATTACAGAGGGCTGGACTAGATGACCCTCAGGGCCCCTTCCAGCTCTACAATTCTGTTATTCTATGAGTTCATTCGCCATTTTGCGGATGCGGTGCTAGTGATTCTCCCACACTCTCTCACTACCTTTTATTTGCTGGGAACAGTTCTTGTTTGTAGTTACCTGCTCCTGGCAAATCACTGTAACTGTTTGGTTATTAGGTTTGTCTTTTGAGGAAGTCTTGCTAAAATTTTGTTAGCATGAGTTTGCTAGACTTGTCACTCTTCTGGGTTCATTGCCCTCCCCAGGGCCTCTGGATTAGCTTTCTGAGTGAGGTAGGGTGGATACATTTAGTTGCTAGCACATGAGGAACAACAATTAAAGTACAATCCTAGATAGATCTACTCGGAATAAAGTCCTATTGGGCTGGATGGGACATACTCCTCCTAGGCCAGAGATCAGCAAACTTTTTCAGCAGGGGGCCGGTCCACTGTCCCTCAGACCTTGTGGGGGGCCGGACTATATTTTGAAAAAAAATATGAATGAATTCCTCTGCCCCACAAATAACCCAGAGATGCATTTTTAAATAAAAGGGCACATTCTACTCATGTAAAAACACCAGACAGGCCCCCCAAATAACCCAGGGATACATTTTAAATAAAAGGACACATTATACTCATGTAAAAACATGCTGATTCCCAGACCGTCCGCGGGCCGGATTGAGAAGGGGATTGAGCCGCATCCGGCCCCTGGGCCTTAGTTTGGGGAACCCTGTCCTAGGCAACTGTTTGTAAGAGGATTGCAGCCTAAGAAACCATGCTACACACAGTCTGACATTTCAGTATTGCTACAAAATTGTGTAGCATACAGTCATTATTCTCAGCATCCTGCATGTCCTGGTGTCATTCACAAACTAGGCTGCATCATTGCCACCATCAGCCGCAGATCATTTGTGAACATTAGTATCCCAAGAATCGTTTGTTAACAATAACTGATCCTTGAGGCACTCCCCTGCTTCCATTAAGATAACTCTTCATTTGCCCTCTGCCAGCTGGCTGACGGGCACATGAGAACCCCGAACAGCTTCAAAGCCATATCGCTATTTGCAAAGGGCTTTAGGAAAGACCTCATACTCCCGTTTGAATCTCTGGAGGCTTGAACAGGAATGTCGGGGCTATCTGAAAGCCCTTTGCAATGTTTAAAGGCGGAAGGCTGGTCGGCTTTCAAGAGTGCTTTTGCAAAATGCTTTGAGACAGCCCTTGCGCTCCTGTTTGAGCCTCAGTCTCAAATGGGAATGGAGAGGGGAGTTGCCTGACAGCCCATTGCAAATACACTCTTTGAAGCAGCCACCCCCTCCTCCTTTAAATATTGCTCAACTGATGTCAAATTGGACCCCCTAGTGGATTGCGATGGGCCCATAGACTAGAAACTCCCAGCCCTGCTATAGGCTATACCTTGTAGAAGAACTCTTTGAGGCTACCACACAAGTCTTGCAAATCTTCAATCACTGTTCCTTTACGAAATTTGTTGTTTTCATTTTGATTTTGTATTTTGTGGTTTTATGTTTTGATTTTATTCTGTGAACCGTCCTGAAACCTCCAGGTATAGGGTGGTATATAAATTCAATAGACGACAACAACAACAACGATATTTATTCAGAACTGGTTGGCTCTGCTTGGGACACACCTGCAGTTCTTTCCAAAATAAATATATTGGATCAGGCTCATTTTCTTTGATGGATAAGCTATAACAGTGACATTAAAGGCATGAGATAAAAGGATGAGTGGAGAAAAATGGGCACAAATAAGGAGGCTTTAAGAAATTGAATTTCGGGACGCAGGTGGCACTGTGGGTTAAACCACAGAGCCTAGGGCTTGCCGATCAGAAGGTCGACGGTTCAAATCCCTGTGACGGGATGAACTCCCGTTGCTCGGTCCCAGCTCCTGCCAATCTAGCAGTTCGAAAGCACGTCAAAGTACAAGTAGATAAATAGGTACTGTTCTGGCGGGAAGGTAAACGGCGTTTCCGTGCGCTGCTCTGGTTCACCAGAAGCGGCTTTGTCATGCTGGCCACGTGACCTGGAAGCTGTATAACGCGAGATGAGCACCACAAACCCAGAGTCGGTCACGACTGGATATAATGGTCAGGGGTCCCTTTACCTTTACCTTTTAAAGAAATTGAATACACCTGAATTAAGGGCAGCCCAACCGATTCCACAGCACTGGGCCCCAAGCCTGGGGGATGCCACAGGGCGTTGCAACTATGTCATAGTGAATTGAGCGGAACAAAAGGCGAGAGGTGAAGGGAGTGCCAAATTTCTGCTTTAAGCAGGGCACTGATGAAAGTTGAAAGACCAAGAGACAGAAGACTATCATTGACTACTAGTTACAGTAGTTGTGTACCACCCTTGGTATCAGGAGCAGCATACCCCAAATACCAGTGGTTGGAGAACAGACGTAAGGAGGGTTCTGTTGCATTCCTCTCCTGCTTGTTGACATCCCATAGCCAACTGGTTGGCCAAGGTGAAAACAGGCAATTGGTTCAGGTGGGCCTTTGGTCTACTCCTTCAGGGTTTCCTTACGATCTTATGTCCCTCATGTTGAATTCTGCTGTGCAGGAGCCTCACAGTAGATTTCCAGGCAGTTTAGGAGTTCAGACCCCTCTTTTGCTATATGTAGATTCTCTGTCCTCAAATTAATTCATTTTCTCTTAGAGAAATGTGCAAGCGAATATGATAAAATTAATTCCAACTGATTTCTACCCCTGTGGCATTTATCTTTAATAGTCACTGCCTTCTACTTAAATATGATTAAGCTGTTCTGTTGTGATATCACTGAAACTGAAATATCAAGCTGCATGTGGAGTTTTAGGTATAATGCAAGCTCCTGCATCTTAGGTATTCAGCACCTGAAAGGAAGCATTTAGCATACCGGACACAGCAAATTATTTTTGTGTCACATTCTGTTACACACACTGTCATCCTCGGTTCCTCAGATAGACTGTGATTAGGAGAGGCAGAAGGGAGGTGAGCCATCGCTAGGAAATGCCAGCTGCAAAAAATATTCTGAGTTTGAGAGTAGTGATACTAAAGATGGGCGAGCCCTCCAAATCTTCCCTCAGATTAATTCGGGAAATACTTTAATTCTGCCCTTCCCCCAAAAAGAGAGGAAAAAGTATTGTTTATTTAGGACATTTATACACTGTTCCGTAACAGAAAGTTATCTGGACAGCTAGTTAGTCCGAAGGTTTGGAAGAATTGCCCCTTCTCCTGGCGCCTATTATTATTATTATTATTATTATTATTATTATTATTATTATTATTAAATTTATTATTTATAACCCGCCTATCTAGCTGGGTTTCCCCAGCTACTCTGGGTGGCTCCCAACAAAATTAAAGCACTATAAAACATCAGACATTAAAAACTTCCCTAAACCGGACTGCCTTCCGATGTCTTCTCAAAGTCAGATTCATAGCTGTCAAGTTTTCCCTTTTCTCGCGAGGAAGTCTATTCAGCATAAGGGAAATTCCCTTTAAAAAAAGGGAGGACTTGACAGCTACGCAGGGCCTTCTGGCGGTTCCCTCGTTGCGAGAAGCCAAGTTGCAGGGAACCAGGCAGAGGGCCTTCTCGGTAGTGGCGCCCGCCCTGTGGAAAGCCTTCCCACCAGATGTCAAAGAGAAATACAACTACCAGACTTTTAGAAGACATCTGAAGGCAGCCCTGTTTAGGGAGGCTTTTAATGTTTAATCAATTATTTTATTTTTCTGTTGGAAGCCGCCCAGAGTGGCTGGGGAAACCCAGCCAGATGGGCGGGGTACACATAATAAATTGTTGTTGTTGTTGTTGTTGTTGTTGTTGTTGTTGTTGTTGTTGTTGTTTATTTTCTTGACATCTGATGGGAGGGCGTTCCACAGGGTGGGAGTCACTACAGAGAAGGCCCTCTGCCTGGTTCCCTGTAACCTCACTTCTTGCAGGGAGGGAACTGCCAGAAGTCCCTTGGAGCTGGACCTCAGTGTCCGGGCTGAACGATGTGGGTGGAGATGCTAATAGACTGGGAGGCATTGGAAACTACAATTTTGAAGAACCCCAGCAGCAACGCTCAGGCGTGTCCAAGCCTTAAAATTGAGGTCTACAATATCTCTGCCATTGCTGGCAGACCAACCAGCCACATTGCCTGTCCACTTCTTAGCAAGGATAGATTTTTTGGGGGGGGGAATAGGGGCTGGAGGAAGAGCTGGTGGAGAGCTTCCCCCAAAGCACCAGCATTCAAGTGCTCTTGCATCAGATGGTGTCCCTGTTACTGTAATTAATAAAATAAAAAAATCCTTTCAGTAGCACTTTAGAGACCAACTAAGTTTGTCATAGGTATGAGCTTTCGTGTGCATGCACACTTCTTCAGATATATTCAGATATATTAAATTTTGTTTGGACTACGTCAGACCAACACGGCTACCTACCTGTAACTGTAATTAATAAATCAGAGAGAGGTTGTGGTTATCTGAATTAAAGAGCTCCAGATTCATTTTTGGTGAAGATTGCAGATTTATAAACAAGTTTACGGATTTGTATATATACACACATACCCCCACAACTTCACTTGGGTGACCTGCCTCTAGGAACGTGGGAGGAATTTGCCTGGTCTGCTTTTCACAGTGGACTCGACGCTGGGTGGCAATTTGTCACCCTTGGATGCCCTTGCAGATCGGAATGCAACTCCCAGATGGGTTAAGCACCTCTCTGAATTTTGCAAGGCCATTTGGGTATGGAAAAAGTGTGCTCAAAAATAGAAATTTTAATGTAAAAAAACCCACATTTTTGGGAGGATGAGTTCATTACAAAATGTGTATTTTATGTTTTAAAAAGTGCATACAAAATACATACAACTAAAATGGGGACATTTTGTGTTCTTAAAAAAAAAAAAAAGAATCCACATAAAACGGGACAGAATGGCCTTAGGACTGAGTGCCAGCCAGACTGAAATGGGATAGAATTAGCTGGTTTTCACAACCTTGTATGCCTCTTTTCTTTGGTGGCGGCTTATTGTAGCTACTCAGTGGTGAAGAAATAGCTCTTTGCAGAGGTTCAGGCTATTGTGTTATAAAGCAAGTTTATGAGTCCTCTTAAACCATAGCTGCCAAGTTATCCCTTTTTTAAAGGGATTTTCCCTTATGCTGAATAGGCTTCCTCGCGAGAAAAGGGAAAACTTGGCAGCTATGTCTTAAACTCTGGATGAAACTGTTACAGAAAATGAAAAGGTAGTCTGAGGGCTCATGCACACGTCTGCTTGTCCCGTGCCTAGAATGATGGGTCAGAGAAGTTTTCTGCTTACCCTGCTCCTTTCCCAGGGTAAACACTCTCTTTAGTGCTAAATTGGAGCAAATGTCAATCCGGAGAAAACCCAAATTGCTGTTTGCTCCGATTGAGTGCTAAAGAGTGGTTCCCCCCCGGAGGAAAGCAGTGGGGGAAGAGGAAGTGTGGATAAATGCACAGTTGCTCAGATTGCAATGTAAGTATCCTAGAAATTTTATTCAAAACATTGTACGGAATTTTTTTTAAAGTTGCATTTATACAAGAGCTAAATACAGTTTGTTCAATAGACAGTAATAGAATTCCACCTACAGTATGGTTACCAGACGTCCCCGTTTCCCGGGGACAGTCCCCAGATTTACAAATCTGTCCCCAGACAAAATCCATCCCCGGAATGTCCCCGGATTTCATTTAATGCCCTCCGGATTTATATTTTAAGTGTTGTAGATGTATTAGTAAGGAATGCATGCTGCGTAATTGGTTCAACGGCACAAGACACATCATATGGGGACTTTTGGTGAGGCAAAATGGTGGGTGCCACAGCAGCGAGCAGCTCCTGAAGCCAGCCAGAGCCAACTGCGCTACCAGTCTGGCTCCGGGCTGCTAAGACTGCCGCTGCTGCTGCCACTGCCGAGGGGGAACCGGGGACACCCGGCATGTCAACAGGGGGAACCGCTGACACACACACCTCCGTGACCCAAATTGAGCTGGGAGCGAGAGCGCCCGGCCAACTGCCCAGCGGCGCTCTGGGCCAGTAAAAACCCTGGAGCCGATGCAGGGAGGAGGAGAGGAGAAGGAGAAGGAAGAGAGAGAAAGAGGAAGGAGAAAAAAAGAGAGGAGCCCCAAGCTTGCCGCACCGCTGCCGCCGCTGAGAATAAGAGGTGGGAGAGGACCAGGAGGGCAAGGACATGTGGCCAAGCCCAGGCCTGACCCAAGCCTACTCTGGAGTGGCTAACGCTCCAAGAGAGCAGGCTGGGGTCCAGAGGAAGGCCACGCGACAGAGGAGACCACAGAAGAGAAGATATTACTTTTTTAAAATAATAATAATTTTTTAAATAACTTTTTTCCTCTTTTCAAAAAAAAGTGTCCCCTGTTTCTTTGAAATAAGTCTCGTAACCTTAACCTACAGTAATAAAAGTAAAGCATGTTGTGTGCATGTGAATTGAGACTTTAGAGCTGCAACCCTAAACACACTTACTAGGAAGTAAGCTCCTTTGAGCTCTGTAGGACTTGCAGCCAAGTAATCATGCGTAGGATTGTGTCCACATCTGCTACAGAACTTGAAGCAGTGGTTTGCATTCATTGGTGTCGTTCAGCAGACGGCAAGGCTTCCATTACCAATCCTGTAACCTCCTACACCCTCCCTAAATTTGCTGCAGGGGCTGGGTAGATCCTCTAGAGGGGGGGTGCTGGGGGGAGGGGGAACAATAGCTGAAAATTCCCTTCCCTGTTCCATTGATGGAAGCCTTACCATCAGCTGAGTGTCGCCATGGGATACAAAACTTGCGGCTGTACTTTAGACAGGCAAATTTTTAAAAGGGAGCTCATAGGAGTGCGTACGTGTGTGTTTAGAGCCAGGTGACTTTAATGGTGTAACAAATTAAAAACACAAGCAAGTAAGGCAGCCTAGTTTTAAATTATGTGAAGGTAAGTAAATCTATTGCACTATATATAGATAAATCCAAAACTATAATTTGCCAAAAATGTAGTGTATAACGGTGTCTAATTATTTCTTTGGCCACAAGTCAAAACAGCTCAAAAATAATAATCAAGGACTGTTGTGGCACGGTAATGAGCTTGTAATAGGTTATGTGCTTATATATGCATACTTGTTTTTTAAAAAATTTCTTTTCCCTTTTCACTTGTTGAAGATTGTTTTAAAACTGTCTAAACAATTTAGATAGGTTCAACTCCATATTGTAACACTGTAGAATATCTACAGTATTGCCTTTAAAGAAAGAAAGAAAGAAAGAAAGAAAGAAAGAAAGAAAGAAAGAAATACATTGACACCTGGATCAGACCTTAAGCGTGAGATGAGAACAAAAGGGTCAACAGTGCTAACTATCCCCCTTTAAGGTAGTTTACTGAATTAGATCTGGGACATGGTAGAAATTTTTCTTTTACTGGTGAACCCTGCTTTTGCAAAGGTTCTCCACAACAGAATCCCAATAGGCCTTCGCTAGGCAGGCTGACCCTCCCCACCAAAACTCTAGGCCAGCCTCTCTCAGCCTTGAGTACCCAGATATTGTTGGACTACAATATCATCCCTGCCCACTGGTCCTGCTAGCTAGCGGTGATGGGAGTTGTACAGTAGTCCACATCATCTGTGGAACCAAGGTTGAGAAAGGCTGCTCTAGGCTGTCTGACTACAGGGGCAATCGCTAAACCCTACTGACAATTAATTACCCTTCCTTGCCTCTCCTTAGTAACATTAACCTAAAATGAGTTTTGGATTTACTTTCTCAGGGGACATAGAACTTAACAAAACATTGTGAAATATCATTAGAGCAGAAGCTTAACAACTGTGCCTCTAGCACACCGGGAAGATTTTAGTGAGAAATTCATTTTGAACCAATGAAATCAAATGGTGAGGTATTTAAGGAAAGTTTATTTAAGAAAAAGATGAGGGGAGAAGGAAAAGGGAAGGCAACAAAATCACACCCACGGAGACTTGCAAATGAAATAAAAAAGCCAGTGTACATTAGCTGGTTATAGTTTACCTGCTTGCCTAGACTATCAGCGTTTCGAAGCATGTAAATGTGCAGGAAAGAGGTTCTGGGAGAGAGCACGTTTGATTGCCAGTACTTAGTTGGAGGGTTTCAATGAGATGAAGGCCCTGAGTGAGCTTCATTAATGTGGGGTGAAACCTTACATTTTTATGGGAAGCCGATTCCACGTAATGGGGATGATTGTAATGACCCAAGGCTCTGACTTCCCATCCTCAAGAGAAGAGTCTGTGGGTACAAACAACTTGGAATAAGAGGAGGATGTGCCGGCATCAGAACCATCCTTTGGCATCCACACCTCCTTGAGAGGTCTAACCCCAGAGGAATCCATAATGCCAGTGCTCCTCTATCCTGAAGAGATCACCTTGTCTTCTTCAGTCTTCCAGAACTCTAGCTTGGGCACTAGAATTGAATAAATAATAATAATAATTGAATAAATGATAGTAGAAACCTATCCTTCCCCATACCACCAGAGTTAGTATTCTAAGTTTGTGGATTGGAACTGGATTGTTAACTTTGAAACAACAGCCTTACCGTGGGTGCCAGGCTGATCAAGCCTGAGACACTTAGCCTGGGGTCTTTCTTTACAAGAGAATAGACTAATAATAATAATAATAATGATAATTTATACCCCACCCATCTGGCTCGGTTTCCCTAGCCACTCTGGGCAGCTTCCAATAGAAAAATGAAATAAAATAATCTATTAAACATTAAAAGCCTCCCTAAACAGGGCTGCCTTCAGATGTCTTCTAAAAACCTGGTAGCTGTTTTTCTCCTTGACATCTGATGGGAGGGCGTTCCACAGGGCGGGTGCCACCACCGAGAAGGCCCTCTGCCTGGTTCCCTGCAACTTGGCTTCTCGCAACGAGGGAACCGCCAGAAGGCCCTCGGCGCTGGACCTCAGTGCCCGGGCAGAACGATGGGGGTGGAGACGTAAAACGGCCAAAAACGGACGTTTAAAAGCTTTATTTTCTAACCAAATTTTACATAGGTAGGGCATCCTCTCCCTAATGCAAAACTACCCTTGGGAAATAGAAGTTGGAACAGTAGAGCTGTCTTTACTTAAGTAGACTTAGTCCTATACACACACCCTAAGGATGGGTGATACTCTGTCACACAAAGGATCCTCCTTGCAAGTAAAAATAGAAAAACAAGGTGAGGCATGAGAGAAGGAGGTGCTGCAGACACGTGTTACCACTTTGGGGGTTTGCTGTGTAGCCTTCTTCAAACTAGGAGAGAGTGAACGGCTTTTACAGAAAAATGGGGTGGAGAACAAAGTCCTACGGTATCCCACAGGATCCAGAATGCCACAAGGTTGCAAAGCACCATTAAGCATTTCCAAAATACAAGTACAGGTGTCAAAAATGTTTCTCTTCACATGCATGTGAACATAATCTGTTACATATGCCCAAAGTAAGTTGTGAAGTCCAGATTGCTTGCAAATGTCTCTCTCTCTCTCTCTCTCTCTCTCTCTCTCTCTCTCTCTCTCTCTCTCTCTCTCTCTCACACACACACACACACACACACACAGGGAGGGAGGGAGGGAGAAAGGTATCATTTCTGCTATGCAGTTGCTAGGGCATTTTCCTGGCTCAGCTTGAACTGTTATCTTCAAGGTTGGTTGGAAGCAACTGCTTAAAGCTTTGTTACTATGTTAACAGCTTAGGTTTTTTTAAAAAAAAAACACAATTTTTTAAAATGAAAGGGTAGAACAGGCAGAATAAGAGGTTTAGTACAATGATATATGTATTTTAACAGCATCACTTGCAATAAAGAATGAATACACCATAAGCATCAATGTCACCAACTTGCCAGGTTGCCTAATGCACAAGTTGTTCAGCTAATACACAAGTTGGCCTTAGTGCTTCCGCTTTATTAGGGTTAATTGTGATACTGGGTCCTTTAAGAGCAGAGGTGTTGCTTATGAGGTGTGCTCAAAGCAAGCGGTAGTTCTTGCTAAGGATGTGTGGCAGGGATATAGAGAGGTTGGGTTCCAAATGGGACTTACCTGATTTGATCCAAGTGAATCACGGCCTTGATGGGGTCCCTCTTTATTAGGCATGGGTGGGGCAGCAGTGGGTTGCCATCGCCTGGGGCCACACAAAGGGGGAGAGGGAAACGGGTGTGTGCACCACTCAGAAGATTGCAGCCACATAGATAAGAAAAGAAGAGCCATTTCGTTGTTTGGAGAGGCCACTTCCTGGTTTGCCTGGAGAAACCATTTTCAAAGAAACCCAGCAACGGAAACGGGCAGCTGCATTAAGGCATCACTGGGTGTTGAAATTTTGCCCCCTAAGAATTTTGCGACCGGGGCAACCACGCCTGTGGCCACCCCCCACAAACTGTGCCACTGCAAACGACACACACTGACTTTGTGTTGGCATTTATTCACCCTTCATATTAGCAACTGTGGCAAGAAAAAATGCTGAATTTGCACTTGACTTTTCGATATAGAATCTTTAGAGTGCTGAACCCCCAACAGCATGGTGGCTTTTTAAGGTAAAGGTAAAGGGACCCCTGACCATTAGGTCCAGTTGCGGACGACTCGGGTTGCGGCGCTCATCTCGCTCTATAGGCTGAGGGAGCCGGCGTTTGTCCGCAGACAGCTTCCGGGTCATGTGGCCAGCATGACTAAGCCGCTTCTGGCTAACCATTTACGCCAGGCATCCCCAAACTGCGGCCCTCCAGATGTTTTGGCCTACAGCTCCCATGATCCCTAGCTAACAGGACCAGTGGTCAGGGATGATGGGAATTGTAGTCCAAAACATCTGGAGGGCTGAAGTTTGGGGATGCCTGATTTACGCCGTTTACCTTCCTGCTGGAGCGGTACGTATTTATCTACTTGCACTTTGATGTGCTTTAGAATTGCTAGGTGGGTAGGAGCTGGGACTGAGTAACGGGAGCTCACCCCGTCCCAGGGATTCGAACCGCCGACCTTCTGATCAGCAAGCCCTAGGCTCTGTGGCTTAGACCACAGTGTTACCTGCTTTTTAGTTTCCATCAGAAGAATATCCCGTTTCACATGCTGTGCAAACATGGGCTTTAAAATAACGAATACACACACACACACAAACAAGTATACCTTGCTACCTTACCATAATAAATCTCTTAATTCATGAGAGAGCAGGAGGAATTAAACAGTTTTTTTATAATAAAAAAGTTCTGTTTTCTTCTTTTGCATACAAAGTGAATGTGTGTGTTCTGCAAGCAGTGCCTTGTCCTGCAAACGGCTTGTGGATTGAAAATCTTATCACACGAATATCTGGTGCAGCTCTATATTAAAGAGAATGAAAGGGTGGGCTTTTATTTTGTTTTTACCAAAGGAGTATTTTCTTGGTCAGCCACCAGTGGTGGAAAGGGTAAAACAGTGTCTAATGGGATGGTCAGCTGCTGGAACAAAGCAAATGACACTCACCTGCTCACAGTAGACTGCCCTTAGTGGCAGGTTTGCACAACACAGGACTTCTCAAAGGACTGAGGAGGAAGAGGGATCAAATTAGAGCTGGAAGCCTTCTGAGGTGCCAGCGTTTTGAAGCAAATGACTTATTGGTCACTGTTTAAATCCCACTGAACCTCTAAGGCACAGGTAAGTCTGGATGATTTAAGAAGCCCATTTGTCTTAGAACTAAAAGGTTATGACAGCGGAAAGTTCGCAGCCTATTTGAAAACACTACTGCTTTTAAGCGTAATTGGTATCAGCCGAAAATAAGGAAGCCAAGAGACTTATAATTATTGCCCCTGTTCACAACTGGCTAGCAGGGGCTGTGAATGAAAAGCCTAGGAGGCGGATCTCTTGTCACCGTGTTAAGGGTACAAAATATTTAAAGAGTTAGAAGAAGCTCCTTTCCACTCTAATTGGCCTGATCCGGCCAAGCTCTTCCTACAAGCTTGCGGTGTGGTAAGGCTGACAGGCATTCTAATAGGTCACACACACACACACACACACACTACTGATTTTGTCTATAAAAGGTAAAGGTAAAGGTACCCCTGACCATTAGGTCCAGTCGTGACCGACTCTGGGGTTGCGCGCTCATCTCGCATTATTGGCCGAGGGAGCCGGCGTATAGCTTCCAGGTCATGTGGCCAGCATGACAAAGCCGCTTCTGGCAAACCAGAGCAGCACATGGAAACGCCGTTTACCTTCCCGCTGTATCGGTTCCTATTTATCTACTTGCATTTTGACGTGCTTTCGAACTGCTAGGTTGGCAGGAGCTGGGACCAAGCAACGGGAGCTCACCCCGTCACAGGGATTCGAACCGCTGACCTTCTGATCAGCAAGCCCTAGGCTCAGTGGTTTAACCACAGCACCACCAGGGTCCCTGCAATTTTGTCTATACTTGCTCTTAAATTCTGACTTTTACTGATAATGTTAGTGTGCATGTTATGTTCCATATAAATTGCTTAGAGAATTCAAGAATTAAGTGGTATACAAATTTTAAGAATAAATAAATTCAATCTTACAAGTGAATCCCCGCACACTGCTATATTTCTGAAGCATAATTTTATAAGTAAGGTAAAGGGACCCCTGACCATTAGGTCCAGTCGTGACCGACTCTGGGGTTACGCACTCATCTCGCAATATTGGCTGAGGGAGCTGGCATACAGTTTCCAGGTTATGTGGCCAGCATGACTACGCCGCTTCTGGCAAACCAGAGCAGACCATGGAAACACCGTTTACCTTCCCGCTGTAGTGGTACCTATTTATCTACTTGCACTTTGACGTGCTTTCGAACTGCTAGGTTGGCAGGGGCTGGGACAGAGCAACAGGAGCTCACCCCGTCACAGGGATTCGAAATGCCGACCTTCTGATCGGCAAGCCCTAGGCTCTGTGGTTTAACCCACATAAGTACTAATACATAAATATTCTTATACGGTTGCATGCATAGGAAACCTGGAGTGTATATGCACAGAATATGTAATGTATAATAATGTGAATAATATTGCGCATAATATGCAAGAATTGTGGGTCGGGGTGTTAGCAGGACTGGTAAAAAAAATTCTTGTTTCTTTTTTGAGATCAATGAGTGAGATAAGAAAAACCTGTGCAAAGAAGCCTGACATTGGCATTGTCAAGAAATTCCTTCCCTTGACCTTCTGGGACCTAACTAGATTTTGTCAGCTTCTAATAATCCCTAGCACAGAATTTGCTCTTTTCACAGCTGCTGTACACAGTGCTTCCTATTCTTTAACCACTTGCTGATTCATAAGCGGACCCCTCCTTTTATTTCATGACCATACGTTTGGAACATCAAAGCTCTGAATATACCAAGCAGTGCGGGATTTACGTATAAGCTAAACAAGCTATAGCTAAGGGCCCTACTCTCTTGGGGCCCCCCATTTTTTTAAAAAGAAAAAAAAGCTGGATGTACATTTCCAAAATATAAGATGAAAAACAAATAAAATAAAACCTACATACAGCAACAGTGTTTCGTGTTGTGTAGGCTCCTATGATGTAAGTAATGGGCCCCGCCTGCTACGGTATATAAAGGGCCCCATTACCTTCAGTAGCTTAGGGCCTCATCAAACCTAAATCCGGCTCTGATATTCAGTCTATAAGATCAAGGATGTAGCTTTCGAGATTATGTACCTACTTTCAGTGGCATAGGAAGGGGAGGCATCAAGACCATTGTGGTGTAGTGGTTAAGAGTGGTGGACTCGTAATCTGGTGAACCAGGTTCGCTTCCCCGCTCCTCCACATGCAGCTGCTGGGTGACCTTGGGCTAGTCACACTTCACCTCACAGAGTGTTTGTTGTGGGAGAGGAAGGGAAAGGAGAATGTTAGCCACTTGAGACTCCTTAGGGTAGTGATAAAGCAGGATATCAAATCCGAACTCCTCCTCCTCCTCCTCCTCTTCCTTGGGAATGCTGGCAGAGGAGCATTGTGAATACCAGGACTTCTTTGAAATGCCATTTTCCAGGATTTATAAGTCATCGTGGGCCCTGTGAAACTATATTTCCCAAGAATCTAGGTATACTGAGTCTTTGCTGACCACGCTTCGTTACTCGGAAGCTTGGGAAAGCTACATTTCCTAGGTGACTTGGAGGCTGATACGTTGGGGCAGCATTCTGTCACATAACTGAGGTCCTCCTTGTTACCACCCCCCCTCCTATTTTTCTGCTAGATTAGAGCAAGAAGAATTGAAGGTTCAACTGGAGTTGGGATGGTCATAAAGGATGGCTGGGAGGAGTTTTTGGGGCATTGCTGCACTCCAGATTACACTACCTACCGCATGATTAAGACTGAAATTCGGAACGGGCTTAGAAACACTACAAATTATTTTCCAGGGGGCGGGGGAGGGAAGTTTTCAATTTAGTCAAGCCTGTTTTGAATGGAGAAGAGGTTTGCCCGTTACTAATACCCTGTTCTTTGAGCAGCCAGTTTCCTAGCTGGCAAATCTCTGAGAGTTCCATTCTCATGAAAGGTCTGGATAAGTAAGTGAATTAAACACAACTCAAGTGAAATTTTCTCATTTGGATGATTGGCTCTTGTACTGCATTCTAAGCTGCGAATGCTTATCTCTGCTCGCAGAGGCCATTTCCTGCAGCAGAAGCAAAGAATGTCATTAGTATACCCAACCCTCTTATAACCCACAGCACATCCTTAAATAATCTAATGACTGTATGGCCCATTGACCTCCATCATTCATTCATTGGTTAACAATGTTTGTTATTTACAGGCACTGGGGAAATTGCCACTCTGTTATCATTCCTCCTCTCGCCCAACTTCCAGCTCCACTTTTATGCAAAACACAAAAGGTTGTAAATTGCTTCTAATGATATGATCTGATGTACAAACAAATTAGTTTCTCCCCACCTTCCTTGGTTGCTTCTGGAACAATCATCTCATCAAAATAATACATGCCATGGACCACCTTCTTGCTCTTAGGTTCAACCCCACATCCTGTTGTTTTTCTTCCTTTATATAGTTCAGAAATAAGTTATCAGGTGATGGAGCTTGCATCTATTTTAACTGCAGCTCTTTCTCAGCTGTGTTGCTATCAATGTCATTTAGGATAAATGTTAATACTTTCCCAGCATATGTATTGCTTATTACTCTCTTAAGTGAAATATTCCAAACATCTCATATTTTAGAGAATGGGTATTGTTAGCTATGACAAAGGAAATCTGTGGACTCGATTGTCCTCTTCAGGTGTTTCTCCACACAATTAACATCCCACAGATGAGAAAGTGGGGATGAGTGTGGAAAGGGCCCCCCTGCTCAATTTCTAGGGGGGTTCCATGTGTTGGATTAGAGCCAGTCTAATGGAAATACTGTCTGTTTAAGAGAAACAGGTGCAGGTGATTTCTGTTAATTGCCCACAGGCGTGGGCTCTGCTTCTTGTATATAAGGCTCTGCCAGAAAGCCTTCTGTATCTCTTAGTTACGTAGATCTTTCAGTTTGATTCATCTCGTAGTAGATCACTCTCTCAGTTGTTCTTAGTTTAAGAGATTCCTTAGTTGAATCTTAGTATGATTGCTTAGTTACAATGCTAGTTTGCTGTTAATTCTCAGGTAGTTTAATGGGAGGTTTGTGGGAGGTTTTGAATGTGGGTAGATAACATTGCTAAGAGAGAAAGCATTTATCTTTAGTTTAAAGTCTCTTAAGAGTCAGTTTGTTTTTCAGTTAAAGAAACCCAACCGTTTGTATTTTCATCTGCATACTTTTACAAGTGTGCAGCTAGTAAGGGGTTTCATATAAGGGAGATAATACCCTACACTCTTGGTGGTGTTTTCTTAGCCAGGTCAACTTCTGACTGCGTATACTCTGTGTGAAGCGTACTTTAAAGGGCCACTGAAAACTGGGATATATGATTTAGGTTAAGCAAGTTTCAATACCCAGTTTTCTCCAATATTCTTATTATATATATATATATATATATATATATATATATATATATATATATATAAAATTGTCCAATACCATGCACATTGTAGAACTTTGAAAAACCAGATTTGTACAACATGGGGAGCATTGTGTTTTAGATGATATTTTTATTTTTTGTTGTGCTGCTGTAGATCTTATTTAACATGTCGAGAGCCATCTTGAGCAGGGATAGGCAACCTAAGACTCATGGGCCGGATGCGGCCCAATTGCCTTCTCAATCCGGCCCATGGACGGTCCGGGAATCAGCGTGTTTTTACATGAGTAGAATGTGTCCTTTTATTTAAAATGCATCTCTGGGTTATTTGTGGGGCATAGGAATTCGTTCATTTTTCTTATCCAAAATATAGTCCGGCCCACCACATGGTCTGAGGGACGGTGGACTGGCCCATGGCTGAAAAAGGTTGCTGACCCCTGATCTTGAGAGTGGCAGCTCTGAAAGGTGGCCTATATAAATACTGAAAGTAATAACAAAAATGAGGTAACTACAAGCCAAGGGCATGTTGTTCTCCAATGAAAATACAGTGGTACCTCGATTTGCGAACGCAATCCGTTCTGCGGAGGCGTTTGCTCGCGGAGGCGTTCGCACGCTGAAGGCACGCTTCTGCGCATGTATCTGACGCCGCGGAACCTGGATGTAAACACTTCCGGGTCCGCGGCGTTCGTAAACGGAGGCGTTCGTAAATGGAGGTAGGCGTAAACCGAGGTTCCACTGTAGGGGCGCCCTAAGAAAAAGTGGGACATTCAGGGATTAAATCAGAAACTGGGACGGCTTCTATGAATCTGGGACTCTCCCTGGAAAATAGGAACACTTGGAGGGTCTGCAAGGACAACAGCCTGGTTTTAGTGTTTGGCAGGGGAGAGAACTAAAGTGGTGAAAGCTGGGAAGATGGAGGGAGTGGGAGAGAGGAGGAAGAGAAGGAATCAGGGGTAATTAAGCACGTGTCATGTGCCTGCAAACACATCAAATGAGTGAGGTTCCTCAGCAAGTTGAATCTAAAACAAGGTTGGGAAGTTCTATTTTGTTAGTTGGATAGGGATAAAAATTCAATAAACATACTTTTAAGAAACAGAGTGGGGAGATCAGACATTCCCCAGCCATGGCAAGATTTTATAAAATAAGAATCACTAAAGGAGGTGTATGCATTAAGGGTTTGTTAGGCAGAACGTTTGCCGGCAAGACTGCGCTCCTGAAATCACCACCGAGTTTAGGGCTCAAGGCAAAGACTTGTATGGAAAATAGAAGGAAGATTTCCAAGGGAGAATGGTTATATGTGGTTTTCTAAATAGAGAGTGGCTTGACACTTGGTGGATGTGCTTTGGTACTAAATGGAAGGTGACACAAGAACTTGGGCTCTTAGTAATTTATAAGTGGTGCAGTATTGTCATAACTGTATTTAGGGTTGCCAGACTCAATAGAGGACAGGACTTCTGTGCCTTTAATTGCCCTGCTCTCTTTTGAGTCTGGA
Source organism: Zootoca vivipara (assembly GCF_965207765.1). Classification (NCBI taxonomy): domain Eukaryota; kingdom Metazoa; phylum Chordata; class Lepidosauria; order Squamata; family Lacertidae; genus Zootoca; species Zootoca vivipara. The sequence goes on from NC_142598.1 coordinate 14,598,855, forward strand.
AACCTTAAAGAGAAATCAGCAGACCCTTTGTTTAATTTCCAAGCAAAGAGTCTGCTGGTTTCTCTTTAAGGTTTCCAGACTCAAAAGAGAGCAGGGCAATTAAAGGCACAGAAGTCCTGTCCTCTATTGAGTCTGGCAACCCTAACTGTATTAGGAAGTGGAGGAAATCTGTCTTTGCTGATTCCAAGATGTTTCAGAATCGGACCAATTTTTGAATAGGCTGGTGCACTCTCAATAGAGGCTGCTGATGTGACTTGCAACTGCATGTGTCCTAATTTGTTATCTCTTGCCAGCTAACTTCAGTCTCTCTCCTCTAAACTCTGGCTTTATCTGTAGTGGGAGGGACCCCACCCATTTGTCCTCTCAAGTCCCTTGATCCTTTGTTTTCTTAATGGTTCATCCCTCATAAGGAAGTTAGCCTTGCTTAATTAGTTATTAACACTTGCTGATTCCAGGGGATTAGCATTGTCCAGCACACATCTTAATACACGCAAGTCTGTCTTAATCCACATGAGTCTACCACCCAGTTTTAACACTTCAAACATTGATTAATTTCTAACACCTACTAGACCCAGGAATCTAGGGTGTCTGGCACCTGTCCACCAGTTTCAGTGCTTGACACCCATGTTTTCAGTTCTGCTCATACAGTAAATCTGGTACATTCACATCTCCAAAAAGTACTCTTTCTGGTAAGGATGGAATGATTTGTCAATTTTTGTTCTCACAGTTTCTCATTTTTCCAATCTTAAATTCTATTTTCCACATTTATCAGCAAATTGCCATTAAAAAGAAATCCTCCTAAAAATTCACCAGCATTTTATTGTGAATTTCTCCTAATAAAGGAAAATTCTTATTTGCAGTTATGACTAATGTACAAATTTCCCAAGCAGTTTTCCCCAATATAATGCACTTTTGTCCCTCATTTGAACCAAAGTGTTCATTTTTATGTACACCTCCCCCTAAACATATGCATTTGGGGGGCAAACTACATAGCAAAATTTGGATAAGTGCAAATTTCAAAGGATAGCTGTGGTTCATTTCACATATTGTTTTGGAAAGTGTGGATTTGAAAGATTCAGCTTCAGAGGAGTCCTGACTCAATTTTCCCCCTCCCACTGCCTGGCTAATCTCCTATTGCTGTCACCACTGCTGTGGAACTCAGATTCCCATCTTAGTGGGGAGCTGTCTAGTATGTCAATGACTAAGATGTTCAAGATATTAGGGGAGGTGTTTGGTGAAGGAACCACCAGAAACCAAGCAGGATAAAGCTGTCCACCAGAACAAGAACAATGCACCATAATTGTACCCAGTACTTTCCCATCTAATAAAAATAATCTAAACATTTGACACGGGGAAGATGATCAAGGAAAGACAATAAAGGGATAGATAATTGGGGAAGAATGTGTGTTCAATTCAGTGGTGTGTTTTTAGGCTTAGTTATAGTAGGGAATATTGTCTAAGAAAGGGTATGTGGGGTATTAGGGAGGGTTACCAGACGTCCCCGGTTTCCGGGGACAGTCCCCAGATTTGCAAATCTGTCCCCAGGAAATGTGGCAGCGGCAGCCTCAGCAGCCTGGAGCCAGCCTGGTAGCGCAGTTGGGTCTGGCTGGCTTCAGGAGCTGCTCGCTGCCGTGGCGCAGGAAAAATGGTGGGCGCCACGGCAGCAAGGAGCGAGCAGCTCCTGAAGCCAGCCAGAGCCAACTGTACTACCAGGCTGGCCCCTCCTGGGCAATGGCTGCCCGCCTGTGACTCCCAAGTCTCCCCTGATCTGTCAGAACAAAGGGGGAAGGAGATTGGGGAAGGCTTGGGAGTCACGCGCGTGCGGCGTGTCGTTGCCCAGTTTTTTAAAAAACTGCGCATTTATGTTTCACAAGGTGTGAAAGAAGGGCTTTGCACCTTTATACAATAAGCGTGTGTGCTTGGGCCCAGGGTCTTTTGCCTCACCATCCCCACTACTGACTCCCTGTTGCTACTCAGCTTCAAAAAAGAAAAGAAAAGAAAAGAAAAGAAGTGTCTCCGAATTCATTGAAAGAATTCTGGTAACCATAGTATTAGGGGAAGGTAGTACCTCTGGTGGGGTTACTTCTTCAGGGGTAGTTTGTCCACCTTTGATCTCCACCCTGCACTCAGCTCTCAACAGTGGCTCCTAGAAGCTGCCAACATGTGGCAGCGGTCACACCCCAGGAAACGGTTTCAACTGGCCAGCTAAACCCGGTGAATGTAGCTGATGAGTCTCAAGCCCTTGGTGAGTTAGGGACTTTCCTTGCATGTGAAGACAGGCTCCAGTGGATTGAGCAGACAAGACTACTAGTGAGTCCAACAGTTAGGAAGGCAGTTTCTGCATGTATTGTAGAGGGAAGTGAGGTGCAGATGAGGCATGTCAACATGGGAAGGTAGCCCATATAAGGAGAAGGAAACTCTGATTCTAAACCTCTGCTGCCTTGTGGGATATCTTTGGGAGAAGAAAAGGCTAAGGGGTAAACCTTACACAAATCTGGAGTGGAGTCCCTAAAACGGTTGGATTGGCATTTATATGTCTCCTTCTGGCAACTCCTGCTACGAAACTGGGGCCAAATGTATTGCTCTGCTTCTCTTTGGACCACATCAGTGAGGCCAAGAGGTGGGGTTTTGCCACCTGGGCAGCCCAGGACCTCCATTCACACACCCCAGGCTTGCACTCCAGTGGTGTTGCTAACACATCCATTTGACTTCATCCCCAGAGGTGCACTCCATTGGCTCTCGAGGCAAACAGCTGCCAACAACTGCAACAAGTCCATGAAAGTGTGTTAAGGTTTTAATGGGAAAAAGTGATGTTGCGAGCATTATCCCAATGAGGACCTCAGTTACTGTAGCTACCACCCCTTTTGCCAGCCGAATGAAGAGCTGCGTTTCAGCTACAAAAGAACCCATGCTGCATTTTTCAGGCAGTATTTCCACAACAGATCTGTAAAGTTAAGACATGTGGAGAAGTGGGAACCCAACCAAACATTCATGGCACATCACAAAATTCTGCCAGGCAGGAAAGTATAGGTTTGTCGTTGAAACAACAGCTGCCAACAACCTTATCCACAGACACGATAATATTACTGATCAATCTTAGGCCCGTAGTACTGACATCCCCCCCCCCTCCTCTTTTTGGCATACAAATATCAACAGGTTCCAGCTGTTACAAACATGAGGAGAGCAGCCACTGCTTTGACTGAAAAGCAATCTCCTGCAGAACAGGAAACACAGCCTCCTTAAGTGCTGTGTTGGCTGCCAAAACCTCCTTTGTGGCATACTCTTCTGAGTATTAAATTATCAACAGGTGTTAACTTATGCAAGAGGTTACCTGGCGGCAGGATTTCAATTCTGATTCATGCCAATCCAACTGTGGGAAGACCAATTCAAAAGTAAGTAAATGAGCCAAAGCCCAACTTTAAAGCAGTTTATGAATGCTGCCTTTTATGTGAAATACTCCAGAGCAGCCTTGGACTAGAGAGGAAGAGGGCAAGAGACAGAAGTTGCATGGGAGGAAGAAGTGAATGTAAAAAGATCAGGGATGAGGGATGAAAGAAATTGGCAGTTCGGGAGTGGAAAAAAGGATGCCAGAATGTGAATGGAGAAAGGGAGGAAAAGTGACAGGAGATGAGTAAAACTGCGTTGGGAGGTGTTGGAGGAGGGAAAATATAAAATAAAGAGCCATATCCATTTAGAGCTTCTGATCCTCCACATTCTTAGACCCTCTGGACCAGGCATCCCCAAACTTCGGCCCTCCAGATGTTTTGGACTACAATTCCCATCATCCCTGACCACTGCTCCTGTTAGCTAGGGATCATGGGAGTTGTAGGCCAAAACATCTGGAGGGCCGCAGTTTGGGGGTGCCTGCTCTGGACCAACAATTCTAAAGTGGGGCTGAATAACTATACCTCCAAAATCAATGTCTGTAGTTAGCTTGAAGAAAGCTGAAGTATGGAACTCCCAGTCATAAGAGAATCACAATGTAAAAAAATAAATAAAATTCTAGCAGTACCCAAAGCAAGCAATACAAAATGGTGTCAGTAATTGCCAGCTGAATATGCCAATCTCTGCCTCCATTTTGCCCCTAAAGCTCACAACCATGGAATAACTATTTTTTTTTAAAAAAAAAGAAACACCCTTAAATGTAACTATTAAAAACAACATTTGAAAGTGTCAGTGGAACCAAGTGCAATCTAATCAAACAACAAAGTAGAGATCATAGGCTGGTATTCTTGGGGATGAAGCTTGCACCTGCTCTTAAGATCCCTCAGGGTTTATATGAGCACCACCATTTATAACATATTAATATGAATATGCAGGCAGCTCTGAATAGGGAAGCTTTTAAAGTTTTATTATGTTTTCATATATGTTGGAAAATGCCCAGAGTTGCTGGGGCAACCCAGTCAGATGGGCGGGGTATTATTATTATTATTATTATTATTATTATTATTATTATTATTATTATTTTATTAGCCATATAAAGAAGAAACACATGCCAAACATTAGAAAACGTTCAAGAGTGAGAAGCCCCCAACACATTGACATTCTTGTCTTTGGTTGCTGAGACAAACCTCTTTTGCTTCAAACTCCGCTAGCATACTAACTCTTCGTTTTAGAGTTGCCAGTTTACAAAGCTCTGACCTTATCAAATAATTATTTTTGTTTAATCTTATCACTTCTCAGATCTTCATTAGTGATTGGCTCCAAAACCAGGCTGCCTTCTTTCTCTCCTGTGGTAATGTTTCACCTTTGCTGAATTCTTTTTGAGGCAGTCAGTTTGTTCTTAATTTTTTTTTTTAATCTCTACTTGTTGAGTGCAGGGTTCCGCTCCCACTGTTAAGGTTTCTAGTGTAAGGTTTTCACATTTTGCCCCCCCCCCCCAAGAATGCAACTGACTGGAAAGGGACAAGGAAGTGGGCCCCCTTGGCTCAGACTGATGTGTGCTGTTTCTCCTCCCCACTTTCTCTCTCATGAATCATACCTGCCAGTTCACTAAAACCCAATCTTCCTTGCCTGCCCCCTTCCCCTGCTTTGTAAAGTAGAGGGGGTGGGGAAATACAAATGAACAGGAGGCATAGGTGCCAACTCCCAGATTGAAAAATCTGGGATCGGCAGTGGCGCGGCACCGAAAGTTGCGCTGCGGCCATTTTGGAACTGGGCAGAGCGGCACCGGAAGTAGCTTCTACGCATGCTCTGCCCATTTCCAAAATGGCCGCGGCGCCAGAAATCGCTTCTGCGCATGTCCAGAGACTCCAGACATGCGCAGAAGGAGCCTCCCCAGGCCGGTAAGAATCTGGGGGATTTACGGGTTTTTTTAAAAAAATCCGGGCTGCCAGCGGGAAACTGCTGGAAAAACGGGGGTTTCCCAGGGAATACAGGAGACTTGGCAGCTATGACAGGAGGCAGTGAGCAAACTCAGTGGTGCACCTAGGGCTGGACCACTGGAGCAGAAGTCCAGGGCCCTGCAACCCCATGAAATGACCACCAAGAGAGTGGCAGAAGAGTGGCACAAAGGCCTAGTGCTAGCACCTGGACTGGCATGCGATGTCAGGGACTGGTTGGACATAGGGCTGCCATATGTCTGGGTTAACCAGGATTTCAGAGGTGGAATTGACGTCCGGAGGGGGATTTATGAAAGGCGGCGCTTTGCCCTGGTTCCCAAGTCTTGAAAGACCTACATTGGCTCCCAGTACGTTTCTGAGCACAATTCAAAGTGTTGGTGCTGACCTTTAAAGCCCTAAATGGCCTCGGCCCAGTATACCTGAAGGAGCATCTGCACCTCCATCGTTCTACCTGGACCCTGAGGTCCAGCACCGAGGGCTTTCTGGTGGTTTCCTCGTTGCGAGAAGCCAAGTTACAGGGAACCAGGCAGAGGGCCTTCTCGGTAGTGGCACCCGCCCTGTGGAACGCATTCCCACCAGATGTCAATGAGAAAAACAACTACCAGGCTTTTAGAAGACTTCTGAAAGCAGCCCTATTTAGGGAAGCTTTTAATGTTTACAGTCATAGATTACTGTATTTTATTTTTCTGTTGGAAGCCGCCCAGAGTGGCTGGGTATAAATAAATTATTATTATTACTACTACTGCTACTACTACTAATCTTATCCTGGACCACAACATTTTTAGGGTCTCCCTAAAAAAACAACAACTCAACTTTTGGGGTGTCCTGGTTTTTACTTTTTGAAACATGGGAACCCTAGTTGGACACAGAGGAATGTTGGGAAGAACCAGCTAGGGAAGCCTCAAGGGAAGATGGCTCACAGCCTGAGGATTGGTGGTGGGACGGCAATGAGTAATGGTCAGAGGGAGAAGACGGGGAGGAGAAGGTGTCAGAAGTGGAAGAGGTAACTGGGCTTAGTGAGCATAGAGAGTCTGTGGCAGAGAGAAGTCCAGAATCAGAGGTAGAAGCTGCAGCAAGAGAGAGGGCAGATGGAGGCCAAGAGGCAGAGAGAAGTCCAGCTGCCCTAGAAGCATGGGTGTCTCACCCTCTTGCTGTGACAAGCTGCCCTCCCCACTGGTCTCCCAGAGTTAGGAGAGGCATGAAGAGAGCAGAGAAGTTAGCCTCACATAGGCACAGTCTCAGATTGCTTAGGAAAAACCTTGTAGAAGAGGGGACTTAGGTACCTGTGGAAGGCAGGGACCTTCTGTCTTTGCAACTTCCTCATAGTGGCAAGACATACCGAAGAAGAGTTGCTGTGCTTATCAGGCCTGGCACCCCTGTGCAGATCCTGTTTTCCTAAGAAAGAGTTAATTTCACTTACTCCGTGTAATTTACTGCTGGTTTGCTCCAGATATGGGATGCCGGGAGAAACCGAGGCTGCTCACCCCAGCATAATTTCTCCTCCTCCTGCTCTTCCTTCAAAAAGAAAAGAAAATTTAAAAAATATTTTTAGTCTGTGGCAGGCAAACTGGGTATGCGCAGGGTTTCAGATGTTCAATTTATTGCTGTTACTTTAAATACCATTCAAGCCAATGCTGTCTGCAGCCCAAGTTTCCTGTAGCAACATTATATCAAAATGAACATAAATATTGGTAAAATGATTTATTGCTGCTCTTATTATGCTAGCCAGCAATATTCCAGGAGATTATCCTTAAAGAGGGATAAATTTCCCAGGGCAGTAGACATCACTCGGCAAGATTTATCCGGTTAGCTGTTCCTCCCTTAGTCTTCAAAATGCTCCTGGTCCCAGTTATTCAGAAGGAATTAGAACTGGCCTAGAATAAAAAACATGCAAGTTGTGGGTCTTATTCATGTGGGTCTAGGAGTCTATAATCAACCCAATTCATCTCAAGGTATGGCTCACAGAAAGAGGTAGATACAGTTTTCCTGTGATATGGCTTGTTCAGAAAGGCAGCTATATACTTGTGCTGAAGTCTCAGCTACAACAGATACATCCTTATTAACAGGTGCAGGTGGTGCCCATTTTAGGCACATCCAATTGATGCATGTTCTGCTAATGCGCAGGTCCGTTTGAACCTGGAAGAGGGAGGAATGGGGCAGAATGGGGGGTGGGGGTGGAGCGGGCTTATGCGTGCTCTGCCAATGCATGTGCAAAATGGTCGTTGCCTGTACTGCATAGTTTCAGCATTACTTTGGACCATAAATTCCCCATGTTGGTCAGGAGAAAGTATTCCTAGTCTATTTTCTTCACTGAGACAATGCACTTCTTCCTCTACTACCGACAGAATAGAGAGCCTGGTTTCAAGCTGATGTAGTCTGCCAAGTGAATTAAATACATTATCCTTTTCTAGAACAAAATGGTGCTTCTTTTCATGAAGTGTTTAGCATCAGGATAGCAGAAGCAAACTCCATTTTATTTTTGAAGTTTTGATTGTGCTCTCATTTAAGCGTGTGAAACTGTTAATGCGTATGTGTGTGTGTGTGTGTGTGTGTGTGTGTTGAGCAGATAATGTGCATAATAACCAGCTGTTGTGCACATTTATCAGGCCTCATGGAGAATGTGCACATAATCTTTCTATGAAGAGCTTTACCAGTGCAAAATTTGGAGTGCCCTTTAAGGCTTCCAGTTGCACATTGGTAACTGTGGGGCAAGTGGCCATGATTTGGGAAGATAGCTTCATGTACCAGATTAGGCCTGTGAGCCAGATGCCCCCCCAAAAAACCTTATTGTAATTAAGCCAAGGTAAAGGGACCCCTGACCATTAGGTCCAGTCGCAGACGATTCTTGGGTTGCGGCGCTCATCTCGTTTTACTGGCCGAGGGAGCTTCTGGGTCGACATCCAAATGACTCTACTTCTGAAGGCTTCGACTTACAAAGTCGGCAAACCCAGAAGTCTTTTCGCCACAAGCGCATTCTGCGCCTGTGCAGAAGTGGCGCACGTTCCGCTCATGCGCAGAAGCGCAAAATCGTGCTTCGCGCATGTGCAAAACAAATGCTTCAACAACTGAAGACTTTGACTTACGAAGAGCGCCGTGGAATGGATCGCCTTCGTAAGTCGAGGCACCACTGTATGTATGTATTTGAAAAGAGGAAAACAAACATAGCAGGGAAATTTATGCTGCTTTCCTACTGTTAGAAGGGACGTGGGTGGCGCTGTGGTCTAAACCACAGAGCCTAGGGCTTGCCGATCAGAAGGTTGGCGGTTCGAATCCCCGCGATGGGGTGAGCTCCCATTGCTTGGTCCCAGCTCCTGCCAACCTAGCAGTTCGAAAGCATGTCAAAGTGCAAGTAGATAAATAGGTACCGCTCTGGCGGGAAGGTAAACGGCATTTCCGTGCACTGCTCTGGTTCGCCAGAAGCGGCTTAGTCATGCTGGCCACATGACCCGGAAGCTGTCTGCGGACAAATGCTGTCTCTCTCGGCCAGTAAAGCGAGATGAACACTGCAACCCCAGTTATCCATGACTGGCCTTAATGGTCAGGGGTCCCTTTACCTTTACCTACTGTTAGAAAGACCTTTTAAGAAACAAAATTGACTTGATATAAAATAAAAACAACCAACTTACCTTTCCACTCCATAGGAACCTGGTGCTGTTTTCCCAAATTGTTTCCATCTCCTAATGAGTTTATTTTTTTGCAGCATCAAGTTGTGATTGTATCTTTCAGACTCAAGGACAAATCAAAGTCTAACAGTGCTTCATCCTCAGGGGAGTTACAGCCTAAACTATCTGATCTAATTTGGAGTTTAAAGGAACGACAATTGACACGTATATCGTCACTGCCAGCCCCCTTCAAAGATTTCTGGCTTTTATTTTCCTTTTATTTACCCAAATTCACACAGAAGTGATAACAAAAAAAGAAGTTTTTTATATTAAACTTGATGCTTATATTCCAGTTGTGCAACCTTTGCATCTAAAAGCTGGAATTAACATTATTTAAAGTGATGTAACTGGAGCCTTTGTACGTCATACCTGGGTCCCTGCTTACTGTCATTCCTTCTTTGCATCCCTTGAATGGGTTGGGTCTTGCTCCTCCATTTTTGTGAAGCTTACTGTTTGCACCTCCATTTTTGTGAAGCTTACTGTTCCAAGTCACTGCTCAACTGGGCTTTGTGTTGGGATCCAACCTTGGGAACGCCTTAGCGGAGTATGGATATTTCAGTATCTGGCATGCATTGTATTCGCCAGATTGTAAATCTTTGCAGGTGAGATTAATTGTGAAACACAGGTCAGCGTGCTGGAACTCAAGAGTGCCGTTTCCTCAGTAAGGAACACCACACTCTCGTTTTATTAGAGCACTTTGACAGAAATGAGTGGAGAGATGCTTTGGGTGGCATTTGCTGGCCAGAAATGAAGTAGACACTGGTGATAACTTGGAAGAATGCGGCTGCTCGTGATGTTTTGTTCTAGTCTTAAGCAGCTCAGCACAGACCTAATTATCAAGTAAAATGCCACTGCTTGCGGGCCTCTATCGGAGCCATGTGTTCCTTTTTATCTTCCCTCGGTGTTGTCTTTTGCAAGTAATATAAGGACAGTTATCTTAAATAGCTGGCATTTCCTTAAGCTGCTGAACAGTGGAAACATTCTACCACAGGTTAGTTCATCTTCTTCAAAAGCCATTGCACTCCTTGGACAGCGTTGAGAGAAGGATTTCAACACCAGTGATTATATTTATAAGGGTGTGTGTGTGTGTGTGTGTGTCTGATTCACAACACTAAACATACCAATTCTTGAAGAGCAGCTAAATTGGCAAATTCCTCATGTCCATCTCCTGTAGTTTCTGTATCTGCTAACTTCATCAAGCTGTCACTTTCTTAAGCTGTCTTCTGGAAATATATTTGGATTAACATAGGAAAGGGATTGAAAATAGAAACCGCCAAAATCCTAATGCCATTATATAAATCTATGGTGCAATCACGTTTTTTAAAAAATACTCTGTATAGTTGTGGTCACCTTGGGTCAAAAAAAATATATTGTACAGCTGAAAAGGGTTCAGAAAAGGGCAACTGCAATGATCAAGGGGATGGACTGATTCCTGTGTGAGGAAAGGTCACAACATTTGAGGCTTTTAAGTTTAGAAAAAACCGAGTAAAAGCCAACATTATGCATGGTATGGAGAAAGTGGATAGGAATAAAAAATCCCCCCACCCCCTGACCATAATACTGGAACTTGTGGACATTCAGTGAAGCTGACTGTCGGAAGATTCAGCTAACTTGGTTGGCTTTAAAAGAGGATTAGACAAATTCATGGGGCATAAGGCTATCAGTGGTTGCTAAATCTGACAGCTATGCTCTGCCTCCACAGTTTGAGGCAGTAATGCTTTTGAATACCAGTCTCTGGATACCGCAAGAGAGGGGCAGCCCAGCCAGGAGGGCGGGGTATAAATAATAAAATTATTTAAATTGATATTTTGCTAATGTCCTGCTTGTGAGCTTCTCACAGACATCAGGTTGACCACTGTTGAGAACAGGATGCTAGACTAGATTAGCCACTGGCCTAATCCAGCAGGCTTTTCTTATACATTTTTATGTCTTACGTCACTATCCCCCCCAAATCTCCTGATGACTGCTCTGTACAGATCAGAGCATCCCAAACTGTGGTCCACAGACCACCAGTGGTGTGTGGATTTGTGGTTGAAGACAGAAGACCCACCACATTCATAGAATCACAGAATCATAGAGTTGGAAGAGACCACAAGGGTCATCCAGTCCAACCCCCTGCTAAGCAGGAAACACCATCAAAGCATTCTTGACATATGGGTTCCGGTTTCCGCCTGCAGGAATGGCGGACCTGTTTTCCATCTCTCTGACCTTCGTAAGGAATTTGGCGGTTGCTAGGGGAGTAAATGGCAACCCCCTACCCTCTCCGGGGGTTACGGAGAGGGGCCGCTGGCCCGCGATGCCCCCAGACCCACTCCGACTGTTTTTGGAGTGGGGGGAGCTTGGGCTGAGCACTTACGACGGCCAGGACTCCCGGACGCTAATCTGCATGGCGGGGATTTCCATGGTTAAAGAAGATAATTAGGCTTAAATCTATGGACATACTTCAGAAGGAGGGGAAGAAGCGCTGTTTACTGCTGAGAATTTTATGCTGCTGAGTGAGAGGAGTCAAAGAATGTACGGCATCTGGAAGAAGGATTGATGGGGACGGAGCGATAAGGGAAGCAAGTTTTTATTTTTTCTTCATATTGTTGCCTCGTACCTTCCCGGACGCGATGTCCTGGCTTGTTTGGAGTGAAAGAGAAGCAAAAGACTGTGTGAGTTGAACTTTATAGCTGTTGTTACTGAGCATATTTCTTAAAGATGTGAAGTTGCCGATGAGAAAAGCCCCCCCCTAGTCAGACGGAAGGAGTTCTGGACGCGTTCGGAGGATTTATGAGCTGTGACGCACTTTAAATTGGAGCAGCGACCTGAAGCTAAGTTCAGCTATAGGGCAAGGAGATCCATTAATTTACCAAGAGTTCATGGTTGGATGTTTGGGTCTCCTGCCTGAAAAAGCTGTAAATTCTATAAAGATAAATAAATCGTAAATCTTCATGGCTATGAGAGAAAATGAAAGTGATTTGAGCCTTTCAAGATGGCGCTGCTACTTCGTCGCAACAGGGAGCTCCACTAAGAAGATTTATGGGGAGGCTGGACTGATTAACTCACACAGGAGAAAGAACATCTGTGAAACTTCGTTTGATATTTATCTCAGCAGCTGGAACAATCGGATGAAAGTGGAAAACACCTATGTGACTATAAGGGGAAGATTTGGAATATTATGAGCTTGGAGGACGATTTGAACTTTAGAAATAAGACGGCAGTGGACAGTTGCGAGGAATTCCCAATTTCTTGAAGCATGGGAACCCAAAAATAAATTATTTAGATGATTTGGCATAACATTCGGTTTGATTGATATATATATGTGTATAATTTGAAATATTGAATGTGATATAATTGGTTTTAATTGGAAAATTAATAAAAATATTTTTTTTTTTTAAAAAAAAAGCATTCTTGACATATGCCTGTCAAGCCTCTGCTTGGTAGCAAATTCCACTGCCGAACAGCTCTTACTGTCAGGAAGTTCTTCCTAATGTTTAGGTGGAATCTTCTTTCTTGTAGTTTGAATCCATTGCTCCGTGTCCGCTTCTCTGGAGCAGCAGAAAACAATCTTTCTCCCTCCTCCATATGACATCCTTTCATATATTTGAACATGGCTATCATATCACCCCTTAACCTTCTCTTCTCCAGGCTAAACATACCCAGCTCCCTAAGCTGTTCCTCATAAGGCATCATTTCCAGGCTCAATATTCATATTGACCTTTAATTGTACATTTATTTATTTAGCTTATTTGTCGCTTGTCACCCAAAGGGTCTCCAAGTGCCTTGAACTGAAAATATGTGTATATGCATAAATACATCATGCCATAGAAAAAAGGCAGGTGGAATTATTAATACCATATTAATAATATCCCATACAACATACTGGGGGATGACGACAACAGCATGCAAAAAAAAACAAAACAAATCAACGCTCCCACCCACTAATGAGCAGAGAATAAAAACTCAACACTGCTAAAAAATCATTCATGTCAATCCAGCATTTTTTTTAAAATCCCCCACACCACCTGGAAGTCCAGCATCAAAGCCAGCTGCTGTAAATCAGTGTTGGGTGGTCTTCCAGGGATGGTTCGGCATCTCTCCTCTCCTTTTAGGAGTAGCCGCAGCAAAGACTGAGCAGGAAGATGCTCTATGAGCATGACCTGCTCTCCAGTTGTCTCAGCTGCTCCTCCTCTCCTGCGTTTTTATTATTTTATTGTATTACAATTTGAACTATAGGAAAGACATTTCTTTTCTCCCTGGCTGAGGTCTCAGGGGATGCCAGATTAAAGTGGGACACTCATTCTTCAGACAGAGGTAAAAGGTAAAGGGACCCCTGACCATTAGGTCCAGTCGTGACCGACTCTGGGGTTGTGGCGCTCATCTCGCATTATTGGCCGAGGGAGCTGGCGTGCAGCTTCCGGGTCATGTGGCCAGCATGGCAAAGCCGCTTCTGGCAAACCAGAGCAGCACACGGAAACGCTGTTTACCTTCCCGCTGTAGCGGTACCTACTTATCTTCTTGCACTTGTTGTAGTATGTTTGTTTGTGGGTCATAAATCCTTTGACCCACGGAGTCTGCTGCCCGGCACTGTAATTAGCTTGATTTACGGTCTGGTCCGACGTTTATGGCCGCCCCACACGATTGCTCAGCCACACTTCTCTCTTGTCGGACGTTGCAGAGTTCAAAACGCAGCAAGGAATGGCAGCTGTCTGTGTCTTAATGGTGTCTCAAATAAAATGCTCAACACCAATTGTAAGAGAGAGGGCTTGCAGAGAGCAGCCCACTCTGCTTACTTCCATCAGATGGGAGAGCAGCAGCAAGTCTGGGAGTTTAAATCAGGAACAGGAAGGGTTAAGACGGGTCCAGGGCTCTGCAGAGTCCTGGAGGCTCAGCTCCAGGCTGGTAGCAGGGAAGCAGGGGAGGAGCTAGCTTCAGCAGGGGCTGGAAAGGAGGTAGACCGGCACCTCAGGAGCCTGGTTTGGGACCACGGAGGACCCATAGAGCAAGGAGGAGGGGCGTTTGGATGCCGAGTCTTAAAAAGGGGGTCAGAGCCCACGAGACGCCATTGTGGGCTTCTGCCCCATGCAGAGCAGACATGATTTGAGACATCTCACCACTGTATATAGCATGCACAATAAAACTATGAAAATCCAGAGGATGTGTGGAGTGCTTACTCGGGAGTAGCCAACACCCCATCTGTGACACCAATGCTGCTTAATCTAACAGAAGTCTTTATTTATTTAGTACAAATGAAAAGAAAATCCCACAGAAGCAAGCTGTATGGCTGCAGTGCTTTTCTCTGTCTCTCCCTCACCAAAACTGAAACCAACTAACTCAGAACAAAGGAAGAATGCCCAGATAATCTGGGCAGGCACCCAGTGAATAATAACGCCTCCTGGAGTGTTAACTCTATACTGTCCAGAATCCCAACAGCACTTTGACATACTTTCGAACTGCTAGGTTGGCAGGAGCTGGGACTAAGCAACAGGAGCTCACCCCGTCGCAGGGATTCGAACCACTGAGCTTCTGATCAGCAAGCCCTAGGCTCTGTGGTTTAACCCACAGCACCACCTGCACCCCCTTTGGACAGAGGTACCTTATCTCAAATAGCAGGAACAGGAGCGTTCCCCCATCCCTATCACCTGAACCAGAGCCTATCCGCAACCTTACAAGTTGTGACGATTTGCAACAAGCCGGCGAAACCCAAATGGCACCAGCCAATCAGCCAAGTGGGGAAAATTCCTGCCGTGCCCGTCCCAACGACAGACGACACACGATGGCATAGCAAGGTCAAGCGCAGAAGCCCTAAAAGTAGGGAGAGGTGGGCCGGTGTTCCGATGCATGCACCAAAAGAGGAAGTTCTGGGTCACTTGCATAGGTATATATAGGTCCCTCGAACCGTTTAGCCTGCGTCCCATTGGCCTGATTGAACCCTGCATCGAGGGACCTACCAATTGGGTGTTCTGGCTATCCAATCATACCCACCCACAACACAGGGTTTGGTTGCCAGGTCTCACCGCAACACGTGGCCTTTTTTTCTTCTTTTTTTTTCTTTTTTTTTTAATTATTAAAATTAAACTTTATTACAATATACAACATTTATCACAGAGTAAAATAAACTTCACAATAAAAAATGATTATAACAAATATTACATTTGACTATTTTCATTTCTCTGAAATAGAGATAACTTCCCCCCTTTCCCCCTCCCTCACCATTTCCCCTTACCCTTTGACTTCTCAGCCTGATCCGAACTTATCCTTTATTCTACCAGTTTAACCATTTTCTACATACCTTATTCTACCATCAACATTGTTTCTTTTTTATTATATATATATACATCATATTTTCTATCATCTATTACTTTTCATCATTCCATTCCATACCTAATACATAAAACTGAACCTTATATAGTGGAGATATAATTGGAGTTTACTACCCTTGTTTTAATATACTCTATAAATTTTTTCCAACTGTTTTCAATTTCCTCCTTCTTTGTACCTTTAATTTCCTCGTATTTTTTGCCAAATTATAAAAATTAAGTAATTTTTCTTGCCATTCTTCTTTTGTCGGAACGTGAACATCCTTCCAATTTTTTGCTATTAGAAGTCTCGCAGCTGTAACTGCGTAACTTAGGCAACAGCTATCTCTAGGGTTAACCTCTTTCGACACCATTCCTAATAAGAATAATTTGGGGCACTTCTTGATCGGGTATCTCAATATTTTCTTTAGTTCATTATATTTTGACTCCCAAAACCTCTTTATAGGTTTACAGTGCCACCACATATGTATGTGGGTACCTACTGCCTCATTACACCTCCAGCAGATGTTGGTTGCTCCTGGGTAGATTTTTGCCAGTTTCGCTGGTGTTAAATACCACCTGTTCTGCATCTTCATAATGTTCTCCTTTATATCATAACATGGTGTAAATTCAAGGCCTTTCGTCCACAATTTTTCCCATTCACTCATTGTTATGGGTTTCCCTAGGTCTTGGGACCATTTTATCATATAATCTTTTGTTAATTCCTCCTCCGTTTTCCACTTCAATATAATTTGGTATAAATTTTTTATAAATATATCCTTATTATTCAATAAGATCTCTTCTAATTTAGATATTCCATTCTCAAAGCCAATTTGTTTATCAATTTGTAACCTTTGGTTCACTTGAAAATACTGTAACCAGGAGGTGAAATATCCTTTTACTTCCGCATAATCCTTTAGGTGCCAAGTTCCTTCTTTATTTTCTATTAACTGTCTGTATGTAGGCCACTTTGTTTCCATGTTTTTTCTTCTTACTGCCACTACCTCGAGGGGAGAGATCCACCAGGGCGTCTTCGGCTCAAAGTATCTTTTATATTTTTGCCATACATGATATAGCGATTTCCTGATAACATTGAGCCGAAAACTACTCCTTTTTTCAATTTTCTCCCTCATCAAGTAGTGATGCCACCCAGAGGCTATTCCCAACCCCTCTAAATCCAGTAGGTCGGTGTCTTCCAATGTGATCCAATCTTTCAGCCACCATAGTGCCGCTGCATCATGGTATGCTTCCAGATCGGGCATTCCGTATCCTCCCCTATGAGTGCTATCTATCATAATTTTATATCTGATTCTTGGTCTTTTTCCGTTCCAAATAAACTTGGCTAGATCTCTTTTCCAATCTTTAAATATATCTTCTTTGCCTAGTATTGGCAAGTTTTGAAACAAATGAATCATCCTAGGAATTACACACATTTTCACTAATGAGATTCTTCCCAGAAGGGATAATTTCAATTTATCCCAGGTTGCAAAATTTGTCTTAATTTTTTTCCAAATTGCCTTATAATTCTCTTGAATTAAATCTATTCCCTTGACGGTTGTTTGAATACCCAGATATTTTATTCTTTTCACTATTTTCAATCCTGTTTTTTCCTGTAATGTTATTTTTTCAGCTTCCTCCAAGTTTTTTACCAGCATATGCGTTTTATCATAATTGATTTTCAGACCGGCTAGGTTTCCATATTCTCTTATTTTTTCCAAAGCTTTGGGAATGCCTTCGATAGGGTCCTCCGTGGTGATAATAATATCATCTGCAAAAGCTTTTGTTTTAAATCTTTTCTTACCAATAATTATTCCTTTTATCTTTTCTTCTTCTCTAATATTTTTTAAAAGAATTTCCAATGTAATTATAAACAGAGATGGCGAGAGGGGGCACCCTTGTCTTGTGCCCCTTGTTATATTTATTTTATTTGATAGTTTCCCATTTATTAAGATTTTTGCTCCTTGAACTTTATATATTGATTTAATTGCATTTTCCATCATACCTCCTAATTTTAATTTTTCTAATACTTTCAACATGAATGACCACGAGACCCTATCGAAGGCCTTCTCCGCGTCAATGGCGAGCAATGCTGCTCCCTTGTCTCTACGACTCTCTAAGCATTCCAATATATTTACTATATTCCTTATGTTATCTTTTGCATATCTCCCTTTTATGAAACCAGCCTGGTCTTTATGAATTATATCTTCCAAAATTATACTCAATCTCTTGGCCATAATTTTTGCGAAGATCTTGTAATCGCTATTTAACAGTGAAATCGGTCTATAATTATCTGGTTTATCTAAATTGGCTTGGGGCTTGGGTATTAGTATTATTTGGGCTTCCGTCCATGATTGAGGAGTGTTTCCTTTTTTCAGAATTAAATTCATTAGTTCCCTAAGGGGTTCTAATACCTCCTCTTGTAGTTCTTTATAGAATTCTAATGGGAGCCCATCTGGACCAGGGGCTTTTCCTCTTTTCATATTCTTGATTGCATCTGCAATTTCTAGTGTTGTTATTTCTTTATTTAACAAATTTATTTTTTCTGTTGGTATTTTTGGTAGGTGATATTTTGTTAAAAAATCATCAATTTGTTGGGGTGATGTTTCTTCCCTTTGATACAAATTTTCATAGAATTTTTGAAAGATTTTTGTAATCTCTTCTGTTTTATAATAATATATTCCCTCCGATTCTATTCTATTTAATATTTTTTCATTTTTTCTTTTTCTTATTTGCCACATTATCAATTTACTGGGCTTATTGGCCCATTCGAAATTTTTATACTTCCAATATTGTATTTGTCTGTCAATCTCATAATCTATTAATTTTTCATACTCTGATTTCAGTAATTTAACTTCTTGCTCTACTACTTTATTGTAATTTTTATATATTTTCTCCTTTTTCTTTATTTCTTGAAGAATTTTTTCTTTCTTTTGTTCCCTGTCTTTCCTTATTTTAACACTTTGTGATATGAAAAAGCCACGCATCACGGCTTTGCCCGCGTCCCAAGCCACTAAGGGGTCAACCTCACCGTTATGGTTCAATTCAAAATATTCTTTTAATGCTTTTTTTGCTCCCTGTATGGTGTTGGTATTATTTAGCATAAAGACATCCATCCTCCAGGTTTTGGGGGTGTTTTCTTTTTTTAATGAGAGAATTACTGGGTTGTGGTCCGAAATAGTCTGTGGTCCTATCTCTATTTTATGAATTCTTAATGATAATTCTTTTGTGATCCAGATAATATCTATTCGGCTCGCCGACTGGTGCCGTGCTGAGATATGTGTGTACTCTCTTTTTAAAGGGTTCTTATACCTCCATGCATCCAATAAATTTAAATTACTTATAATATCCATAAATTTTGGGGGTAATTTTCCATTTAATTTTCCTTTTCCTTTATTCCGTCCATTTTTATCTAACTCTGGGACTACAATACCGTTCACATCTCCCATCAGTATCAGTCTTTCCCCTACGTAATTCATTATCTGATCTCCCAATCTTTTTATAAATTCTTTCTTGCTCCCATTGGGTGCATAAATTCCCACCCAAAACCATTGTTCCCCTTCAATTACTGTTTTTACTATAATAATTCTTCCCTCTTTATCTGTCCAAATTAATTCCGGGTTCCATTTACTTTTTATGTAGATCACAATCCCTCTTTTCTTTTTTGCATCAGCTGCAACAAATTCCACTCCCAATTTATCATTTTTTAACACTCTAACATGTTTTCTATTTATATGCGTCTCCTGGAGACAGATCACATCCAAGTTTTGACTTTTTAATATATGTCCCACCCTATTTCTTTCTTTTTTATTGTTTAGGCCGTTCACATTCCAAGAAATTATTCGCATATTCATATTTATTAAATATCAATTTAAATATATGCGTTGGAAAAATAATAATAAAAAAATTATTTTTACAAATATTTTTATTATTATTATTATTCTATATCTCTAGACCAAGCAGAAACAAGGGTATACATTAACTATAAATCTATTGAAGTGAGCTACTATACTTTCTATATTTACCTCTTAATTATTGCCTACAACATCAAAAGTAAAAAGCTTCTGATAATCACGATAAAGCTTATGCTTGTTGGTATTATCAGCATTCTAATAGTTGTCCATCTTCTTTTTCCTCGTCTTCTTCCTCGCCATCTACTTCTCCAGCCGCCTCCAACTCTTCCCCGCTGAGATCCTCTATATCATCTCCCTTTCTCTGGGTTTGATCTTTAACTGTCTTTAATTTATCTCCCCCCAGTTCTTGTGCATAAGTTCTATAGAATCTGTCCGCTGCCTCTGGCGTGTCGAATCTTCTCCATCTGCCCTTGAAGGAGAATGCTATTCCCTGGGGGTATTCCCATTTAAAAGAGATGTTTTTTGCTTTTAATGGTTTAGCCAGAAATAAATATTTTTTTCTTTTGTGAACCAGTCTAGGTGGTATTTCTTTCATAATGTATATTTCCGTTTCTTCCATGATCAGCTTTTTTTGTGCTTTGGTTTTTAGAATTTTGTTTCTTAGCCACATGTTCGTAAATGATACAAGACAATCTCCCGGCCAATTGTTTGCTTTCGCTTTTTTAGAGTTAACTCTGTAGACTTCCTCTATTCTAGTTTCGACATCAAGCTCTTCTAGGTCTAGCCATTTTGCCAGGGCGCTTACTAGACGTTTTTCTATGTTTTCGTTGGGTAATTCTGGAATGTTCCTGAATCTCAGGGATTTCTCCTTTAATTTCATTTGCATCATCGCAAGAGCATCTTGCGATGCTTCTAGGGCGGCGTTTTGTTCTTCCATGTCCTTCTTTATCTTCTCTAATTCCTTCTTCCCCTCTCTTTTCTCTTTTGCCATGTTTTTCAACGTTGTCTCCAGTGATTGGTTTTTATCTTTTATCTCTTGGGTCAATTCCATTGCCTTATTGGACTTTTCTTCTATATTGTTTATTTGTTCTTTTATTTCATGTTTTTCTTTTTCGCTAGAGTCCATTTTTCCTTCCATATTTTCTACTTTATCTTCCAATTTTTTTATCCTTTCATTCATCTCCTGTTTAATTTCTGAGAGGTCTTGCTTAATTTTCCCTATGTCATTTTTGAAGTCTTGCTTGATCTCTCCTATGTCGTTTTTGAGACTTAAAATCAGCTCTTTGAGGTCCAATTCATGCTCTGCTAATGAGGTTCTTCTCTGATTGGAGGTTCCTGTCGCTAGGTTCTTTTGCTTGTTCATTTTATATAGGTTGTCCTGCCAAACCTTGTTTGACCACACGATGTCGCTCTCTGTCTTATACACCTCAGGAGTGTTATTGTGTCTGTTGAGGTCAATCTGTAACCGCTGGGAGTCACTTTGTTACAGATTGCAATAAGCTTTTCTCCTCTAGGTGTCCTGATGTTGTAATTCACATCACTTCTGGTTTCTTTGTAGCCTTGTCTGCTTAGTCATGTTTCAATTTAGAAAGCCGTCGCCATTTTATTTAAGATTTTATTCATGAAAAAAAAGGATGAATAGGCTTGAATAAGTCTTTAAGAAACCTCCCCCACGTATATAAAAAGAATCGCGGGGGTGATATGTACAGAGAAGAGGGATCAGTTTAAGTCCGTCGCTCCCCTCCTCCACACAGGGCTGTTTAAAAACATACAGATATTTTTTGGTTCAGTTCTAGATGAATGTAGCTTTATTCTTCAAAGCTCGGATCAGCTCCGTTTTGTTTCTTGCGTTAAAAAAAAGTCCCCAGCTTTACGCTCTTTTTGGTCTCCCCCTGACAGCACTTCTTGCTTCTTGCTTCTCTCCCGCTCTCTCTCACACCCCACTTTATATTGTTAATTCTTCCAATTTTCCCTTCCGTCTCAGTGGGGGTGGGTGGGTATTTAAACATTAAATGTTCTCAGTGTTATGCACAATTCTCTCTCGCCCGGGGGGGTTATTTAGAAGGGTTTGTAAAAAGGAATTTTACCGTGCACGATCGCGTCGGGTTTCGGCTTTGCTGGTCTCCGTGCTCTTTCTCCGTCGCAGTGCCCGGTTTCTCCCCCTCCTTCCGATGTTTCTGAAGGTCTCCGGGAGAACCTTTAGGGCACCGCCGACTCCTCAGGCAAGAATCACCTTCTTGTCCCTTCGTGGGAGGTCGCTAGCCTTGCAAACCCCCCGCTTTTGCCAGCTTTAAGTTCGGGGGCTACAGAGCTCCCGTTTTTAGCCTGATCGCGACCCGCGGTCAAAACCGGAAGTCCCGCAACACGTGGCCTTTTTAAGGGAGGACATGATTAATAGAAAGTGTCTGTTCAAGTTACAGGGAACCAAGTTCAGGGAAGTTACAGCCAAGTTACAGGGAACCAGGCAGAGGGCCTTCTCGGTAGTGGCACCCGTCCTATGCAACACCCTCCCACCAGATGTAAAAGAGAAAAACAACTACCAGACTTTTAGAAGACATCTGAAGGCAGCCCTGTTTAGGGAAGCTTTTAATGTTTAATAGACTACTGTAATTTAATATTCTGTTGGAAGCCACCCAGAGTGGCTGGGGAAACCCAGCCAGATGGGCAGGGTATAAATAATAATAAAATGTTGTTGTTTGTTGTTTGTTTGTTTGTTGTTGTTGTTGTTGTTGTTGTTGTTGTTGTTAATTTAAAGATCCACTGCCCTATTCTGCAATCTCTGGCTTCTTTGGCACGGAGGTGGGAAGGCACTGTTGGAGGAGTATTCTCTGTGCCGGATGAGACCAGCAAAGCCATATCCTCTGGTCTGGATTTCTGAGGAGTGATATTTATCCAGGCCATGGTTCTTCTTTCTCCACATCTGCCTCTGAGTCTGGTGGTGGATTGTGGCCAGAGAACATGTCTTATCTCCACATGAAATCCGCCAGTTCCCCTTCCGTATGAAGTTGTTTCTTCTCATTTTCACCAAGGACCTATTTTCTCTATCTAACCGCTTCTTGATCTACAACCAACTAAATCATTGGCTTCTTTTCCAGGTCAGCAGCATTCTGTCACCAGTCCATCACATCTATAATAACTTCTTGGCTTGGAGGCTGTGTACAACATTTAATGTTATTAGTTTCCCACTTTATGACATTGCTTTCAAGAGAGCAATGCTATCCAGTAAATGCTGGGACCTTTCCACGTGGTTTAATAAATGTGCTAGCTGGAGTGAAATTATTTTTGAACAATGAAAATTGACATGCTGCTAAACCAATTCTAGAGTCATCTGAAGATAGAAATGCAGAAGAAGAACAGTTAGGATTAAGAATACCCAGTGTATGCCATGTCATAAGCTTGATTTCAATTTCAAATTGAAGTGGTTAATATTTTATTTAAATGTGTTCCATGATCAAGTGCACCATTGTTATTAATATGTTTCCAAAATTGGTCTGTAATGCCAGTGTTTATATTCAAATGCTTCAACCAGACAGAGGGCTTTCTCGGTAGTGGCACCTGCCCTGTGGAACGCCCTCCCACCAGATGTCAAGGAAATAAGCAACTATCTTACTTTTAGAAGGCAGTCCTGTTTAGGGAAGTTTTGAATGTTTAATGCTGTATCATGTTTTTAATATTTGGCTGGGAGCCGCCCAGAGAGGCTGGGGAAACCCAGCCAGGTGGGTGGGGTATAAATAATAAATTATTATTATTATTAAAGCATTTAAATCAAAAGACTTCATCAAAAGACAAGGGAAGTGTGTATGCTTTTACAGTATATGTATTTAGGCTAAAACCCCTGCACACTTACCTGGGGGTAAGACCCATTGAACATAATGAGACTTTTAAATATGCATAGGATCATGGTTGTCACAATACATTTTGGCACCTGAGGTGAACCACAAAATGATGGCCTCCACTGGATGGGGGTGACACTCGGCGCGCCCCGCCCCGCGACTCCCAAGCCTAGCCTAATGCTTTGAGGGCATGGCGTCCATACAGACTACCGCTCTCGCATGCTGTCCATACAGGATGCCGTGCGAGAGCGGCAGCCTGTATGGACTGCGCATGTGCGACACCCCGTACGGAGTGTGCACGCACGGGATGCTTCACTTGCGCAGTCCGTAGGGGGTGCCACTCACGTGGCAACCTATACGACTGCTGTGCACAGGCAGCAGCCCGTAAGGCCACAGTGCAAGAGTGTCAGCCCATAAGGCGCAGCCCGTAAGGCCGCCATGCGCCAGCAGCACCCCGTACAGAGTGCGCATGCGTGGGATGCCACACATGTGCAGTCCGTATGGGGTGCTGCACAGGCGCCGCACCGGGTACCATTTGGGCTTGCTACACCAGTGTCTACATCAGGAATAAGGGTGTGTGTGACAAATCAGTCTTGTTCTTTGGTTGAAGTGGGAATCGGAGACCATCACAGGACGGAAATGGGCCTGCTTTGAATCATGCTGGCCAGGTGAAGGGCCCAGGAGACCCCAGAGGGCAGCCCCCACCATTTACTCTCTAGGGGTACGAAGAGACTTGGCTCATAAGTACTGAGGTAGACATTTATTCATCTCATTAACCATGACTACCACTTTTAAAGATGGTGGCCCAAACATCAAGATTAGAAAAATGGCCCGTTGGCTAAATTTCGCCCAAATTTAACAAAAAAGGGTCTCTAATCATTAAAAGGTCCTCTAATATAAGCCTGTGCAGGCCTTAAGTATTTGATTTGATAAACAATAGGCGAGATTGTAAAACGCTTTTACACGGTGTACATGTTAAGGCATGCCTTCCTTTTTTAAAATGAAAACTTGGAGTCTGGGTCCCTGCTTGCTGTGGTCCCAGTAGATCAATACCCCCTGTACCTACCTCTCAGCAGTCCTGGTTCCCTGTCATTGTTTCTGTACACACACATATTGTTTTTTCTAACTGCAGGATTTGTTTTCTCTTGCTAATTAATTAGTCAAAATGCACATCTGTTTCCTATACTGCACCATCAGCTCTAATCAGTCACTCTTAGGGATAAATATACATACTGCTCTCTGTGCAACATGAATTTATTAAATAGATAAACTAGTGACCAGATAATCATTCATTACAATAGAGTCACTGGTTTGTACCTTTTAGGCTGGCATGATTCCTGTTCCTCAACTGCTTCCAGGACATTAAAGTATGAAATGGGAATCTGGAAACATACCAAGCATTTCTAGAATTCATTTGTTGAAAGACAGGTGTCACCGCTAATTAAGCTTGCACCTTAACACATCTTAATCAATATTGAAAATAGCCTGTGCCGCCACCACATGCAGCTACTGAATTATTATTGTTGTTGTTGTAATTGTTGCTGCAATTTTCACATTGCTTTGCCCTCTAAGTACTTGAATTTAGCTGGGACAGTCGCATTTGTCAGAGTCCTGGCCTGAAACAAACTACACATTCCATGTGCCATAATTTTAAGAAAGCAGCTATGGCGTTGTTGCTTGCAATATCTATGGCAGCAAAAGCTGAAGCTCAGGTTAGTGAGCACAAAAGGTTGTCCAGCAAACTTCTACTGTACAGTACTTTGTTTTCTTGATATTTGCTATGCAATGCAAACAATTATGATTAATTTTAATTCTAAAGTGCCATATTCCATCATGGTAGTAAAGATATAGGTTGGAAACAAACCAACAGTAACTGTATACCTTTATTTTGTGATTTGGGCAGCTGGAATGAGAGGAAATGGGGAAAGAGAGGAAGCCCGTGTGTGTGTGTGTGTGTGTGTGTGTGTGTGTGTGTGTGTAAAAAGGTCTGAATCCCTTCTACTGAGAGCCTTGAAAAGCAAATGCTCTTAGGCAGCCTAGTCCTGAATTTAAAGCACACTTGGAGGGGTTAGAAGAGGGTTCCATAGTGAGGAACCTTGCAGAAGCTCAGAGGTATTTTTATTCTCATTTTTTTGAGAACTCAGCCCTGGTTTTAACAACAGACGCCTGTGCTGATCACTGGTGAGGTCTCAGAACAATTGAAGTTCTCTGCATCTAACTTAGCGGCAAACATCAGTACTAGATGACTTGGGGGAAACCACTGGTGTATTCTTCGCTGTGAAGCTTTCTTGACCATCGAGATATATTAGCTGCTGGAGCCTTTGTTATATATGTATTTGTTGCTGTATCTGCATTTATCATCGGTTTATAATGCGATGTTTAAAGGGGGGGAATAGATCAGCAAAAATATAAATATATGCCCCAGAACCTCTGCATTCTTTTATGTGAAATATAAGCCATGAAGTTATTCAGTTCTTAAAGCCATATTTTATGGCTGAAAACTGGGATTCATCACACACCACTGCAAATTTGATTATGGCCATTGATGCTGAGGTATTCATGAAAAGAACTGTGAATGATTCTCTCTGCCACCCCCGCCCCATTTTTGTATTGCATTGATATCCTTATCTTTCTGTCCATGAATGATTTCCCAGTAGCAAAGGAAGACATCCCATGCTGGGATTTAGTGTTCAGTGTAAAACAATGAGAAATGTAATTGTATACGGTAATGACACAGATTTCTGCCAGTAGTATTATAAAATACAATTGACAGAAAAATGAGACAATTTTTTTTTTTTGGTTTTTTTTATTCGGCAAGCATAGAACTAATAGCACTTATGTGACCTTGAGAAAACGCTAAATCCATTTAGCAGCTCTGTGGAGAAATTCAAATAATCCCCATTCTAGCTGCAATGGCTTTGTCTTTAATCTCCATGACAGTGAACCTTACCCACTATCATTTGTTCCTGCCTTTTTTCCAGGGTTATTACAGAGGTGGTACCCAGACGCTTTGGTGGGCTCCTTTGATACTTCTTGACGTAATGAAAATTTGAACACTGCCATACGATCATGCCCTGTGAATCATATGAAAGCCTCCCAGAGCTAAAGCTTCATGAGGTGCAGCTACACCCTGCAGGCCCAGAGAAAGATGTCCTTGGCTCTGAATATTGTGGAACATGAATTCCTGCCTTTGCTGAGCTGCCTAATTGGCGGTTAGCATCACCCTTTGGCATATTTGGGCGGGCTGAAGGGGCTTATTTCAGTCCTCTGTCTGGCAAAGGAGGTGGTACAGTGGTACCTCGCTAGACGAATGCCTCGCGACACGAAAAAATCACAAGACGAAAACGTTTTGCAATTTTTTGGCAGACTCGCAATGGCTGTGCCATAGAAAACTTTGCAAGACGAAGCAGGGCAGGGGCGCCGCGAGGAGAAAGTCAGACCGAGCCTCCTTCGGGGAGCCCGCCCGCCTTGCGCTCCCACTGCCGCCATCGCTCGGCTTCCGCAGGGTGCCGCACTGAAACGGCCGCGGCAGCCGAGCAGCAGCTGGATCCCCCCTCACTCTCACCTGCAGAACCCCGAGGGAGTGGAGCCCCTTCTTTGGCTTGGTGCACGGGAGAGGCCAAACAGACAGCCTGCCTGCCTGTGCGCGAATGGGCTGTCTGTCTGGTTGAGCGCGAGGGTCCGGCCGCTGGGGAAGGAGGGAGGGAGCCTCTCCCTGGCCCTCCTCCTGCTCCCCCCCTCCCCAGAGCCTTTAAAACTTCCGGCCATGGCGGGTGAGTTGGCTCCTCTTTTTTTGCACTACTTTTCCCCCATAGGAATGCATTACAGTAATGTGTGAACACCCATACAGGTATGAGGCTATGGGAATAAGAATGCATTTATATAATTCATACCTGCACGACAAAGCCTGATCCCATCTGCTTGAATTTGGTGGGAACTTTTCACGGGACCAGGTCCCTCCAAACCTTTAAAGCAATCACTGTTTCTAAACAGCACTCCATAAGAAATGGTTAAGAATCCCAAAGAGCTGCACTATGCTTCCCCCACCCCCCAAAAGCAATGCTGTGCCCATGAGGTTTCTGGAGCAAGAACACTATTATCATAAGGAAACCTCATTTGTGTTCTATCGGTGACAATTGGTAGCTATTTTCAAAGTTTTTCAACAAACAAAGAAGAAGACTTGCATGTAAATCTTTTATATTTGCAAGCTATGATTTATTGTCTATACCGTTCTCCCCTCTTATTGCGTTCATGTGTTCTATGCTCCAAACAACATCAAACGACAATGAAGTGGAGAAAAAAATCTTTCATTTATGAAAGGACTTAATTACGGCATTTCATAAAAGTATTTGTTGGTTTGCATTTCCTTTCTTTTCATAGCATAATAAGCTGTTTTTATCAAATAATAATCCTTTCTCATTTAAAATTTCATGTATTCTTACAAATATATGAAAACCCTCGGAGGATGTCCCCGTGTCTGTATTGTTCATATGCAGCTAAACTTCTGCTGAAAAAGGACCAAAGCAAAAATCTCCCCTTGCTTACAAACTCACTCTAATAAGAAAATCCCTCCTGGATCAGACCAAAGGGCCATTCTAGTCCACCATTCTGGAAATCCCTGCAAGCAGGACATGAGGACAACAGTCCTCTCCTGCTGTTGTTTCCCATTCATATTCAGAAACAGCCTGCTATGACCTGTCAGGAAGAGAGAGTCACCCTCATCTTTAAGCAGAAATACACTGTGAATACATGAATTCAACCACTGCAGCATGCTTGGGTGGGTATATGTAAAGACAAATTTTGTTGTATTCATCTTCACATATGTGTGGGTTTTTTTACTCATGTCTCTTACATATTTTAATAAAAGTTTGCCCAATATGCATTTCCCCCCCAAACAATTTTTCTGTAATATAATGCATTTAAAAATTATTTTTGCTAATATATACATTGTTTGGGGGGAACTGATACCGTAGCTGTGGCTGGAGAGGAAGGCAATTCATGCTTACAACAGGAACTCCAGATCGAAGTGTTCTACCCAATCCAGGTATATGAAGTTGGTGCCTTGCCAGAGGCGCAAACCAAAGAGCTCTTGTCCTGTGGCTATTTGCCTGTGGCACAGAGACTGTGACAAATAGCCTTGGAAAACTGAGATATCATGAGCTGCTGTTTTCCAGGTGAGGAGACGTTTCGTTTGTGCCCATCTGATCAGTATTATTATCCTGCTGTTTGCTATAGCTACTGTGGCTTCACTATCCTTTCTGGAAAAAATTGCGCAGAAGAGCAAGGAAAGGGCACTACTGGAATACTTTGGGATGGCTGTGCATGTGTTTTTGTTTGTGCTTGTGCTGCTGCTACTTGGCCCATATATGAGGTTACAATAGATGGGGTTTTAGGAAGGGTTAGCAGTTTCAATGGGAGCAGGGGGATTAGGGAGTGATCTCTGTGCTGCTGGGAGCCAGCGTGGTGTAGTGGTTAAGAGCGGTGGACTCGTAATCTGGTGAACCGGGTTCGCTTCCCCGCTCCTCCACATGCAGCTGCTGGGTGACCTTGGACTAGTCACACTTCTCTGAAGTCTCTTAGCCTCACTCACCTCACAGAGTGTTTGTTGTGGAGGAGGAAGGGAAAGGAGATTGTTAGCCACTTTGAGACTCCTTAGGGTAGTGATATAGCGGGCTATCAAATCCAAACTCCTCTTCCTCCTCCTCCTCCTCCTCTTCTTCTTCGTTGATGACTGCATTTCATCTGCTGGTAAAGGTATCTTTTTCCGCACTTTGCTGCTCCTTTATTTGGAAAAAAACATGATTTGGGGGTTCAATATTTTATACAAAACAATATACCGTTACGCATGGCAATTTCTTCTATTGGAGATAGAATAGGCCTAATCGATTGGAGCAACTACCAGAGCGGAAGGACACAAATGTTAGCTGCTGTCAGATTTGCAATAAGCACCTGTGGAAGAGCAACAGGGCTCCTTCGATAGATCTCTGGTTCCATAGCATTGAAAAATTGCCACTGCAGAGAAGCTTATGCATCAAATCTATGTCATCAGGGGACAGGTAGAACAGGACACTATTTTCTTTCTTTCTTTCTTTTTGGCAGAATGTATTCATTTTATTTTTCATGCTAAAAAGGCTGACAGCACAAAGACACTTCCAGCCCAATAGGCCACAGTGTGTTTTTTTTGGGGGGGGGGAGAAGGGGGAATTAATGATGATCATCTGTTGATGTTGTTTATGATGCTTTGTCCCTTTGTCTCATGAATATGATAATGGTGAGTGTCTTCCTCTATATTAGATCTATAACAAGAGAGAAGATTGCTTCATCTGCCGTGCCATTATAGTTGTCTGGCCTTTTCTTTGGTCCAGAGTTTCATTTGTTTACTGGTGTGTGTGTGTGTGTGTGTGTGTGTGTGTGTGTTTATAATGTCAAGTTACAAGATGTGCAAGAAACAAACTAAAATAAAATACAGTACAAACATATGTAAATTAAGTATGTGGTATGAAAATATCACAAATGAGCCTTCTCTTTGATGAAAAATTGCCCAGTGCTTGTGTTGGACTAGGACTTAGGAGACCAGAGTTCAAATCCCTCCCTCAGCCCTGAAGCTTGCTGGGTGACCTTAGGCCAGTCACTGCCTCTCAGCCTAACCCAGTGACGGGCAACCTTTTGAGCTTGGTGTGTCAAAATTCGCCAAAAAACCAAGCATAACTCGGGTGGTGTGTCACTTCGAGGAAAAAACCATAATTTCGCAATATTTATAGTTTAAATAACAAAAATGTATAATTGTAATATATAACTGTATTTAATAAACCAAAAACTAATTATTTAACTAAACCAAACCAAAAAACCCTTATTTATCACAAAGTGCCCAGAGTTGTTGAGCTTTTTGGGGGGAGCTGCTGACCAAAGTTTTGGAGGTTTTTTTGGGGGGTGTGTGCAAAAGTTGCTTTGCTTTTTTGGGGGGATGCCCAAAAGGTGCTGCATTTTTTTGGGGGGGGGGAAGAGAACAGAAAAAAGGACAAATAATACCTTCGCTGGAACTAACACGCAGCACCGACATAGTCTGCCAAAGCGCCAGAATAAAACAGCATAGAAAGGGTTAAAAAACCAATCTCTGGCTACCAGCAGCAACAACAAAAAAGATCCTGGTTTTAACAGCGGAGACAAGGAGACAAGCTGTAGCATGTGGAGGAGCGGCGGCGGGGGCGGGGGAACACAACAACAGCACGAATGGGCCAATGGGGTGCGTGCCAGCAGTGAGGGCTCTGCGTGTCATATCTGACACGTGTGTCATAGGTTCGCCATCACTGGCCTAACCTCTACCTGTAAGGGTGCTGTGTTGCCTTCTCACGAGTAACACGCTCCAAACTCTGTGACTGGTTTTTACAGAGTTTTATTATATACATATGTACAAGACAGAGCGATAATGACCATGACTGTCTAGTCCGAGTCAGAATCCGGAAGTGGCGCGCGTCTAGATTGGCACCAACAAAGGAACTTGGGAGCCCGCAGCTTCCGCTTTTGCTCCCAGCGTTTGTCCCCCCCTGCGTTCCTGGGGTGAAGGGGTGGGGACGTTCCCTTCCCACGCCCCTGAACTGCTCAACTGTGGAGCAGGTTCTCTGGTCTCTGACAGTTCTCCCTCCACAGCGCTCAGGTCCAACACTTCAGACCTTCTCCACTGCTCTTGTGAGTCACCAGCATCCTCGAGCTCTCCACCGCTGCGAGAGCCTCATCACCACCCTCGAAGCGAGGCTCTGAATCAGCAGCGTCTCGGAGCCCTGGCACCATCCCTCTGGGCTCCTTGCTGACCCCTGGTGGTCCCCTGACACTACCTCACAGGGTTGTTGTGAGGAGCAGGAGAACCTTTTACACCACCTTGAGCTCCTTGGAGAACACGTGGGATATGTGTAATAATAAATATGTCTAACAGTCTTGTGCGCAATCATTGGTAAAAAAAGGAATAAAAATAAAATATTATAAATTGAGTGAAAGAAATACTAAAAATGCTGGGAATACTAAGTATGCTAAATACTAAGTATATTAAATACTAAGAATCGGAGGGGAATATGGAGGGGAAAATGCATATAAGGTTTTATGTTATCCTGTATTATGCTCTTCTAGTACTGTATAAAGCTCATTTTCCAGTAAATTTATCATCATGTGTATTTTGCTTGGCTCTGAAATAATATGTTAATTTTAGGTGTTCGGTTTCCCCCCCCCTTTTTTTGAAGCCATTCTGTGCTAGAAGGAAGAGCTGAAAATTTCCTGTGTTGCCTCAAAGTCTTGCAGTAATTAAGAGGCTTAGCATGAGATGTAAACCAACTATTCCTATTTCTGTCTGATACTTCAGTACAGCAATATGGTTCTGGTTTTTTTGGGGGGGGGGATTTGTTACTGTAGTATCCTTCATCATCTGTCCTCGCCTAGAAAACCCTTTGTGGATGCTGTCTTCTCTCTCCCCCCCCCCCCAGTCTTAATACTTTTAGGTGAAATTTTCTATTTCTGAGTCTTGACTCTAACAGCACTTGAAAAAGTAATAAACAGTACAATTCTGTGCCGCAACCTTATTCAACCATATTTACCTGTGAGTAAGTCCCATTTAATTCAATGCCACTTCTGAGTAAATAAATAGATACTAAAGTTATTTTGCTTATGCAAACTTCCCCTTAGGCCTTTTAGAACATTGCTTACTATACTTTCTTGTTCAGTGAGCTGGAGGTTACGAGGAAGCATAGGTGAAAATTTTAATGGGACTCTACTGCTACAACAGCAACATTAGCATATACAGCCATTATTCTGATAATGCACAAGCGAATCTTATGCAAACAAAACTATCGGAGTTATGAAAAGAAAAGGAGGCAGACAGATGAGGAGTAAACAGAGAAGGTGAAATGGGTGCAACCCACATCCCTTTTTATTTTCTTCTGCCCACTACCAATTTCCCTGGCGACTTCCTGCATCCCCAAGTGGATGCTCAAGCACTACAGAGCTTCTATTGTTGTTGTTTTTATTGGGTTTTATAAACCAGAAAAATGTTAAACAAACAAGTATACCATGTTTTCTCGTGTCATTCGCATCTCACAAAAATGGCATAATAAATGTGGAAAAATATCTACAAGGTATGTTTCATTATTAGTGGTCAATGTAAGTTCTTGCTTCATGAATTGGTTCAGGGGTGGCCAACTCCCAAGTCTGCAATCTACTCACAGAGTTAAAAACTGGCAGTGATCTACCCCCCTTTTTAGAGTTCAGGTCAAAGAAGTTGTTGAGCTTTTTTTTAGGAAGGAGGAAGCCCAATTTTGGGGGGTTTGGGTCAAAGTTGTTGAGTTTTTTCAGGGAGGAGGTAAAATGCTGAGCTTTTTTAAGGGGAGCCACAGTTGTTCAGCTTCTTTGGGGAGAGCCAGTGATCTACCGGTGATTTACCGGTAGATCACGATCTACCTGTTGGACATGCCTGGTTTAAACAATTGGGAAGGATAAAAGGGGAAGAGGGGGAGAGGGAATGGTGAGTGGGGTGGTTATGCTTCTATTCTTCTACTTAGTGTGTGTGTGGAGGGAGTTACTTGTATCAGTGTTACCTGTATGGGTTCTCTTACTATTCACTTGTATTTCCTTGGTGATGAGAGAAGTTGCTGGTGGCTTAGGGCAGGGGTCCCCAAACTTATCCGGCTTCGGGCCGGTGCCCACCGTGCCGATTGCGTGGCGGGCTGGAGGGTGGGGGAGTGTGCGCCTGTGCACACGCGCACACACTCTTACAGGTGCGGCAGCGCGCTTCTGGGTCGGAAAAAAGCGCCAAAAATCATTTGTGCGCATGGGCCTCCCCAGACCCGGAAGTGCACCGGAAATGACGTTTGCGCAAGTACGCAAACGTTATTTCTGGTGCATTTCCGGGTTGGGAGAGGCCCATGCGCATGTGCACAAACGATTTCCGGCATCTTTTTCCAACCCGGAAGCTTGCCGCCACGCTGGTAAGAGCAGGTGGTGGCAGCGGGCGGCGGGGGTTGTCGCGGGCCGGATAAAAGAGGCCTACGGGCCGTATACGGCCCACAGGCCTTTGTCTGGGGACCCCTGGCTTAGGGTGTGGTTGGTTGTCTTTGGTTGGCTGTAGTGAGACTTGTTTTTGTATGTGAGCAGGGTGTGAGTGTGTATCTTTGAATCAGGCTAGTCAGATTGATTTGTATGCTGTTGGCAGATTCTTTTTGTCTTTTTGGACTGTCTATGTGATACAGGGGAGCCATACCGGGGTGAAGGCGTCTTCTATTTGTCCCTTTGTCAGTATCAGTTTATTGGTTAGTTTTTCTAATAAATCGTGTCCTCCCTCAAAGAGGGCACATGTTGAGGTGAGACCTGGCAACCAAACCCTTGTGTTGTGGGTGGGTACCATTGGATAGCCACAACACCTGATTGGTAGGTCCCTTGATGCTAGGTTTAATCTGACCAATGGGATGCTAGCCAAATAGATCAAGAGACCTATATATGCCAATGCACATGACCCAGAGCTTTCTCTCTTGGTCAGTGCATCGGAACACCTGCCCACTTCTCCCTATATTTAGGGCTTGCGCGCTTGACCTTGCTATGCCATCATGTGTCGTCTGTCGTTGGGACAAGGGCACAGCAGGAATTTTCCCCACTTGGCTGATTGGCTGGTGCCATTTGGGTTCCCCCTGCCGCGTAGCAAATTGTCACAACTTGTAAGGTTGCGGATAGGCTCTGGTTCAGGTGATAGGGATGGGGGAACGCTCTCAGCATCCCTATGTGAAGGGGTATTCCGTTAAAGGAATCCAGGGACTCAATGTTTTGGTCAACCCCTGCGAGGGGTTGTGCCTGTGCCTGAGTCCAAGGGGACATCTGGGTGGTGGACATAGCATGTCCCTGGCTTCCCGCCTATCCAGGTGTTCACCCTTGGCTGACCTATGCTGGTGCCCTGGGTCAGCGCTACCTGCAAGGGTGCAGGGAGCTAGTCGAACCAGAGCCTCTGCAACCACTCACTTGCTGTAATCCATAAAGTTGTGGCCTAAATTCTGCCAAAAACCAAAACAAAAAATTGAGTCTTGTGTGAATTTATTTAAGCGGGAGGTTTAAAGGTCTAAACACGCAAGGCTGTTTCCCATACTATTGAGTCTTCAAATGAGTAGCCTCCCGACCTAAGCACTTCCTCCTTTGCTTCAATACAGATCCAGCCGGAGTTTTAATTCAGGATGGGAAAGGCTTGCTTTCCCCCCAGATTTGTTCTGATCCATTAACTTTCCCCCCTTTTCCATTTTACTTTATGCAGTTTAAGATATGTTGATAACTGCCCTCTTAAAAGTAGTAAACAGCTGCGGGAAATGTCTTGGGCTGCCCTTAACGATTCCACAGGGAAATACAGCCTTGCCAACTTTGAATAATAATAGCCGAAGAAATAGTCATTTCCCCCCTTGGTTTTGCAGGAGGGCAAGGTTGACAACAGAATCTTGCTAGCGTGCCTGGTGTGTGTCACACTCCAGCAGACTGCTAATGAAAATTCTGTCTTGTAAACCCTGTAGTGTGTTCACAATTATAATTAGTGCTAAGCTTAAAAAGGGTAGGGGGGAGGACAGCTTTGTGGGGAAAAAAGGTAACCAGAATCTAAAGCAAGCACATTAGCCATTTTTTAAAAAAAAATCACAGGTTTGCAGGTTCCAAATTACCTGACCTTGTTTCTAGAGTAGCTCTAATGCATTAGTGATCCACTACACTTTTTACAATTTTATTTCCAGGATTAGTTTAGGCAGCTGTGTACCCATTGCTTACTGTAGTTTTTAAGTGAATTTTGTTTTTCTTAAAATCTACAGCCCCCCCCCCCGATATCTGTGAGCATAAAATGAATCATGATGGAGCCATGTGATCAGACCAGTATTCCTTTTCACAGTGTGATTACATTGATGTGCATGTGTCTACTAAGAATGTGTGAAGAGCCCTGCCTAAAGTTTACTTGAATCCATTGTCCTGTTTGCAAACCACAGTGGCCAAACAGATGCCCGTGGGGAGCCTGCAAGTTGTAAGGCTGCAATTGCGCTCTCCCTGCTTGTGATTCCCACCTATTGGGAATCAGTAAGTTTCTGGAGGCTACTTGTCAGTGGTGGATGTGGCCGTGGAAGAAAAAAATGAGCAGAGTAATGGATTTGACTCTTATCTTCTGCTGTAGGCTGCATTCCAGTCACGCAGAAGTCAGCCCCCTACATTGCTCTGTAAAGTGGTACCTTCGTTCCCGAACGGCTTAGTTGCTGAACAAATCGGCTCCCGAATGATGCAAACCTGGAAGTAAGTGTTCCGGTTTGTGGACGTTTCTCGGAAGCAGAACGTCCGACACGTCTTCTGCTTGAGTGCAGGAAGCTCCTGAAGCCAATCGGAAGCCGCGCCTTGGTTTTCGAATGGTTTCAGGAGTCGAACGGACTCCTGGAACAGATTAAGTTCGAGAACCAAGGTACCACTGTATTCAATCCAGTCAAGCAAGAAGAAGAAGAAGAGGAGGAGGAGGAGTTTGGACTTGATAGCCCGCCTTTCAGGGGCGTAGCGAGGCGCCGCGACACCCGGGGCGGCAAATTGCCATGCACCCGGGGGGTGCGATGTTGCAACGTAACGACGCATGCTTGGCGTGGACTTTTTACCGGGAGGCTGGAGGCTCGGCTTGGGAGTCGCAGGGGTGGGGGCACCAAGTGGCACCCCCCCCAGAGTGGAATCCGGTGCGAACCACCCCCATTGCCCCCCATTGTGACGCCCCTGCCGCGTTTCACTCCCCTTAAGGAGTCTCAAAGCGGCTAACAATCTCCTTTCCCTTCCTCCCCCACAACAAACACTCTGTGAGGTGAAGTGAGGCTGAGAGACTTCAGAGAAGTGTGACTAGCCCAAGGTCACCCAGCAGCTGCATGTGGAGGAGCGGGGAAGCGAACCCGGTTCACCAGATTATGAGTCCACCGCTCTTAACCACTACATCATGCTGGTGTACATTGTAACAGTTCAAGGGCACATTCCAGTCAGCAAAAGTGCTTGTGGGAGGTCCAGTGAGAGGAGTGGCCTGGAGAGTGGACATGGGACTCAGCTATACAGCTGCAAATAAAATACTTTAAGTGTGTTTTATGGGCAATATAAGATGTGACATTAGATGGCTATGGTGAGCCTCATGGAAAATTCAGTGTTTTGTTTTTTAAACATTTTTAAAAAAGCATTTTCAAAACGGTTATTATATGTGTATAGATTCCACTAGTGTCTCAAGAGAGGCGTGGAAAGCCACAGACACCCTCCAGGTTAGAGGTTTCCCAGCCATGATATATTTATTTCAAATTTTGATGAAACCTATTGGTGTACTTTAGTCAAGCTTGTGAAGGAAAGCACTCCTTCATTGGTGTGGAGAAGATCTGAGCATTGGTTCAAAAGCTATTAAGGCTTTCCTGACATGGGCATAGCCAAGGGGGGCGGGCGGGGGCAGCTGCCCCTCCAAATCAATCAAAATCAGGACAAATCAGTACAAATATGAGGTTCTGCCCCCATAAAAAAAGCCTGCCCACCCTAACAAAAATCCTGGCGACGCCCATGTTTCCTGACCCATTAAGGTCCATGGCAGCAGCTACTGGCAAAGTTATACCAGTGCATGCTCAGATTCATTCTAAAGCTAGAATGCTGCCAGTACCCCAGTGTTTGCAGGGGGAGCCACCTAGTGGAGTCTGTATGGAATCCTTCAATTATGGAATGTTACTTCTCAGGGATTTGGGGGAGAGGGATAAAATGCATGGTGGTGGCGCCGTGGTCTAAACCACAGAGCCTAGGGCTTGCCGATCAGAAGGTTGGCGGTTCGAATCCCCACGACAGAGTGAGCTCCCGTTGCTCAGTCCCTACTCCTGCCAACCTAGCAACTTGAAAGCACGTCAAAGTGCAAGTTGATAAATAGGTACTGCTCCGGCGGGAAGGTAAACAGCGTTTCCATGCACTGCTCTGGTTCGCCAGAAGTGACTTAGCTGTGCTAGCCACATGACCTGGAAGCTGTACGCCGGCTCCCTCGGCAAATAATGCAAGATGAGCGCCGCAACCCCAGAGTCGTCCACGACTGGACCTAACGGTCAGGGGTCCCTTTACCTTTATCTTACTTCTAAGGGAATTGGGGGAGAGGGATAAAATGCATGGGGGCAGAGACATCAATGCCTCATGCTGACATTCTGTCTTCAGAAAGGGGGGTGCAGGTGGTGGAGGGGAAAGCTCACAAGGTGTGTGTCTGGAAAGGAGCAACTCAGTCCACCATTGGGGGTTAGTGACTGAAGAGGGGGAAGAAGGAACGTGAGCTCAATGTAGACCATGGATTGGGGAGTGGGAGAGACTGGGGGAAGTTGGAGGAGTGTTCTGTACAGTTAATGGCTTCAAAATCAGCTGGAAAAGGACAAATGATCCATCTTAAAAGAGACAGCCAGTGTGATGTAGTGGGTAGAGTGCTGAGATCAGATTTGAATCCCTGCTCAGGGATGAAGCTCATTGGGTGACCTTGAACCTGTCCCTTTCTGCCTTCTGGCTGAACCACAGGTTTGTTGTGAAAATAAACAAGAAAGGCAGCAAACTGCACCTATTGACTTGCTCGCAAACACACAAACACACACACACACACACACACACAGAGTGGTTCCTTGGTTCTCAAACTTAATCTGTTCTGGGAGTCCATTCGACTTCTGAAACTGTTCGAAAACAAAGGAGCGGCTTCTGATTGGCTGCAGGAGCTTCCTGCACTCAAGCAGAAGCCGTGTTGGACGTTCGGCTTCCAAAAAACGTTTGCAAACTGGAACACTTACTTCCGGGTTTGTGGCATTCGGGAGCCAATTTGTTTGACAACTAAGTCATTTGGGAACCAAGTTACCACTGTGTGTGTGTGTGTGTGTGTGTGTGTGTGTGTGTGTGTGTGTGTATGTGTGTGTGTGTGTGTGTGTGTGTGTGTGTGTGTACATACAGAGAGAGAGGAGAGACAGACAGACAGACAGACAGACAGACAGACACTGCAGTCTTGGTGGCAGTTCATGCTATAGTACTGTGAATTGTGATTCAGTCTGTTGTGCATAACCTTTCCAACAGGTTGTACTACAGTGCAAAGTTTGGAGCTGTGAAAGGAAGTGTAATGGACATATAACTGATAACCACTTGTATTCAAAAGCTAATAGTTATAAAACAAACGACTTTCATGTTTGACAGAACCTAATACTTTAATAATATTAATTTTCCTTATTTGCACTTTCTTAATAGTTCCAGTTTCTTTCAAGTAGCAAAGGTGGTTGGGATATTTGCCTACTGGCACATGAAACAACCTCGTGAGGGTGGGCTCATGCACATTCATTTATAAGAATATTTATAAACTGCCAACTCATTAAAAAAAATACGACAGAGTACAATCGTTAAAATATCGCAAGTGTCCTAAAATGCAGAGCAGATGACCAACTAAGTAATTCTCAGATTAATTCTCTAAAAACCAAAGCAAAAAAACCCAAACAACCATTTTCAGCAAGCAATGAAGTACGAAAATTGCCGGTGCCCAGTCTGATTTCAATAAGGACAATGCATGTTGGTTTCAGTTCATGCAATGTTCCTGGAAGTAGTTTCCTAATCCTCGTAATGGCAGAGGGAGGTGCTTGCTCAGATGGCAGAACATTAGTTTGGCAGAAGGAGCAGCAGTCCTGCGAAAGATCACGGAGAGGGATGGATAGCACTTAGGCAAGCAAACAACTGGATCAATAACTGGAACGGCTGGATCCCGGGCAGAGATTAATATGAATGAGATGTCCAGCTTCATTGACTATGTTTACCTAATTCCTTCCAACATCAATATTTTTTATGGTGCGGTTACCTAACTTGGTTTCCAACTTGCTGCTTAATCTATAAAGCTATTATTACCTGCTTGTTGATTGGAGAAGCAGCGGGGGGGCAGGACTGCTCTGATTATGCCTTTATTATTGCAGGGCTGCCGGATCCAGGGAGAGAGGAGGTTGACAGGATTCTTGGCTTTCCACATGCTCTCAGCAGGCTCCAAATTAGTAGCAAGTGCCACTGCATCTGTTTCAAAAGCAAACCCAATGAGTTTTATTGTTTCCCCAGACCTTCTGAGTTGTGCCCTGCACACGGCCTGTTCCCTGTCACACGTTTTGGTTAGCTCGTAATTAAACACTGCCAAGAGAAAGGCTAGTCTCAGTAAACCATCTGGATCTTCTTGCTCTAATTTACTCAAATGCACCAGAGACTTCTGCGCTGTTTCTCTGGATTTCTCAGATAAAGGCTATATGAATGCAGCCGCAAAAACTTTGAAGTTAGCAGAGATAAAACAGCCAGCAGGTACTTAAGTTGAAGGATATGAGGTGGAGAGAAAGCCCCACACTGTTTTCCTTTTGGGTAGTCACCCAAAGATAAATCTTTGGTAATGAGATGCCACGCTGGCTTATTAGAGTCCTGATCATTTAAAATGTAAATCCTGAAGAATGAGTGAAAAGCAGCAATCTATCAGAGAAGCTTTCTGGTTTGTGTGCGCGTGTTTTTTTTCCAAATAAATAAAATAAAACAAGCATGCCAGCTGCCTCTTTTATCTTTTACAAACGACACACTGCCACCTTGCAATTAGCAGTACTGACAACTCTTCATGTTACCAGATAGGAAAAAAATGTAAGAGATTCTGACTAAGTCCTAGTTTTTCTCACTGAGGTGGCAAATCTGTATTTTCAGATCGTAGGTGGGGGATCAAGTGAAAGAATGCTCCCCCACAGGAAAAAAGAAAAGAAAAGACCCTACCCCCCCAAAAAAATCTAGATCAGTCTAATTTGTATTTTATTTCTATTATGAACATGTCATCATTAGGGCTGCAAGCTTGAACTGGTTAATCAGTGGAAGAAAACGACGGAAGATAGAGCCACAGAATTAAAGAAAAAAGAAAACAATCTCAGTTAATTAGGCAAGTGAACCTGTCACCTTGTGGAATGGATTCCGTTTCTGCTTCCCAAAGTACCTGTGCTTTTGAAAGCAGAATTTGAAGCACAAATCAAGGAAAGGAAGCAGCTGGATGTAAAAGGATGCTGAGAGGGTAGCCACTTAGGCATCGCAGAAAAAGAGGGCACAGATTTGCATAAAAATTGCACATGCTCATTTATATGTCTAGATGCGACTTTGGAAATAATGACTATGATTTAACATGAAATACAATATGTTATCACCATAATGTTGGAAGATGCAGCCAGGTGACCTGTGAGCCTGCTTCATCTGCTGTCCAGGTGTTCTTTGTTGATGGACACCTTAAAGACCCTTGCTCTCCCTTCCTATGATTCTTTATCTTTATCTAGACTTGGACGGGGCAACCCTCCAAAATAAAGGATGGCTTCAAATAGAGGGCAGTTCTCTGTGAATCAGGACTCATGGCCATGCATTGCTGAGCATGACTGATGTTGTAGTTGGCACCTGTCGGGCTCCAGAGACAATGGAGTGCAGGGTGAAGCCAAACCACTGGAGAATCACAGCGCCTGCTGTGGCTGCAGAGGCCAGTAACTCGTAACTGCTGTCTCCCGCATTGTTTTTGCTGCTTTGGGAGCACTGAAGTGACCTCCCCAGGGCACAAGCCCAGTGTATATGGAGGTCCTGAGCTGCCCAGACGACAAGAGCCCCCCCTCTGCCTCGCTAATATGGTCCAAAGGAAAGCAGACCAATATGTTTGGCACCAGCTTGGCTGCAGGAGTTGCTGGGAGGAGGCATACAAGGCACCATCCTGATAGGGTCAACAAGCCGACAAGTTTAAAGTTATGGCTGGGGTGGGGGGTTGAGGAACAGCTAACGAGATGAGACAATGGAAGTATTTGCCTGGACTGCTATTTTTTTAAACAACTAAGCAAATAGCTGGACAATTTGGGTTGGGACCACAGCACTGGGGAAGAGGGAGCAATCCTTTCTCCAGTGCTATTTTCCAGATGGGATTCCACCCCTCACCTGCAACATGCCCTGTGTTCATCCTACATCATGTTTAAACTCTTAGAAGTTCAGAATGTTGCCAGATTTAAAAGTCTGCTGAAAATAATACAAGAGCGGCAGCCTTCCTTCTCTGAACAATGGTGTGTATCATAGTGTATTATATGCAGTCACCTTTGCACAGCACCTTGCAAAGAGAATGTTTATGGAAGAACGGAAATATGTAAATGTATGCAGGTTTAATCAATCAATTGATTAATTGGCTAAAAGCCAGAGAGTTAATCAACTAAAAGCTCTTTAATCAGTTGATAGTCTTAGCAAAGGCTATAAAGAGCCTGATGAAAGCAATTTCAAAGTTTGCCTACTCCCATCCACAAGAACCATTGTTAATGGAAAGAAGACAATTCCTACTAATTAAAGCGCTAACACTTCACAACAATCAATTGCCTGTGTATGTTTTCGAGGCTGTGTGTGAAGCAGGTTGGATTCCGCCCCCACTTTTCTTTTTAAGAAAGAGCAGGACATGTGGCTGATTCACAATATTGGGATGAGCTGTTGATAATTTCATAAGAGAGAGGGGGACAGCGACAAGAGCAATATGAAAACAGATGGATTAATAAACTCTAAAGGCCAGCATGAGGGATGTGAGGGGAAAGCTATGGGCTTTTATTAGGGGATACTCAGTGACCACAATATTTCTTGGCTTGGACTGATTTGGAGATCACCCACTTTGCCTCAGCGCTGAATTGGATTGATTTGGAAAATCTCAAGCTTCTGTTTTCCATCCTGCTCAACTGGTGTTTGGCACCAAAATCACAAAGTGCAAAGCAGATTAGGCATTGGGTGTTGCAGAAACAGATGGAATTGAATGTGCAGCATTTTGCAAGGCAGCAGCACCACATTTATCCCCAAGGCTACACCTTCCCAGTCCTGTCATGGAACTTGGTGATATATGCACCTGATCAGAGAAGCACATTCCCTAGCTTGCATGAGAGCAGCCGGGGCGCCATGTGCAGGCAAAGCACCTATTCTCACTGAAACAGACTTTTGAGGCAGATTAAGCCCGCATTGCATGGACACTGTGCCAGAGCAAAGGGTGAGCAAGGTTTAGTGTTGAAGTACTGCACAGGGCAGCAATCAAAGTGTTTGGAGGAGGCTGGCCTGGGCAAAGCCCCTATTCTAACAAACAAACACCTTTGCCAGGCATCTCAGGCCCGTGGTCCCCATACCACAGTGTGGGGCATCGTGCTGGAGCAGTGAAGTATATTTCCAGAGGTGCAGAAACTCAACTTGGGGTGGAAGTGGAATGGCATTGAAAGAGGAGCACAAGCAGGCAGCTGTCAGGGGCAGGAAGGCATAGCAGTGTGGCAAGCTCCTTTAATAAAGATGGGAATGAGGTAACAAGTCCAGGTTTGGGGTGCTTTATAACTTAACCTATCAGTAACACTTGAGAGGCCTGCAGTTCTCTCTGATAAGATTCCTGCTCCGTGACTGCAGTCATAAGATTGTTGTCTATCACATGACGGTGTATGTTTTCATTCCACAGAGTGGGAAGTGACAAAGACAGGGTGTTTGTGTTACTGTGTTCCGTGAAGTGGGACTATTGTCCTTTGTTTTCTCTTTCTGCTGTCTGATAAGAAAAAAGGCAGGAGCTAAATCAGAATGCTCCAAGTGTATTATATGTAAATAAAGTAGATTACCCCAAATGCTGTGCTATTGGTTCTGTTACGCAAACTGCAAAGACTGCAGATCCCTAAGTGTGCTAATGCCTTTTGGCATTAGTCGTTGTGATGTTTGGGCAGAAGAAAGCTTTTGAAATGCTGTGCTATTGGTTGTATTACGCAAACTGCAAAGACTCTGCAGATCCCTAAGTGTGCTAATGCCTTTTGGCATTAGTCGTTGTGATGTTTGGGCAGAAGAAAGCTTTTGAAGCTCCCAAACAACCGACCAGGAGGAAGAGAACATGCCAGTCAGGCATGTGCCTCTGCCAGGGTCCTACACGAGAGTAGGACGCTCCTAACACTCTCCACGTGGTATTGCTTACTAATATACAACAGCAAGGACTCTTATTAATGTGAAAGGAAAACCCGAGGCCACTTTTTCTTCAACCAGAGGATCAAAGTAAGGATGAGGCAAGTTGGAAACTAAACTGGAATTTTATTTAAAAGCCCTTGATGAGGGTTAAGGCTTAATGGTAACTCTTATAAGGCACAGCACTTAGTTTCAATCAAAAGCACTTTACAGAAAATTAAGACTTACTTAGAACTTTCACTTTAAACCTTTTTCTAATTAAACTAATTTCTCCTAGAATGGCTATTTGTTTTACTAAGCCAGTAAAACACTTCTATCCCCTTCTTGGGTCTTTTCCTTCCCCTCAGGGAAATAATCTCTGTTGCCCTGCCTAGCCAACCCATACCACCTTGCTAATTCCTAGCTAAACCCTATGCCAGCCCTCTCAGGCTCTAGCCAAGCCCTCTCTAGGCTCTATACAGACTCTATCTTACTCCAACCTGACAGTTCAAATCTCAGGTTCTATCATTTTTAACTCTCCACTCCTTCCTGATTGGTTGACTTTCCACCCAGCCCCGATTGGCTGCAGGGTCTCCAGGGGGATGACCCAGGTCCACCTGCCACAAGCAACAGCACATTATGGGTGTCAGATGAAAGTATGCCTTAA
This sequence comes from Zootoca vivipara, assembly GCF_965207765.1. Lineage (NCBI taxonomy): Eukaryota > Metazoa > Chordata > Lepidosauria > Squamata > Lacertidae > Zootoca > Zootoca vivipara. Next base: position 14,642,429 of record NC_142598.1, read on the forward strand.
GCCTGAGACCTGCCAAGCATGCACATTACTCTTTGGTTTTAAAAAGTAAAATTGGTTGATTTCGTAGCAATTAATAGCTTGGAAGCTGGATGTCAGATGGCCATGGTGATGCATGCCTTAGTTACATCTGTGATGGACTACTGTAATGCACTCTAATAATAATAATAATAATAATAATAATAATAATAATAATAATAATAATAATTTATTATTTATACCCCGCCCATCTGGCCGGGTTCCCCCAGCCACTCTGGGCGGCTTCCACCAAAACAGAAATTCTAAAATACAGAAATCCATCAAACATTAAAATAAAGAAATCCATCAAACATTAAAAGCTTCCCTAAACAGGGCTGCCTTGAGATGCCTTCTAAAGGTCTGGTAATTGTTGTTCTCTTTGACCTCTAGTGGAGGTCTTTGACCTCTACATGGAGTTGCCTTTGAAAAGTGTTTGCAAGCTTCAGCTGGTCCAGAATGCTATGGCCAGACTTCTGACTGGAGCCGGTTAGGGGACATGTTATTCCCTTATTAAAACAGCTTCACTGTCTGTTCTGTTTCTGGACAAAATTCAAAGTGCTGGTTGTGATCTATAAAGCCCTATATTGCCTGGGCCCAGGCTGTCTGAAAGTTTACACCCCCCTATACAAACCTGCTAAGATCCTCAGGTGACAGGAACAAGCCAGCAGTAAATCACACCAAACATGATAGAGTTAACTTGGGGGAAAGGCAACATATAAATATATTAAATGAGAAATAAGTAAAATAATGGACTAGGGTTCTCTGGGCTGGGAAAGTTAATTTGCAAATATGATGAGACCTAATTCACCTAATTTCACACGCTAGCAAGGTTATGCTTAAAATTCTACAAGGCAGGCTTAGGCAGTATGTGGACCGAAAACTCCCAGAAGTGCAAGCTGGATTTCGAAGGTGCAGAGGAACCAGAGACCAAATAGCAAACATGCGCTGGATTATGGAGAAAGCTAGAGAGTTCCAAAAAAAATCTACTTCTGCTTCATTGACTATGCAAAAGCCTTTGACTGTGTCGACCACAGCAAACTATGGCAAGTTCTTAAAGAAATGGGAGTGCCTGATCACCTCATCTGTCTCCTGAGAAATCTCTATGTGGGACAAGAAGCTACAGTTAGAACTGGATATGGAACAACTGATTGGTTCAAAATTGGGAAAGGAGTATGACAAGGTTGTATATTGTCTCCCTGCTTATTTAACTTATATGCAGAATTCATCATGCGAAAGGCTGGACTAGATGAATCCCAAGCCGGAATTAAGATTGCCAGAAGAAATATCAACAACCTCAGATATGCAGATGACACAACCTTGATGGCAGAAAGTGAGGAGGAATTAAAGAACCTTTTAATGAGGGTGAAAGAGGAGAGCGCAAAATATGGTCTGAAGCTCAACATCAAAAAAACCAAGATCATGGCCACTGGTCCCATCACCTCCTGGCAAATAGAAGGGGAAGAAATGGAGGCAGTGAGAGATTTTACTTTCTTGGGCTCCTTGATCACTGCAGATGGTGACAGCAGTCACGAAATTAAAAGACGCCTGCTTCTTGGGAGAAAAGCAATGACAAACCTAGACAGCATCTTAAAAAGCAGAGACATCACCTTGCATACAAAGGTCCGTATAGTTAAAGCTATGGTTTTCCCAGTAGTGATGTATGGAAGTGAGAGCTGGACCATAAAGAAGGCTGATCGCCGAAGAATTGATGCTTTTGAATTATGGTGCTGGAGGAGACTCTTGAGAGTCCCATGGACTGCAAGAAGATCAAACCTATCCATTCTTAAGGAAATCAGCCCTGAGTGCTCACTGGAAGGACAGATCGTGAAGCTGAGGCTCCAATACTTTGGCCACCTCATGAGAAGAGAAGAATCCTTGGAAAAGACCCTGATGTTGGGAAAGATTAAGGGCACTAGGAGAAGGGGACGACAGAGGACGAGATGGTTGGACAGTGTTCTCGAAGCTACGAACATGAGTTTGACCAAACTGCGGGAGGCAGTGCAAGACTGGAGTGCCTGACATGCTATGGTCCATGGGGTCACGAAGAGTCGGACACGACTAAACGACTAAACAACAACAACAACAATTCACCAGCCAAAAAGGGCACAGATTTGCAAATAAAATTCATATGCTAATTTATATGTATGGATGCAAATTTAGAAATAGTTACTGTAATTTTAATAGAATTACAGTACATTTCATCATAACGGGGAAGACAGGGACTGGGTGATCTATGCAGGGGTGTAGCAAGGGGGGAGCGAAGGGGGCGGCCCGCTCCTAGCTCTGTCTTTTGGGGGGCAGCATGAGTGGCGGCGCCAGCACCCCGCTATGTAGTGCGCATGCGCAGCGTTGCTACATAGCGATGCATGCGTCATACGTAGCAACGCATATGCATACGTAGCGACACCCCACCTCCTGATGCACATCATGTTTGCTTCTCCGGGTGCCCGAGCGGCTTCCTACGCCACTGAATCTATGTGCTGCTCAGTCTGCTGTCAAGTGCTAACCACTGATGGGAAACCACAAGTCTCCCCCTTTCTATGGCTCTTTGAATGGAATAGAGAGGTCTGTTCTCTGAGAGGACTTCAGATAGAGGCCGACCTCTGTAAAAGAAGATGCATAGTGACCAGGACCAGCCCTGGCTGCTTTGTCCCTAGAGGCAAAATAGAAAATGCTGCCCCCCTGTGGGCAAGCAGGCGGTGGGCACATGCATGTGTGTCAGGGGCTGGACTGAGGAGGAATGGTGGGGGCAGCCCCCCTTCTCTTAAACCTTCCCAGGAACAGGAGGACAGTATAGATTTAGAACAGTGGTTTGCAGAAGGGCATAGTTCAGAGGCTGCAGAGGGCAGAAGCTGGGAAATACTGGAAGAGGAACAGAAGGAAGAAGAAGAAGCACCAGGGGAGAGGCAGCTGACAGAACCAGTGTCCTTGGAAAGCATTTCTGACACCCCCCCACCCAAGACCAGGCAGGCATTGAGGGTATTAGAACAGAGAGCTCAGAGGCAGAAAGCTCAGATTAACCGACACAGGAGTGATGTCAAATAAGGGAGATGTAGGGGAGTGGGACTTTACTTGGAGCAACACCATTATTAGGGAAGGCTGCATTCTTCATCGTTCTCCGTGAATTATTGAATAAATTGCTTGGTAAGAACTCTTAATCCTTTCTATGATTCTGGGTTGCCCCCGTGGGAGGGAGCTGATTCCCCGAAGTCTGACAGAGTGTGATGAGCATGCAGCAGAGAAGGGCAGTGGTTGCTGAAAAAACACAGGAGGCAGACCTGCCACCTTTTCCAGCTATTCGAAGCCTGCCGCCCTGAGGCAACTGCCTCACCTCTTGAGCAGGCCAGCCCCTAATGTTCACCCTGTTTGCACGCTCTGCCGCCTCCAAACTTCAGCAGCAGGAAACCTTGGGGGGAAGAACATATGGTATCCAAAATGATGTAAGCACGACTGAGACCATGCATGCCCCTGTAGGGAAAAACTACAAAAATGAGGCACTAATATAATTAAGAATGAGAAAAGAACAACACTCTGGTGGTGGGGCAGGGTTAATAAAAGCTATGTATTGACAACATTTGGAAACATGTTGGAAACATGGAAGTTGTAAGAGATTTTTACAAAAGATTAAAGGAGCCCAACAGCCAGCCATGGCCTGTCCAGGGGATTTCTCAGTTTCTTTCATGAAGGATTATCCAGCCTTGGCTGTTTGCTTGCTGTGCAGCAGCAAAACCTGTTGTGGTTCAAAAGAAACCAATAATTAGGTCAATGGGGAACTCTCGGTTACATTCTTAGCTTACAGGCAGCGGCAAAAGAGCCATTCCAGAGTTTATAAGGGAACACTTTCTATTCTCCACAAGAGCTGGGGATCTGAACAGTTATCCTTGTAAACAGAAGGGCTTGTGAGAGAGCAAGAGCCATTCGGAAGAACCCGAGAGTCAAATTGAACAGATAACTAAGGTTTTCTCTTCCCCTTTCAAGAGCATAAGCCCCGAGACTTGCAAATCACACTGCATAGGGGATGCAAGAGTCCCATCTCTCATTTTTACACCAGAACAGGTGAGAGAACAAGGGTCGGTCACTCTACTTTCCCAATTCTTCGACACAGAGGAAGGTGGGGCTACTGTCCTTTAGGGGGATGCGCTGTTGCCATTAATATTGGTGTTGCTTTGTGTTTCTGTAAGTTGCTTTGAATCTATGCATTAGAAGTATTCCATTGCTATTCCACCCCTCTATTATGCTAGCCTCTGCTCTCCCACCACCCACACTAGTGCATTCTCAAGACCCTCATACTGATGTTACAATACCCAGCCAGCACCTACCAATTGTTCTGTGCAGTCATGTCTTAGGGGCTTCATTCAGCTGGCTACCCTACTCCCTACCCCCAGAATTATGATTACTACTGTATTGCCCAAATATAAGCTGCACCCGAATATAAGGCGGAACTTTTAAAATTCCGGGGGGGGGGGAGAGAATACCTGAATAAATACCTGAATAAATGCTTCCCAGGTGGCGCTGTGGGTTAAACCACTGAGCCTAGGGCTTGCTGATCAGAAGGTCGGCGGTTCAAATCCCTGTGACGGGGTGAGCTCCCGTTGCTTGGTCCCAGCTCCTGCCAACCTAGCAGTTCGAAAGCACGTCAAAATGCAAGTAGATAAATAGGAACCGCTACAGCGGGAAGGTAAACAGCGTTTCCATGTGCTGCTCTGGTTTGCCAGAAGCGGCTTTGTCATGCTGGCTACATGACCTGGAAGCTATACGCCGGCTCCCTCGGCCAATAATGCGAGATGAGCACGCAACCCCAGAGTCGGTCACGACTGGACCTAATGGTCAGGGGTCCCTTTACCTTTACCTTTTTAAGTCGATCCTGAGGAATATAGTTTCTCCCAAGGGGGGTTTCAGTAGTTTCCCTGTGGGCTTCTCAGATGTGGCACCAGAGGGAGGTGGTAAGAGACCTCCCTCTGGTGCCAATAGGATAACCATATTCAAATATCTAAAGGGCTGTCACATAGAAGAGGGAGCATGCTTGTTTTCTCCTGCTCTGAAGGGTAGGAGCTGAACCAATAGCTTGAAGTCACAAGAAAGGAGATTCCTAATTATTAGGGGCTGAGGTAAAGGTGTCCTATTTTCACAATATAATCACTCCACCGCCTGAGAAAGCCTTAGAAGTATTGTATGAAATCTACAGAGATGTTATCACTTGGGGGGGGGATGTTCTTGTAATTTCTAATGGGTATCTGTGTGGTTTGGTTCCGTTACATTTTTTTATGGAAGGTAATTGAACATTTATTGTTACCAAGAACTGTAGCCATTGATGGCTGTTTATGTTTGGAGTAGCTTTTGGCGTTCCTCCAACCCATCTCCAATTTCTATAAAAGCAGTGAAAATTACTACCGCTACAATTGGCTGATTGAAGTCCATTATAATGGAATTAACATGAAACATCTTGAGAATCCTTTCTGAAGTGGTGCGCTCTTCATACAGTGATCTGATTCAAAGCTATCGCTAACTGTGGAAAAGCTGCATTAACATTAGCATGACACCAACATTAATGCAGAGATAAACACCACATGCCTAGAATTAGAATGGGTAAGTAAATGCTTTTGTCTCAGTATATTCCGTAATATCTTGGAGACACTAATCAAGTGGGAGAAACCGAAAGGAAGGCAATGAAGCACACTAGCCATTGATTTAGCTGACTGAAAGTAAATCAATCACCACAGATCGGGGGGGGGGTAAAGGCATTTATTCTCAATTTGTTCTGAAAACTATTGAGCGCCCAGAAAGCAGGTAGCTGGTGTCAGCCAGGTCCCCAGTTTTTGCAGATTCACACACCTCAAATTCCCAGAGGTGGTTTAAAGGAACTAACCCTGTAAAATCAGCCTCATATGCCTACCAAGTGACACAAAGCCCATTACACTCCATAGAGTGTAGTGGGGGTTGCGGAAGAGCTCAAAAGAAATCTGGGAGGGGGTGGGCTTTAGTTAGGCTGAGTCATTGAGGCGCGTCACAATTTTGATTGACAGGAGCCGCTTATTTAAACTCAGGTACTTTCATTTTCAGCTCACTCTCGGCAAGCCTTCGAATCTCCCACCCACCCGCCGCCGTTTTATAGGCTTTAGCTGACATTGCTTTGCCTTTTCAGGGGTCACCTGTATTCAGGGGCCCAGTAGGAATTTTGCCACTTGGCTGATTGGCTGTTGCCATTTGGGTTTTGCCTACTGCTTAGCAAATTGTCACAACTTGTTAGGTTGGCCGTTAGGCTTTGGTTAATAAATTGGTTATAGGAGGGGCATGGCATTAATTTGCCTACCCCCCTATCTTGCTCCTCATTAATTCGTTCTGGAGGTCTATTCTTAACCTGAAACTGTTCTTAACCTGAGGTACCACTCCTGCTGCCGATTTCTGTTCTTATCCTGAAGCAAAGTTCTTACCCTGAGGTACTATTTATGGGTTAGCGGAATCTGTAACCTGAAGCGCCTGTAAAGCGGTGTACCACTGTATATCCAGCTTTCTTTTATTAACAACAAATTGTCGCTGTTTTTTGTATTGAATACTGTATATGGCATATGGTAATTTATGGACCTAATAGGTATCTAAAGTCATTTGCACATAACAAATAGGAGCTCACACAACACAAAACACTGTTGCTGTTTGTAGGATTTTTTTAAAAAAAGAATCTTACAGGTGAAACTTGGAAAATTAGAATATCGTCGAAAAGAGCATTTATTTCAGTAATGCAACTTAAAAGGTGAAACTAATATATGAGATAGATGCATGACATGCAAAGCAAGATATGTCAAGCCTTTATTTGTTGCAAGTGTAATTATTTGTGGTTAGGCGGGTCAATTATAAATGGAATGTCATTAATGAAATGTCATAGCGATGTTTATTTTTGTATTATTGTAACTATTTGTGTTATTACTGTGGGATTTCCAAAGAAAAGCATTTGTAAAAATTAAAAGAAAAATAAAAAGTATTAAGTTGCATTACTGAAATAAATGCACTTTCCGACAATATTCTAATTTTCTGAGTTTCACCTGTACATTTTGGAAATGCACATCCAGTGTTTTCCCTTTAATTTTTTTTTTGGGGGGGGGCTAACTTATAGCTTGTTTAGCTTATACATAAATCTGGCATTGAGCAAGACTCAGACTCGCCTGCTCCCCGCTCCCTTTCCCCATGCAGCCAAGAAAATAAATTTGCCAGGGTCTCATTTCACTTTCTCTGAACACCAGCTTGTTATGTTCTCTGGACAAGCAATAAGGGTTTAAAATCAAACTTTGGTTATTTTAACAAGCCAGCTTCAAAAACCATGGTTTCAAGATGGCTTGTTTGGAAAGTGACCAGTGTTTGTTTTAAACCAGGATCTTTGGTCCGGATCACAAAGCAACCCGACATCCAGGAAGAATGGAACGTAACTCTGGAAAAGTCCTTCTCCTGGCTATGCAGGAGGAGGGCAGGAAGTGTTTGAACCCTAAGCTGTCGGGGACTTTCTCCCTGCTCATGCACATAGGACTAAGCCATGATTTAGTGAGGGGTGGGGGAACTTTTCTGGCTAGCGAGCCGGATCCTTATCTCTCCACACCTGCAGGGCCACCCAAACCTGGGTGGGGCTGCTTACCTATTGTGTTATTATGTTATATGTTTTTGTGCTTTTATGTTGTACTGTAAATCCTAAAATGAAGGGTTTTTTAATAAGTCTTTTAAAAAAGTTTTTAAAAAGGTTATGATTTAGTCAAGCCAGTAAGAACTCACAGAGTGACTGACCCTCTAATATGCAAAAGTGGCTGGAGAGGGAGTGGGCAAAGCATTCAGTCAAAATGAACATTTTGCCTAATTTACTATTTTTTATACTACTACTACTACTACTACTACTAATTTTATTATTTATACCCCGCCCATCTGTCTGGGTTGCCCCAGCTACTCTAGGCAGCTTCCAACACATATAAAAGCATAATAATGTTTTGAATTACATAGAGAAACCTCAATTTTATTCGAAGTGATATTCATCAGTTCTATTAAATAAAACCCCCTTTGAATTAATAGGTAAAGGTAAAGGGACCCCTGACCATTAGGTCCAGTCATGACCGACTCTGGGGTTGCAGCGCTCATCTCGCATTTTTGGCCGACGGAGCAGCGTACAGCTTCCAGGTCATGTGGCCAGCATGACAAAGCCGCTTCTGGCGAACCAGAGCAGCACACGGAAACACCGTTTACTTTCCCGCTGTAGCAGTACCTACGGTATTTATCTACTTGCACTCTGATGTGCTTTCGAACTGCTAGGTTGGCAAGACCTGGGACCGAGCAATGGGAGCTCGCCCCGTCGCGGGGATTCAAACTGCCGACCTTCTGATCAGCAAGCCCTAGGCTCTGTGGTTTAACCCACAACGCCACCTGGGTCCCTTTCTGAATTAATACCACGTGGTAAAAACAGAAAAGAGAAGGACTGAGTGTGTACTGTACCATGCATTGACCTCATGGTGGTTCGGTCAACTCATGTATGAACATTCAACAAAACTGTTTCTGCATACTAGTAAGGGGATATATTATGATGAAAAGGACAGCTAGATTGAAGGTCAATACAAGGCCTAATTTGATAATTAAGGCTGTAATTCTAAACACTCAATAGGACTTATTTCCGAGTAGACATGTCTAGAGTTGCAATGTTAATAAGAAAGGGTATAGCACAGAACCTATTTGGGATAAGTATTTAAAAGATTTAACCCCAGTACAATTGCCTGCAGCTTCACTTATATTCATTAACATATCACCATATTACCATGGTGCAGACAGTTACTAATTTTGATGGATAGGTAAGACTGAATTTTGCTACGTTGTGATATGACTTGCATTTAAGAAATCACTTTAAGACTTCTAATGAGATACATAATAAAATTCAATCTCATCCTTTGACTGTTTCAGTGGCTGCCAAGTTTGGAATCTGGTGGTTGGTCATAGAATTGTAGAGTTGGAAGGGAGCCTGATGATCATCTGGTCCAACCCCCTGCAATGCAGGAATATACACTTGCGTGTTCAGACCTTTAAACCTCCCCCTTAAATAAATTCACAGAAGACTCAAACTTTTGATTTGGTTTTTGGCAGAATTTATGCCACAACGTTATTGATTACAGCAAGTGAGTGGTTGCAGAGGCTCTGGTTCGACTAGCTCCCTGCACCCTTGCAGGTAGCGCTGATCCAGGGCACCAGCATAGGTCAGCCAAGGGTGAACACCTGGATAGGCGGGAAGCCGGGAACAGGCTATGTCCACCACCCAGATGTCCCCCTGGACTCAGGCACGGGCACAACCCCTCGCAGAGTTGACCAAACCATTGAGTCTCTGGATTCCTTTAACGGAATACCCCTTCACATAGGGATAGTGAGAGCATTCCCCCATCCCTATCACCTGAACCAGAGCCTATCAGCAGCCTTACAAGTTGTGACGATTTGCTACGCAGCAGGCGAAACCCAAATGGCACCAGCCAATCAGCCAAGTGGGGAAAATTCCTGCCGTGCCCCTGTTCCAATGACAGATGACAAAAGACGGCATAGCAAGGTCAAGCACGCAAGCCCTAAATTAAATTTAGGGAGAAGTGGGCAGGTGTTCCGATGCACTGACCAAGAGAGAAAGCTCTGGGTCATGTGCATTGGCATAAATAGGTCCCTTGATCCATTTGGCTAGCGTCCCATTGGCCAGATTAAACCCTGCATCAAGGGACCTATGGTACCAATTGGGTGTTGTGGCTATCCAATCGTACCCACCCACAACACAAGGGTTTGGTTGCCAGGTCTCACTGCAACATGTGCCCTCTTTGAGGGAGGACACGATCTCTCCCATACGGGGATCCAACCTGCGACCTGAGCTATCTGATGATATTCTTTGCAGTTTGAGAGGATCTGCAAAGTTATCTTCTTTTATCTTATGACGGGGAAGTCATTTACTTTATAAATGAAGCCATTTATTTACTGTTTACATTTATATTCATCCCTTCCTCCAAAGAGCTTGGGGCAATGTGCCCAGTTCTCATTCTCATTTTATTTCACAGCTAGTATGTGAGATAGGCAGTGCCAGTTTTACGTATAATAATAATAATAATAATAATAATAATAATAATAATAATTTATTTGTACCCTGTCCATCTGGCTGGGTTTCCCCAGCCATTCTGGGCGGCTTCCAACAAAGATTAAAATACATTAAAATGTCACACATTTTATCGCTTAGGGCCCCACTCTCTTGCCCCCCCCCAAATATACTTCTTAATTGTATTTCACTATTAATATGTTGTTGTTGTTGTTTAGTCGTTTAGTTGTGTCCGACTCTTCGTGATGGAAGATCAGCTGATGGACGATCAGCCACCTGAGCTCTGCAGCCAGCATTTATAAGATCTGCTAGAGGAAATGGGCCCTTTGGGGGTCAGCTGACAGGCTGCTCAGGCAGGATGCTTGTTGTTGTTGTTGTTTAGTCGTTTAGTCGTGTCCGACTCTCCGTGACCCCATGGACCATAGCACGCCAGGCACTCCTGTCTTCCACTGCCTCCCGCAGTTTGGTCAAACTCATGTTCACAGCTTCGAGAACACTGTCCAACCATCTCGTCCTCTGTCGTCCCCTTCTCCTAGTGCCCTCCATCTTTCCCAACATCAGGGTCTTTTCCAGGGAGTCTTCTCTTCTCATGAGGTGGCCAAAGTATTGGAGCCTCAGCTTCACGATCTGTCCTTCCAGTGAGCACTCAGGGCTGATTTCCTTCAGAATGGATAGGTTTGATCTTCTTGCAGTCCATGGGACTCTCAAGAGTCTCCTCCAGCACCATAATTCAAAAGCATCAATTCTTCGGCAATCAGCCTTCTTTATGGTCCAGCTCTCACTTCCATACATCACTACTGGGAAAACCATAGCTTTAACTATACGGACCTTTGTCAGCAAGGTGATGTCTCTGCTTTTTAAGATGCTGTCTAGGTTTGCCATTGCTTTTCTCCCAAGAAGCAGGCGTCTTTTAATTTCGTGACTGCTGTCACCATCTGCAGTGATCAAGGAGCCCAAGAAAGTAAAATCTCTCACTGCCTCCATTTCTTCCCCTTCTACTTGCCAGGAGGTGATGGGACCAGTGGCCATGATCTTGGTTTTTTTGATGTTGAGCTTCAGACCATATTTTGCGCTCTCCTCTTTCACCCTCATTAAAAGGTTCTTTAATTCGTCCTCACTTTCTGCCATCAAGGTTGTGTCATCTGCATATCTGAGGTTGTTGATATTTCTTCCAGCAATCTTAATTCCGGCTTGGGATTCACCTAGTCCAGCCTTTTGCATGATGAATTCTGCATATAAGTTAAATAAGCAGGGAGACAATATACAACCTTGTCGTACTCCTTTCCCAATTTTGAACCAATCAGTTGTTCCATATCCAGTTCTAACTGTCACTATTAATATACTTCTTCTTAATTGTATTTCAGTTCAACAATTACTTTGATAAAATACACATTTTGTTATGTGCAAGTGGCTTTAGATACCTATTAAGTCCATAAATTACCATATAGCATATATTCAACACAAAAAACAGCGACAAATTGTTGTCAACAAAGGACAGCTAGACATAGAAAGGGTCCCATTACCTTCAGTAGCTTAGGGCCTCATCAAACCGAAATCCATCCCTGGAGGTAGGTTGGGGTGAGAAATAGTGACTAGACCAAAGTCACCTAGTGATGCTGAAGGTTGAGTGGGGATTTGAGTCCTGGTTTCCAAAGTCCTAGTCTCTTGACCACTAGACTCTCAAAATAGTTAGAGTCTTGTTTCCCTAGCAACTTCAAATGTTCTACAAGCAGCCCTCTGACAGGTAATAAAACTGGTTAAGCACTAGCTAGATTTATAGGATACTTACTCAGTCTCACCAGGGTTTTATTTTTTAAAAAAGTTTGAAAGCTAATTAGTAAAAATCTTGTGCAATATGAGTCATTGTTAATCATCTGACCATGAGCGTTAACTGCTTCTTCATAATGCATCTTTAAAAGAAATTGAACCAGAGGATAGAGGTAAACCAAAGATAGGAGGGAGGGAAAGACTCAGAACAGAACCAATAAATCCAGAACATGTAGTTGCTCACAACGGAAACTGGTAAGTGAAATGTTGTAGGCAGCACATGGCAGAGTGTGTGGCCTAGGCACTTAGTGGAGTTCACTCATGGTCAAGAGCACACTTTGTGCACAATGTGAGCTGCATATTTCTGTCTTGCTATCACAGTTTTGGTGTTGCTACTGTAGCATCTGAAGTGGTCATCACTTCTTCTCAAGGCTCAAGTGCCCCAGACCTGCAGGAAACGCATGGCCAGCCAAATGCATTTTGTTGGCCATGGCAAAGGATAAGATGGCACCCTTGCTCCTATTCCATTTGCAAAAGCTGACCAGACCAGCAGTTGAATATGACTTCAGTACTGCCAGTGGAACAGTGTTCTCCCTCAGGTCTGATGGCCATAGGAGCCAACTCCTAGGGACTGAGGGAGTCTTCACCCACCAATAAAATATTTGAGGTGGCTCCCCCCCCCCCCGCAAGTTAATCAGCATTGCCATTCAAATGGTGTGCTTGCACTGTGTCAAGTGATCGATTATGTGGGGTGGGGCTTACTTGTTTCCCCCAATATTTTATTCAAGTTGGCACCCCTGCTGATGGCACACTACCTTAGGTAGCATAGGGCAAACACTGTGGCCTCCAAAGCCATGCCACTATTCCCCAGCCTCAGGCAGCAGCATTACTCTACCTCGCAGTAAAGCTATTAGAGGTAAAGGTAAAGGACTCCCGGATGGTTAAATCCAGTCAAAGACTATGGGATGCAGCGCTCATCTCGCTTTTCAAGCCAAGGGAAGCTGGCTTTTGTCCACAGTTAGCTTTCCAGGACATGTGGCAAACATGACTAAACTGCTACTGGCGCACGGAGGACCATGACGGAAACCAGAGTGCACGGAAACACCATTTATCTTCCCGCCACAGCAGTACCTGTTTATCTACTTGCGCTGGTGTGCTTTCAAACTGTTAGGTTGGCAGGAGCTGGGACAGAGCAACGGGAGTTCACCCCGTCATGCAGATTCCAACCACCGAACTTTCGATCGGCAAGCCCAAGAGGCTCAGTGGTTTAGACCACAGCGCCACCCGCTCCCTTAGTAAAGCTATTATTATCCCTTCCAACTCTATAATTCTATGATTCTGAGTTCTCAAAGAGTAGAATGTGATGGACTTTTATTCCTTGGAGGTTTTTAAAGCAGAGGTTGGATGGCTATCTGTCATGAATGCTTTAGTTGAAATTTTTGCATTGCAGGGGGTTGGGTATATGACCCTCAAAGTCCCTTCCAACTCTACAATTATATGATTTTATGCCCCTTGGGTTTGACACCTGCAACATTTATTCTCCTGTAATTTGTTTATTTTTTTCAGATGTGCAAGGATGATTTCATGAAAGCTTTAAGTTTAGCAAATGTAATGTTTTTTGTTACATTCTGATACTTCCAATATTTTGTAGAGATTATTTCATTCAAATTGTTTTCCATTTGCATTCAGAATTAAATCATCTGTAAAATCATTTCAAAGCACTTATTCAATATACTTTTAGTCTTGGCAGTCATTTAAAACATTCTCAGCACCACTTGGTTCTCAAAAAAATTCACATTTGTATACAGGCTTTATTGCATTATTTCTGCCTTGAAGTGACTGAGATAAGATATATCTCCCCTTTTATGGATCGTCCCTGCATAAATAGAGAAATTGTCAATACACCATAGATTTTTAACCTGGTCCAGTTTGTACAAATACTACAAAGCAACATTATCCAAAATATGCCCGAGAGGGGTTATCATCAAATATAGTGAGAGTGTCATGTGGAGATACACAGGGGGAAAGATCAAACATTTAATCATGAACAGGGTATGGGATTCCTTTAGATAAGAGGTTGGAAAGCTTCAGACTTTCAGGCTCTGCTGGTGCAGAAGACATAGCGCCGAATATGTTTTCAGTACCAGAACTAGGGCTAGCTCTAGGAGATGTGGGACCTGGAGCAGATTGCGCTATGTGGGCCCCAGTGTTGTCTTCATCTCTATTATGTACTGAGCTGAATCATAGAACAATAGGATCCAGAATCAGCAGTCAGATTGGTCCGCAGGAGCCACCCAATCCAACTCCAGGTGGAAGTAAATCCACAACCTGATTGGCCTGCAGGAGCAGCCAATCAGGCAGCTGGCAGAAGTGAATCCGCAACCTGATTGGTCCCTCCTGCCTCTGGCACTGCTTCTCCTCTTCACAGTAGTGGTGCTCCTCTTTCCTCTACTTGCTTTTTGTGGTGGTTGTTTTGCCACTGCTTTAAGGGTGACAACACCCTGTTGCCCTGGCTTAGATTCTCTCTCTTTCTCTCTTTTGCCACATCTTTAATGGCAACCCAGCAAGACCCTTCCTCCTGCTGTAGGAATGGAGAGGGTTGAAAAGCCTCATTAGGTGGGAATTGACAGGTCCAGCGAGCCAGCAGTGGTCCTCAAAGCATCATTTAGCCTATTTGGCAAATGGCTCTGAACAGAGTTCATAGTCCTTCCCCACAGAAGTCTTCTCCCGGTTAGCCCAATCTTCAGCAGTATACCTTAGGATGGAGGAGTCCTTTGATTGCTGTGCTTGTTAAACCGTTGGAAGACAGAAATCATTACTAATCTAGGGCAGAGAAAGATATTTCAGTAGGTCCAGACCTAGTTTTTTCCTGCCGCCTGCTCTAGGTTCAGTTTACTTTCTATTAAAACACACTGAAGGCTCTGAAAGAAAGGAACATGAGAATCGGACCTAATATATGCTAGTTCTTAGCTGCCAAGTCTCCTGTATTCCCCAGGAAACCCCCGTTTTTCCAGCTGTCCCCAGCCGAAAAAACGGATTTTTTTTTGTTTCCCCCCGGTTTATTCTGGCGCGGCAGCCATTTTGGAACTGGGCGGAGCATGCTCAGAAGCGTCTGATGCTTCCTTAAAAGCCCCAAATCGAGCTTTTTGGGGACGGATTTTGCCTGGCGGCGCCAAAAGCGGGCTCTCTCCTCCCCGGATCGGCTTTGTTTAAGCCCCCGAGAGCGAGGAGGTGAACCGCGGCGGACAGGCTGACACTGCTGCTCTGAGAGCGCGAAGCTGCGAGTCTGGGAAGTGGAGGCGGCCAATTCTTCCAAGAATAATTAGCAAATGAATAGACTGTGAGTAATTTGGATTGTTTGGAATTTAAATTAAGGCAATTTGGATTTGGGAGAGAGGGGGAAAAGAGGAAGCCACCCCCCCCCACGGTAACATAAGAGACAGTAAACAGAAACCCGAAGCCGTAAACAGAAGATCTTAACTTAAAAGGATCCCTCAAAGGCATCAAAGAGAATCTCCCCTAAATGCGGGGTGAAAGGGGAGAGAGACTGTGATCGTGAGTGCCCTGCAGCAAGAGGTAAAGACTAAGAAAAACCTTTCTTTTCCTCGGGAGCCGGCAGCCCAGAAGCGTCTGATGCTGCTTTGCTCAGTTCCAAAATGGCTGCTGCGCGACTTCTGGTGCGGCGGCCATTTTGGAACAGGGCAGAGCAGCATCAAAAGTCACTTCTGAGCATGCTCCACCCAGTTCCAAAATGGCGGCAGCGCTACTTCCGGTCTGCTACTTCCGGTCCAGTCCCTTATTTCTCAGGCCGGAACTTGGCAGGTATGTGCTAGTTGCCTTTGCTGCAAGAATGGAGATTGCAAAGAACACCAGCAGTAAAAGAAGGACTAGAAAAAGTCTGGGATTCTGCTGCAATGACCAAACTGACATATTTTTTTTACAGCAAACAGTGACAGTGGGGAATGGCTGTGAGAGGCAATATGTCTTTATGATGAAACTGAAATATATATATATTAATATTGCAGAGAAAGACATTGCTTCCTTAATCGACAGGTGGGCTTGTAATGCTCTGAAGTGTATGTATAGTACAAATGCATTATGGGAAGGTTTTAGCAATTCAATAGTAAGAGTAATTGAAGCGGGTTAATTATTAAGGATTAAAAGAAGAAGAAGACGCTTTCGTGTTGGGAGAAGTAGATGGCTGTTGCCACCAGTCTCTGTAGCATCCTGTGCTTGGCCCAACCAGGGGTAAACATGGACAGGCTGGAAGTGGAGCTCCATGGATAGCTCATGTGGTAGAGCGTGAGGCTCTTAATCTCAGGGTTGTGGGTTCAAGCCCCACGTTGGGCAAAATACGCCTGCATTGCAAGGGGTTGAACTAGATGATCCTCACGGTCCCTTCCATCTCTACAATTCTGTGGTGGCTGCTGAGAAGGAGGGAGCAGAGCAATATAATTCTGGGATGGACTAGTAAAGTAGGAAGGGAAAGTGATGAAGTAAGACTTTTCTCAAGCCGTTTGGATAGATACTCCAGGAATCTTAGGTAGAATGCAGGACACAATAAAGGAAATCTGGAGTAAAACCCCAGTGGTAGACCGGGGGAAGGGTGTGTGTGTGTGTGTGTGTGTGTGTGTGTGTGTGTACTACACTGAAGGCCAGTAATGAGAAGTCCCTGATTTCTGGGATAAGTATGTACCCCCTCCCTACTACAGAAGCCCTACCTTCACCCTGAGAGCTCTCTATGGGGCTGAAGCATGACATTTTAGCAGTGCCGCATTACGAAATAGGCAGCAGCCTATGGGCCCCATGCCTTTTAGGGACCCTGTGACAACAGATCAAAATAGTATTGATTTGAAAGAAAATTGCAATCAAGCTTTCTCAGTTCAGTGTTATCCCACTAGACTAGAGCAAAGGAGGCCCCGAGATTTCAACGGCCTAGGGGCTTCCACAGGGTTTAATCCGGCCTTGCATTTTAGGGGGCAGAAGACATCTCCTCGAGAGTGAGCAAAGAAACTTCTCATTATAGAAAACCAATATGTATGGTGATAAATCCAGGGCTCAGTTTAATGTGTCTAATGATAAGACCCAATTTTTTAAAAGCCAGATAATACTATCTTAAGGCATTTTTATTCCTCCTGCTCTGAACCTATGATATTATCTAACGAAAATTAACCCTCTATCATTACCAATATAGATTCATAATAATATAAATTAGTGTCTGGTAACCCTACTCCCTCATCTAATTGATATCTAAATAATCCCCCCCCCAATTCCAGATAATTTTGTGATAACTTTCTGCTTCAAAATAGCTAAGTTATCTTTTAATGCTGCATTCTGAAAAATATAAAATATTTTAGGCAGTAGATTCATCTTCAATCAAAGCTGTTCTACCTTGCCAAGCTAAGCAAATATAGTCCAACAGCCCTGTTTCATTTAATAATTTCCGGTGGTTCTCCTTTACTGTTTTAATGTTTCATTGTTTGAAAGAAAATATTTCCATCTTCCTTGCCTTTGTGTACTTAATCAAATTGCTGTACCAAACTCCTTGGGTGGAATTCAACATTGTGCTAGCACAAATGTTCAGTATGCATACACACATCAACTTTCCAGGCAGAACTGTCCCCCAACCGCATGCTGTTCTCTCCCCCAAAACCTCTAAGTCAATTTCAGGGGTGCATGGGGCACAGAGGAAAGGGGTGAGAGCCCTGCTGCACAAGTGGAACTGCACGTGTAGGACTTTCTCTGACAGAGTTCATAAGGTGAATCCTGCCCTTTAGGTAAGAAGAACTGCAACTGACTAGAACAGGATTTTGGCCCATCGAGAGTTCCAGTTTCCTCAATGAGACCAGGGTGGATAAAAATCAATGATAGATGGAGGGCACAAGGAGAAGGAGACGACAGAGGATGAGATGGTTGGACAGTGTTCTCGAAGCCACCAGCAGGAGTCTGACCAAACTGCGGGAGGCAGTGGAAGACAGGAGTGCCTGGAGTGCTATGGTCCAGGGGGTCACGAAGAGTCGGACACGACTAAACGACTAAACAACAACATATATTAAAAATCAGATTTTTAAAATTTAAATCAGATTTTTAAAATTTAAATCAGATTTTTAAAATTTAAATCAGATTTTTAAAATTTAAATCAGATTTTTTAAAATTTAAATCAGATTTTTAAAATTTAAATCAGATTTTTAAAATAAAATGCTTTTGGAGGAAGAATCTTTCTAAAGATAGTTTTATATTTAAGTTACATTATAGTCTGTCAGGGGCACTCCTTACAGCGAGCCTCCCCCAGTCATCCTGACCAGCACTTCGTCTAGCGATGAATTATTTGTTTCAAAATTTACCTATATTAGGGGATCAGAAAAAAATATTTAAAGATTGGAAAAAGGACATCGCTAAATTTGTTTGGAACGGAAAGAAACCTAGAGTAAGATACAAAATTATGATAGATTCTAGACAGAGAGGGGGGTATGGTCTACCAGACTTAGAAAGTTACCATGACGCGGCAGCGATATGGTGGATTAAAGAATGGATTCAACTTAAAGATACTGACCTATTAGACCTGGAGGGACAAGGGCTGGGATTCGGCTGGCATCATTATATGTTAAAGGAAAAAATAGTTAAAAGGAATACTTTCATGTATAATATCATTCGAAAATCCCTATACTTAACATGGCAGAAATATAGAAGATATTTCGAGCCCAATACACCCTGGTGGATTTCACCATTAGAGGTAGTTGCGGTGAGGAGAAGGAACATGGAATCAAATTGGCCGACATACAAAGAGTTATTAATTCAAAAAGACGGGAATTGGCAGTTAAAAGAATATTCGGAAATAAAGGGATTATTAAACACTTGGCTAGAATATTTTCAAATAAATCAAAGGCTACAAATTGACAAAAAAATAGGATTTAATAAAGAATCATCCAAATTAGAAGAAATATTATTGGTGAATAAAGATAAATTTATATCAAATTTATATCAAATCATTTTAAAATGGAAAACAGAGGAGGAAATGACCAAAGATTATATGATAAAATGGAGCCAAGACATAGGACAACCAATAATAATGAAGGATTGGGAAAGTCTTTGGAAAAGAGATCTTTATTTCACACCAAATTACGATTTGAGAGAAAATATATTAAAGATGCAAAGCAGATGGTATATTACACCAATTAAAATGGCCAGATTCTACCCGGGGTCAAGCAACATCTGCTGGAAATGCAACCAAGAAGTAGGAACTAACATACATATGTGGTGGAATTGTAAGATAATCAGGGTGTATTGGGATTCGATTTATAGGGAATTAAAGAAAATGTTGAAGTACTCATTTAAGAAATGCCTGAAACTATTCCTTTTGGGGATGATGCCCAATGATATCAAACCCAGTGATAGATGCTGTGTCAGCTATGCGGTAGCCGCTGCGAGAATACTAATTGCAAAAAACTGGAAAACCACAAGCGCCCCCAGTAAAGAAGAATGGCAAGGAAAACTTCTTAACTATTATAATTTGGCGATAAAACACGATGAAATCAGTAGTAAAAAAAACAAAGAATCAAAAAGTAATTGGAAACCATTTCTAAATTATTTGCAAAAAAAGTTAGAAATTCCACAAATTTTTTTGGATATTTAATGGGCTCTTTAATAAATAAAGCTAGCAAACAAGGATATAAAGAAAATTTAAATGAAATTATGTAACATCATAAAACCGTAAAGTAAGGTATGCAGAACAACCAAAAGGAATAGTGGGATGAGTTTAGAAACGGTTGTGAAGTCAACGGGTGGGTTAGGGGGGGGAGGGATTCGAGGGGATATAATCGGGTGAGAACGGAACAAGAACAATGTAACTATTAGAGATGCATTACTCATTTTATGGTATTGACTGTATATAATAAAGTTTTCTATTAAAAAAAAAAAAAGCTGTTCTACCTTGCCAAGCTAAGCAAATATAGTCCAACAGCCCTGTTTCATTTAATAATTTCCGGTGGTTCTCCTTTACTGTTTTAATGTTTCATTGTTTGAAAGAAAATATTTCCATCTTCCTTGCCTTTGTGTACTTAATCAAATTGCTGTACCAAACTCCTTGGGTGGAATTCAACATTGTGCTAGCACAAATGTTCAGTATGCATACACACATCAACTTTCCAGGCAGAACTGTCCCCCAACCGCATGCTGTTCTCTCCCCCAAAACCTCTAAGTCAATTTCAGGGGTGCATGGGGCACAGAGGAAAGGGGTGAGAGCCCTGCTGCACAAGTGGAACTGCACGTGTAGGACTTTCTCTGACAGAGTTCATAAGGTGAATCCTGCCCTTTAGGTAAGAAGAACTGCAACTGACTAGAACAGGATTTTGGCCCATCGAGAGTTCCAGTTTCCTCAATGAGACCAGGGTGGATAAAAATCAATGATAGATGGAGGGCACAAGGAGAAGGAGACGACAGAGGATGAGATGGTTGGACAGTGTTCTCGAAGCCACCAGCAGGAGTCTGACCAAACTGCGGGAGGCAGTGGAAGACAGGAGTGCCTGGAGTGCTATGGTCCAGGGGGTCACGAAGAGTCGGACACGACTAAACGACTAAACAACAACATATATTAAAAATCAGATTTTTAAAATTTAAATCAGATTTTTAAAATTTAAATCAGATTTTTAAAATTTAAATCAGATTTTTAAAATTTAAATCAGATTTTTTAAAATTTAAATCAGATTTTTAAAATTTAAATCAGATTTTTAAAATAAAATGCTTTTGGAGGAAGAATCTTTCTAAAGATAGTTTTATATTTAAGTTACATTATAGTCTGTCAGGGGCACTCCTTACAGCGAGCCTCCCCCAGTCATCCTGACCAGCACTTCGTCTAGCGATAGCGTCAGCAGCGGGTCAGGAGGGAGCCGTATGGAGGGAGGGCTCCAAGATGCTACTGAGCCCTTGCCATCTAGTGGAGGAAGGAAGGCTCAGTGACGCAGCGGAGTCACAGCAGCATCCCGGCCAGCAAAGGGGAGAGGGGACAAAGCCCCTTCCAGCGCCCGATTTGAGGCGCACCCCCAGATGTAGGGCGAAGGGGAGGCGCTTCAGGGTCCCCAAACCCTTATGCTGGACCAGAAACCCAAAGGCGGTATTGCTGGATTCTGAGAGCGACTAGGCAATCATGTTTTCTGATGTCTCTGCACTGTAAATAATATGCACAATAAAACTCTCAAAGACAGAGCGGACTGGAGCGTCTTTACTCGGGAGTTGCCGCAACAATCCCCTGACATAGTCCAAAGGCTATAAGGAAATAAGGATTTAGTTTAAGTTTTTCATGTGTGCTAAAACTCAGTCTAAGTGGTTTTTTTTTTTAAAAAAAACTGTTTAACCACATCAGGTAATAAACATGGATACATATGCTATGTTATGGTTTTAGTTAAATAATTTGTTTAAATTTGTTATTAAGGAAACGATTATTTTTCCTCCTTCCAATAAAATACAGCAGAAGAGTTGTCCAAATATAAAGTTGGCTTATTGCACCTCACAATAATTTCATAATTACCTGTCTATGTATTTCTAATAGTATATCCAAATCAATAATTTTTGATATAACTGTAAAAACTACTCTGAAAATTTCAATAAATTTTCAGAGTAGTTTTTACAGTTATATCAAAAATATTATTCTAAAAATGAAACCATCATCTGGTTGTAAATATTAAAATCATATCAGCAAGAATGAGTCTTTATGTAAAAAAAAATTATTTACGGTAAATCAAGTCTTACTGACTAGTGATTTAAATCAAGTCTTATTGACTAGTGGTTTAAATCATGATTTAAATCGATTTGATTTAAATCAAATCCACCCTGAATGAGACTAGTTTTTCAAAACCACACCCAGCAGCTCATTAGCTGATGGCTGGATGACATCAGGAGGTGGGCGGGGTCTCGTGGACAGGACTTCCCACAGACCACGATGAGGATTCTGAGTGTGGTGGGCAGTCGGTCAGAAGAGCCCACAACCTCCCTTCTCACTAGGAGGAGAGGTTGTAAATCAGGGGTAGGTAACCTAAGGCCCGTGGGCCGGATGCGGTCCAATCACCTTCTCAATCCAGCCCGCAGACAGTTTGGGAATCAGCATGTTTTTACATGAGCAGAACGTGTCCTTTTATTTAAATTGCACCTCTGGGTTATTTGTGGGGCCTGCCTGGTGTTTTTACATGAGTAGAATGTGTGCTTTTATTTATCTCTGGGTTATTTGTGGGGCATAGGAATTCGTTCATTATTTTTTTCAAAATATAGTCCAGCCCACCACATAGTCTAAGGGATGGTGGAGCGGCCCACGGCTGAAAAAGGTTGCTGACCCCTGTTGTAAATTGTCAGGACAGCGAAAGTGAGCCGGGCAGAGGCCAATTCTCTGAGGTGTGGCCTCTAATCACAACACAGGGGAGGGGGGATTCTTCCTCAGAGGAAGAGGTGGGAGATGACCCCAAGTCTCCCCGGGCCTGCAGACTAACAAAGGTCAGGGAAAGGCGTCAATCAAAGAAGAAGAGGATGGGGCACTGGCGTATATCCTATTGGAGACGCACTTTGAATTCAGATGCCTCAACATCATCTTGGATGGACAGTCGCTAGTGTGAGCGGCTCTGAAGTTAATTACTGCGTACAATAAATCTACTTGTAACTAACAATGACTGCTTGCTGGTTATCTAAGCTGGGAGCGTGCCAGATCGTGACACAGGGTAAGGTTCAGTCCTGCATTAGCTGTGTGCACCTGTCATCAGGATTTAACTCCTTGCAGCAGGATTTAACTCCCCGCTTGAAAGTCAAATACTTGTGGGGAGATGGTGGATACAGCAACAGCATATGGAGCTGGATTTCATTCTCCTCATATCAGTTGATGAGCAGGATGGTAAATCTGGCAGAATCCTATGCAAAGGCCTGAAACCTCTGTGGAAACAGATGGAAACACCTTCATTATAACTGGGCTTTCAGTGCAAACCCCTCCTGATCATGAAAGGATTTGCATTTAAATCCATGCCAAAATGAATATCCCCCCCCTTTTTGTTTAAGCAGCACCTGCAAGGTGTTTTCTAGTCCTGAGAGAGAATGAGCATGTATTGGTTCTATGACTGTCTTGATGTGCAAAACATAGTTCTGCTTGCCCTTCGCATTTTTATTTTCTAGTTTTTATTGATGTCCTCAGCATGCTTAGGGATTCTTTTCAGTCACAGAACCCATGTGCCTGGCTAACCCATCTTCTTCTACCTTAAACATTCTGAGATTTATTTCTGTTACTAGGAACACCTCAGCCCATCCACACCTAGAAGCAACGTGTCTGTTTTTGCCATCAAAAGTACACACAAATGAAACACATTTCCTCTAAATGTACAGCTGTAATAGTTCTAAGAGACATTGCCATCCATCTGCTTCAGGGGCAAATTTGAGGTCTGCATTGCAAATTGAATGTCAGATGCCTAGAAACACACACATGCACACACAGAGCCTTCCTTTGCGCTTAATTATTCTTGGAATAATCTGAGCACAAAGTTATTATGTTCACTCTTCTTTAGAGGGGGAGGGCTCCTGCTTAACACTATTAGTACTTTATCGGCACCACACATACAGAGCTCTCAAAGACTGCAAGAAGAACACGGTGCTGGCCCAAATCTGAGTGTTAAGTAAATCTATTTGCAGCATTGCAATGTGTACTAGCAGATGAGAAGTTTCTGAGTGTAGACATTGCAGGTATGGATTTAGACACTAGGAGAGGATGCTAAAACAAGGTTGATTTAACGTTCGAGAAACCATAATCTAGGATTTTTTAAAAGACAGACTGCATTTCCTCTTGTATTACCCCTTTTCTCCCCCTTAAAAACAACAATCACACACACACACACACATTGTTTTGTGAAGAAATAAAAGTAGTATTTGCGTGTTCAGACCCAGAACCCCCCCCCTGAATAAATTCACACATTACTCAAATTTTGGTTTGGTTTTTGGCAGAATTTAGGCCAAACCATTGAGTCCCTGGATTCCTTTAACGGAATACACTTCACATAGGGTTGGCGAGAGCTTTCCCCCATCCCTATCACGTGAACCGGAGCCTATCCGCAACCTTACAAGTTGTGACGATTTGCTATGCGGCAGGCGAAACCCAAATGGCACCAGCCAATCAGCCAAGTGGGGGAAATTCCTGCTGTGCCCCTGTCCCAACGACAGATGACACATGATGGCATAGCAAGGTCAAGTGCAACATGCCCTAAAAGTAGGGAGAGGTGGGCGGGTGTTCCGAAAGCACGCACCA
Source organism: Zootoca vivipara (assembly GCF_965207765.1). Classification (NCBI taxonomy): domain Eukaryota; kingdom Metazoa; phylum Chordata; class Lepidosauria; order Squamata; family Lacertidae; genus Zootoca; species Zootoca vivipara. The sequence goes on from NC_142598.1 coordinate 14,666,554, forward strand.
AAAAAAGAAGCTCTGGGTCACATGCATGGGCATATATAGGTCCCTCAATCCGTTTGGGCTGCGCCCCATTGGCCAGATGGAACCCAACATCGAGGGACCTACCTATCGGGTGCTGACAAATCTTACCCACCCACAACACAGGGTGTCGGTTTCCAGGTCTCACCACAACACGTGCCCTCTTTGAGGAAGGACCCGGTTTACTTACATACTCTAGATCAGGCATGTCAAACCTGCGGCCCTCCAGATGTTTTGGACTACAATTCCCATCTTCCCCAACCACTGGTCCTGCTAGCTAGGGATCATGGGAGTTGTAGGCCAAAACATCTGGAGGGCCGCAGGTTTGACATGCCTGCTCTAGATCTTGAAGCAGCAATTACAGTAGCAAAACGAAGGCAGGTTTATAACTAGTATCTAAGTTATGAAAGTACAAAATGTAAGTTCAGAAATGGTGTCTGAGCTGCAGAGCTCAAGACATGCGCAAATGGTCAGCCTGGAAGCATGATGAAGAAAGAGGAGGCTGTCTAGGCAGGAAAGAAGTATGTATGTAGTGTTACAGCTTCCTGCCATGGGAGACAAAGGAAGTGATCTCACAGAATTCTCTCTAGTAAATTTTACAAGAAAGCTCTGTGAGTCTCAGCCCCCTCATGTGCCCATCTGACAAAGCATGCATTGTTGGTATGACTGCAACAATATCCCAGCTGTAATGGTAAAGCTGAAGGTGTACCAAGAGTTGTGGGGAAGCCCTTCACAGAGCTACAGTTCCCAGGGAAGGGATTGATTGTTAAATCATTCTGTAAATTCTAGTTCTGTGAGGGGAATAGGAACTTTCGGTGTAACTGAGAAGTGTAGTAAACTCAGATGGTTTTCAGGGAAGCCATGACTGTTATAATGCAACTTAAAAATGTATACAGTTGTACCTTGGATCTCAAATGCCTTGGCTTCCGAACAAATTGGCTCCCAAATGATCAAAACCCGGAATTGACTGTTCTAGTTTTCGAACTATTTTTGAAAGCCGAACGTCTGACAGGGCACCCGCGGCTTCCAATTGGCTGCAGGAGCTTCCTGCAGCCAATCAGAAGCTGTGCTTTGGTTTCCTAACGTTTTGGAAGTCAAACAGACTTCTGGAATGGATGCCTTTCGACTTCCAAGGTATGACTGTAATGCTGATGGAACCCAAATCTTCTCCCAATTGATTGTTCCTTCTTGTCTGGAAATGCAAATGCTGGACTTTCTTACAGCCATTCCCACATTCTCCAAATCTCCTTCCACATGCACAGCTCAACTGTCAAATTCTTCATCCCTTTCGAAACTGCTTCCAAAGAAGTCCAAATATTGCAACTAACTCTCTTGCAGGATACCTTAAACAAATTCTTATGACCTAATATGGATCTACTACCTGGAAATCCCAAGTGTGACAGAAGAAGGCATTCTGATTGTATTGAATTTTTTTTCAAATACTTCCATCGTTTTTCAAATACTTCCATTTTTCTTCCAGTTAAATCGAATTGGAATTTAGATCATTTTGTTTTCTAACATATCCTTGCTACTTGCTCCCTCTTGCGTGTTGAGTGACATTCTGGTGATGAATTTGAACATTGTCATCCTTGACAGCCAGAAACAGATGGCACCTACTCTTGTTATGAAATAAATTGTAACTACCATGCTATTTTCCAGTCATATGCAAATCAAAGGTCTAGTTATGTTCATGAGATTGCTGTAAAAGAGATATTTATTTCACTATTGCATGATTTATTTGAATTTATCACTGGGGTACACTACTTGATATGGATCGTGATTAATGCCATCAATAGCCTGAAAGTGAATATTCATAAAAATATGTATATTGAATAGCGATATTTTCCTAGTTTCACTTACTGAAAACCTGAGACAGACATGTTTAATTTGCAATCTTTCTTATTTAGAACTTTAGTAATCTCCCATCAGCTTTTTTTTTTACTTCCCGTTGTCATTTTTATAACTTTTCTGCATTTATGTGATATCCTATTTGAAGCTTTAAAAAACTGCACATTCAAGCTAAGCGCTGCAGTGTGGAGTATGTTGACGCTATCAGTTACATGATACAGCACCGCAGTCAGGAAGATGGGCAATTATCATCATGTCCTGAATAATTAACTACGACAGTGACACATTCTTCCTTTGTAGCAGCCCCTGACTTAGAGATGAAAGTCTCGTTGTGACACAAGAGAAATGATCAAGTGAGAGGAGCTACAGCTGTGAAGTCACAAGAACGCACAAAGGAATAATGGCTTCCTCCTTTAAATGGTATGTTAATATTTAATATTGCAGTGGTATCAATAATACAGTTTAAAGTTAATTTGAAATCTGTCACGGAAGAAAGTTGTGTAGGAGGTGCCATAATGAAGCCCCCCGAAGCCAAACCTGTTTAGCCAAATTATAACCCCTTGTAATTTATCCACCTAGAGACCACGTACTTTATGTATCATGAAAACCCCTGATTCAGGCTTGACTCTTTTTTGAACTCACTAGCTGGCCTTAAGCAAATTATTCTCCTTTTGTTCAGCCTTCCCCTCCTCCCTCCTGAAATACAGGGGTAATAAAACTAAACCACCTCCCACAGTTTTATGCATTTCATTGACATATTGGAGGCAAAATACTTTGTACCCCCAAAGGCTGTAATACAGTGGTACCTCGGTTTATGAACACAATTGGTTCCGGAAGTCTGTTCATAAACTGAAGCGAACTTTCCCATTGAAAGTAATGGAAAGTGGATTAATCCGTTCCAGACGGGTCCGCGAAGTACTCAACCTGAAGCGTACTTAACCCGAAGCATGGGTGTAATTGGTTCCGGAAGTCTGTTCATAAACTGAAGCGTTCATAAACTGAAGCGAACTTTCCCATTGAAAGTAATGGGAAGTGAATTAATCCGTTCCAGATGGGTCCACAGCGTTCGTAAACTGAAAATTTGTAAACCGAGGTGTTCATAAACTGAGGTTCCACTCTACTAAACATACTTACTTGGGACTAAGGTTTTAATCCTATACTACAGTGGTTCCCAACAGGTGGTCCGCGGACCCCCAGGGGTCCGCGAGCTATGCCAGAGGGGTCTGCAAGATGCTATTAGAATAAAAAATATATTAAATATATTTCGTATGATAACAGATTTTTTGTTTTGGCCGCTTCCTGCATGAGCAGAGTCTAGCGCAAAACTAGAATTAGATAGAGGCAGTAGTTCTGCTGTATGCCGTTAGGTGCCGCTTTACAAACACTACTGTTTTGCAAAGAGGCAGCGCGCGCATTCTACTAATGCTCACCTCCCCAAGATGCTTTGTGCGCGTCGGCTTCATTTGTGCGCTACTGCGCAGGTACCCTGTCTTCTCCATTCCCCTCCCTCCTCCCTGGCGCGCGCTGCCTCTTTGCAAAACAGTAGTGTTTGTAAACAAAGCGTTGTTTTTCGCGGAAGCTACAGTTTGCGTAGTTAAAAATGGACTGTTGGTTAAAAAGTGGTTCGTTAAAACGACAAAGGCCTACAGATGAAGAGGAAGAACTGTAAAAAACGTATAAATATAAAATATAAAAAGACTCTTAATTTGGCTCTCACTTTTTAATTTTAGGATTAGGAATTAATGGGGGTCCTTGTCACAATAGCGGCTCGATGAGGGGTCCTCGAGAAAATTTTGTTGGGAACCCCTGCTATACTATATGCTCTTACTTAAGGGCATAGGAAGAGCCTGATAGATCAGGGCGATGACCCACCTAGTCTAGCATCCTGTTATCACAGTGGCCAGCCAGGTGTCCAGGGGGAAGGCTACAAGCAAGACCCGAGCACAACTCCAAGCACCTGCAACTCCAAGCAAGTGGTACCGTATTTTTCCGTATATAAGACAATGTTTTTTCTATTTTAAAAATTAGTCAAATTTTTTTTTGGGGGGGGGGAGCGACTTATACACGGATGTTGAATGCACATTTATTATTATTATCATTATAAAAAAACACTACTTACCTCCCCGTGGCTGCCGTGAACAAGCTGCTGGAACTGCCAATCATTTCACGTACCACTTCCGCCAACCATTGCGGAATAGTAAATGTATGGTACAAAATATACCGGTGCTCAGTAGCATAGGAAGGCGCCCGGCTTAACAATTTTGGGTGATCTTGGGTGTTGGTGGGGCATGTTCCACTGTTGCCCCGTGTGGCACAAACCTCACCCCTCCCCACCCCAAGTGCCGGAGGGGGTCGCTACGCCAGTACCGGTGCTTTGACTACAGTGGTACTTCGGTTTATGGACTTAATCTGTTTCTGAAGTCCGTTTTTTAACCAAATCCATTCTTTAACCAAGTCACACTTTCCCTAATGAGTTTTCCCGCCACCGGAGCCCTTCCACCAATCAGCTTCCGTTCGTAGACCGAGGTAAAGTTCGCAAACCGGAACACTACTTACGGTTTTGCGGAGTTTGTAAACCGTATAGTCGTAAACAGGACTGTTTGTAAACCAAGGTACTGTACCACTGTATTTAATAAAATATCAAAGTTGTTCTGTTTGATGTTTAAAATATTGATTTCTTAATTTTGGGTTCTGAAAAATAGGGCTCATGAGAAACCTCTTCCTATTAGCAACAGGAGTTGCTGTGCAAAGTGAGGTCTTATTAAAGGTAAAGGGACCCCTGACCATTAGGTCCAGTCGTAACCGACTCTGGGGTTGCGCGCTCATCTCGCATTATTGGCCGAGGGAGCTGGCGTATAGCTTCCAGGTCATGTGGCCAGCATGACAAAGCCACTTCTGGCGAACCAGAGCAGCACACAGAAACGCCGTTTACCTTCCCGCAGGAGCGGTTCCTATTTATCTACTTGCATTTTGACGTGCTTTCGAACTGCTAGGATGGCAGGAGCTGGGACCAAGCAACGGGAGCTCACCCCGTCACAGGGATTCAAACCACCGACCTTCTGATCAGCAAGCCCTAGGCTCAGTGGTTTAACCCACAGCGCCACCTGGGTCTTATTACAGCAGTTTAAAAACTATAAAAAACAAGCATCTTCCAGAAGCATGAATCAGTGTTCAGTTTGTTGGCTAATACATCTGTCAAACAGGTTGCTCAAGTCTATGGAGATAAAATTGCTGTTGGTCCTGATCTTTACCCGCTCTTGGTTGATGGCCCAGACTTATGCCATTTGATTCATTTGATAATAGAATGTGGTCCAAGACTATCTTTTTAAATATGGTCCTACATTTCTTTTTAAATTTTGGAACTTTCTCCCATTGCTCAGGGACTTGAGCAATGATTGCAACTGGAAACTAAGGAGTTTTTTATATTTTTTTACATAGCTGCACAAAGGATGCTCTAGACGAAATAAGATGTTCAAATTTCTGTGCATGATTAAGGTGGCTTAAAACACCCTTTGGGATTAAGCATTATCTGCAGAGTTCATCATACCCCCACAGGTGGTCCCTGCAAAGCTGTGCTTCATGGTAATGAATATAAACAAGCTGAAAGGTAAATGGAAAGAAATGAGAATGTCATTGTGACTCTGCTTTTCGTCAGAGAAGAGTCGACGAAGAATTTACTGCATAACCCACTCAAATGTGAATGTGAGCAACAAGTCCAAAGCCTGGATTGACATATACAGCAAATATATATCACAGTGCAAAACCTGTCTGTTTGACTAGTCAACGGACAAGCTGTCTACAATACTGTCAGTCCATATATGCTCCATTGGACTTCAGACTGAAAGTTCTTTACACATATACGGTTTGGAGACAGAACATAGCCATCATGGCTTGTAGCCATCGATAGCCTTCTCCTCCATGAATTAGTCTAATCCTCTTTTAAATCCATCCAAATTGGGGCTTCCTGTTTCTGGCGGTGAGATATGGCTGACTCCCACACGATCAGACCTCAGCTGTGCCTGTAATTCAGCGTTGATATGGGGGTAATTAGCCCTGGCAGACTCCCCAGGGTGGGGGAGGACTGTCTCGTAGACCCGCAGACCGTCCAAGATTGTCAGCTTGCATCAAGGTGCAATCGGCAGGACGCTGGGTCCCAGAGCACGACACGGCTGGCATTCTCCAAAGTTACTCTCATAGTCGGAAATATCTGTTTGATGAAATAATTAGCTTTGGACTGTTATGTACTGAGCTGAATCCTAGAACAATAGGATTCAGAATCAGCAGTCTGATTGGTCCGCAGGAGCTACCCAATCCAACTCCAGGTGGAAGTGAATCCGCAACCTGATTGGCCTGCAGGAGCAGCCAATCAGGCAGCTGGCAGAAGTGAATCTGCAACCTGATTGGCCTGTAGGAGCAGCCAATCAGGCTGGAGGCAGAAGTCAATCCACAACCTGATTGGCCCACAGGTGTAGCCCTGAAGTAGCCAATCACGCAAGGCCCATTGTGTAAATAATGTATATAAGCAGATGGTTTTGGGAAAAGAGCCATTCTTCTCCTCTTCTCCTTGATGACTATGAGCTGAATAAAGAGCATGAAATTCACTCTCGACTCCGAGTATATTTCAGGACAATAAACAGACATAGTCTGGACCGAAGAAGACTGAGAAAAAACCTGCAGAACTGCACAGTCCCTGGTGTTTAAGCTCGGACTTCAAAGAGATTCTCATCATGGTGTTTGGATTATGGAGGTGACTGGTACGTTCTTTTTTCTTCTTCTCAATACCTACATATTTTTTTTTTGCCAAGCCTCATTAAGAAACCTTTTTTTAAAAAAAGTACAGATGGACAGAAAAAAGAGAAAAAAATGTAATATGTTCTTTTTTAACAGCTCCAAAGCATTGGGGAGTGATTTGATTCTCTTTGCCTTTCAGCTTCCTTTTTAACCAACTGAATGGAATGGCAATGTATCAGCGAGAACCCTTGCAGATTGAATTGTGGATAGAAAAATATGTGCTTGCCTCCATGGTCTGAGCTGTTTTAACTAAATAGTTAAATAAATGGGTGTGACTCACCCTTTCCTCACATGCCTGCTTAACTCATCTTGATGCTTTGTCAACAGGGGCGAAGATGCTTCATCAACTAGGGCTCCCTGTAGCTTGTGGCGTGGGATTATACTCTTTCAGCAGCCTGTCTGTGAATCTGGAACTCATGGAATTTGAGTTTTCATTTAATCTTCGCTGCCTTCTGTAATGACCATGTTCTTTATAAATAGACCATGGCAATTTTCCACTGTGAGATGAATAGCTCTGACAGTCAGCTCCTTCTATATGATGGGTTTCTTGCTTGCATAAATATGGCTTACTATTATCTACTGGTGTGATATACATTCTCCGCTTTTTTTCTTTATACTTGGTTGTTGTTATACTCTTACCGCAAAAGCAATTATATACAGTATACCGGTTTGTAATAAATGAGGTTAAAAATCCAGTATCCTATTATTACTTCCTACTTACTGTATAAATTGCTAACATCAATACCTCTGCTTTCTACTATATTCTCCTAAATTAAATATTTAAATCTAGATGAGACACAAGATTGGCTCTCTTATGTGCCCCCCCCCCCCGTTAGAAGCAGGTATGAGGAAATACAAATTGAATCAGGGAACTGAAGTTCTTTGTGGGGTGTTTAATTCAACCCTCCAGAACATAGAATCATAGAGTTGGCATGAACCATGAGGGTCCTCTTTTCCAACCCCCTGCAATGCAGAAATCTTTTTGCCCAAGGTGGGGCTTGAACCAACAACCCTGAGATTAAGAGTTTTATGCTCCACCAGCTCCTCTAATCTTAACATAATATCATTTGTGTAAACTGTTGTTTTTCATTTCATTTCCATTGGGTAAATCCCCTCCCATCCCATCTTCATGAATGTGACAAACTAGTGCCAAACATACAAGAATAATTACTAACAGTGGGTGTAGTCTGCTTTAAAATGAGATAACCTAGATCTCAAAAAAGTAAAGCGTAATAGTGGCATAAAACCTCAGCTCTGGATCTCTCTAAAGCTCCATTTCCAACTCAATGAACATAAAGGGACTCAAATGGGAGAGTTATTTTTCTTAAAGGCATGTTAGATGGAGACAGGAGTTCTCTATGTACCAAATACTAACCAAGAACAATTTCTGGATGAAACATTTTCACAATTGCATTCGTCTAAACAAGGTAAAGTGGTGAGAGGTAGAGAGAGAGAGATGGGTATGTTTAGCCTGAATAAGAGGAGACTGATATGATAGCCACCATAATGGCATTTCCCTTCCTTTTCCTGCCGTCCCCTGCTCCAAACAGTTAGTCCACTAAGCCTTTGGAGCAGATACTGGGGGTACACAGAGGACTTTAGGGAAGAAGAGAGGAAGGGGAAGTCCTGTTACATGATCAGAAGTCTGTTCCATTCATAAACAGGCATCAATTAATACAATCTGTTTTTCAGGATTGATGAACCCTCCCTCCCCCAAAAAGGTATTATTCTCATAGCTGCCAAGTCTCCCGTATTCCCCGGGAAACCCCCGTTTTCCCAGCCGTTCCCAGCTGGAAAAACGGATATTTTTTATTTTCCCCCGGTTTACTTACCGGCTGGGGGAGGCTCCTTCTGCGCATGTCTGGAGTCTCTGGACATGTGCAGAAGTGATTTCTGGCACAGCAGCCATTTTGGAACTGGGCAGAGCAGCATCGAAAGTCGCTTCTGATCATGCTCCATCCAGTTCCAAAATGGCGGCAGTGCTACTTCCGGTCTGCCGATCCCTTATTTTTCCAGCAGGAACTTGGCAGGTTTTATTATTCTGCTGAGCGTACTTAGAGCAGTAGAAATACTTCAGCAGTAATTCAAGTATATCATCCAAAGCTTGCTACCCTGGGCTCCTCCCTCCCTCCCTCCCTCCCTCCCTCCCTCCCTTCCTTCCTTCCTTCCTTCCTTCCTTCCTTCCTTCCTTCCTTCCTGGCATATTGACTATTCTACTCCCAACCATTTTTCAAACCATTTGAAGTACACAGCACCAATAACCTATTTTCCCCTACCCGGTTTGACCCTTAATAAACACTACTGTTTCCTGTTTATCAATGTAACATTTACCTAGTCATTACTGCAGCCTTTCAGAACAGCTACTCCTTTAGATATAGCACTTGAAGAAGATAAATGTTTCCCAACGTTTCGTAATTTCTAAGTATTTATAATGTTTTGAATCAAATGCCTTGTAAAACCGGGTTCACTTCCCCGCTCCTCCACATGCAGCTGCCGGGTGACCTTGGGCTAGTCACACTTCTCTGAAATCTCTCAGCCTCACTCACTTCACAGAGTGTTTGTTGTGGGGGGAGGAAGGGAAAGGAGATTGTTAGCTGCTTTGAGACCCCTTAAGGCAGGCATCCCTAAACTGCGGCCCTCCAGATGTTTTGGCCTACAACTCCCATGATACCTAGCTAACAGGACCAGTGGTCAGGGAGGATGGGAATTGTAGTCCAAAACATCTGGAGGGCTGAAGTTTGGGGATGCCTGCCTTAAGGGGAGTGAAAGGTGGGATATCAAGTCCAAACTCCTACTCCTCCTCCTCTTCCTTTTTGGGTGTTACATAATCTCATTAGCAAATGCTGTGGTGGAGCAGAGGTGCTTACCTGACCTCCAGGCAGGTGAGTCGCTGCTGCTTACTGGGAGGGGCAAGGTAGCAGTGCAAATGCATTGGCTGACGCAACCTAGTGCTCCTACTGTGTCACCCTCTATGCCACACCATCACCCCCCCCCCTTTGGCCTCCCAGTAAGCAGTAGCAACTCACCTGTTGGGAGGGCTTTTAAGCACCTCCATCACATCACATCACTGGCTACTTCATAATCTTTCTTAATGTAAGCCTTGTTATTTCCCCCTTTTAGCACTCTGTTTTCACTCATCTCAAATCTCTTGTATTTTCCTCTCACAAGGATCAAGCTTTTCATTAAACACTCGCTTGAGATAATCTAAATTCTGTTAAAAGCATTTATTTAACTTTGTTTATAGGTATCCTCTCTCCTGCTCACTTTATCTTTACGTCTTGCTCTTATCGCTATATTTATATTCATAGTACAGTGTACCTCGGAAGTCCATTCTTAAATGGGGTTGCTACGCCAGTACTGGTGCTTTGAATACAGTGGTACCTCGGTTTATGAACTTAATCTGTTCCTGAAGTCCGTTTTTAAACCAAAGCCATTCTTAAACCAAAGCACGCTTTTCCTAATGAGGCCTTCCACTGTTTGGCTTCCGTTCGTAGACTGAGGTAAAGTTCGCTAACTGGAACGCTACTTCTGGTTTTGCGGAGTTCTTATACTGAATAGTTCGTAAACAGTGCTGTTCTTAAACTGAGGTACCACTATAGTAAATGTACTTTGGTTGTTCCTATTCTAATCTACCCCCTAATTTTCCAAATAATACTCCATTATAGGTCGAACAATAATTTATCCAGCAATCTCTTACCAAAAATTCCTAGATAACCAATTATGTTGATATGCAAAAGTCTAATTACTAATACATTCTACGTCCAATACATTTAGCAACAAATAACACTATAAAGTTCAGCTTTAGAGCAATTCACTACATAAAATGCTGTCAGACACATTTCTGGTACAACTATGTCACAACCTGGTACGTAAAGTGCAACTGCAGACTAATAATATGCAAACTGCATTTACAAAGCATCCAAATGCAAAATAAAAAATACAATTCAAGTATCTTTAATTCAAAAGCACCCCTATTTTCATGCATGAGATTGGTTAAAAGCAATACAAACTCAATACAAGAATAAAAGACAGATCTATTCCCTAATATGTAAATATTTAGGCAGTATGAAACCAACCAGATAACATCAGGGAGGAGAGCATAGGAGAAAAGAAGATTAATTTAGAGCCACATCTTGTAAGTGAGGGGAAGTCAATTGCCCTCTTGCGCTGCACCTGCCAACTTCCACAGCCACAGTTCTTACTAAGTTTATCCAGTTTTTCTGTCAATTCCGCACCCTCCCCATCTCTCCCTCCTTCTTAGTCGTTTCATATTCCTTTCTGCATATTCCTCCTGCCACCATCCAGGTCCCTCTGTGCATCTCCACATATGACATGAAACCTCTGCCAAAAGCAAGATAGTAGCTCATAGCTTGATTGGCAGATTCAGGCTGTGTACACATTGCTGGCTTAAAAATGCAGTCGGGTCATTCTTTTTCTGAATTCAGATGAAAGCTGGTTTTGGGGAGAAATGCATCAGAACACAGCAGGGGCGCAATCTGGGAGGCAGTGGCGGAGGAAGGGGGCGGGTCGCCCCGGGTGCCATCTCTGAGGAAGGGTGACAAGAAGGCAACCCGCGGGGGGCTCGCCCCACTTTCCCTGGGTGCGGCGGCACGAGCCACCGAAATCGCACCACCACAGTCGTGTGCAGAGGATCCTCCGCTTGTGGATGCATCCTCCTCCACCATCCATACAGCGCTCGAGCGGTGCCATTGGCAAACTGCCCAGTGGCACATGTGCAGCGCAGCTCGAGCACTGTATGGCGTACCCTAACCCTCTGCCGCTGCTGCAGCTGCGAGGGAAGGATCCCTCTGCCGTTGCTGCAGTCGCAAGCAGAGAATCCCGCCGGCATACGTACGATGCACGCGCATGAACAGTACATAACGGTGCATGCACATGCGCAGTAGGTAGGTAGCAGCACACGCACTGTCAGCGGTTTGCCCCATCCCAGGTGCTGTTTCTCCTTCCTTCGCCACTGCTGGGAGGGGCAGGGGGCTAGGGCCCCCACATTTTCAAGGAGGGGGACGACCCCCTCAAAATTCACAGTAGGGTGAAGTGTCTTTGCCCTGCCGCATCCTTTTGACGATTGCTAGGGCGCCTTCCCTGGCAATCTCAAAGAAACATGGCAAAGTGCATTGGCGGGCCTCATGGAGGCAGAGGAGGCAGCCTTGCTGAGGCAGCCTCAGCCTCATAGCATCAGCGTATGAAGGTAAGGTGGTGGTGGGATGGCGTGCCACCAACCCACCCAACCCCAGCCAGGCCAAGAGGCCTCCTCAACACTGGGCACAACTCGACACCTCTGGAACACAGTATTTTGTAAGAAGTGACAGGATAGCTACAGGATAGATCTGGATTGTGTCTAACATTGTGCATACGCCACTTCCCAAGCCAGTGGTGGGAGTGCCCTGATGCAGGGCAGATAGGTGTGCATACACAGCCTCAAAACAGAACTAGACCCCATGCGAAGTAGTGCCATCAACAGCTGAAAAGTTTTTTCATTGCAATTTAGTAACAAATCTGATTTCATTTTTTTAAAAAAGAACCATGTCTACTAGATAGCACAGGAACACAGTCACAAGGTGCCGAAAAAGGTTGGCAACTAATAGCAGTTCCTCACAAAGGCGTTCCAGCCTATTACAAGCCAGTTTTCCTCCTCTCCAGTAGCCAGAGCTCTCATCAAGCCCTAAGTAATTATTCCCTCTCTCATCTCTCCAAGCACATTGATCATATACACCTGCCTGGCTTTTCCTTCAGAGTAATCCCATATCCTTTCCAGTAGAAGCTAGAAAATGGCAGTGTTGGAAATACAACTTCCCCTACTCTGTCTGTCAGCACAGGGGTGGGCGTAATGGCTCCAGTGTCCAGGGGGGCGGGCAGGTGTTGGGGGTGAGCCTTGCTAAGGAGACAGCTGCAATGAAGCTTTTTGCTGATGACTGGGATGACTCCAACTAACCGTGTGGCTTTATTCAGCCTTCTGCTCCTGCTTTCTGTGCTGCTAAGGAAGAGAGCATTGCAAGGCAGCAAGGCGGGTAGTGCCTGGTTAGCTTTGGGGTGTGTGAGTTTATGTGCAGGAGCCCCCTAATCCTGGCTGCGTATTTGTGTGTTTTAATTACCGTACTTAAAATGGTTGTTTAAAACGAGCTTACGACTGGAGGTGACCATACGACATTTGGCAGTGAGCTTATCTGTCCTCTTAAAAGGCAGGTATAAGGGTAAATGTCAATCCAATAAGCTTCACACAAAGCAAATTATTAAAATAAGGTCAAACCATACTAAAACAATAAAATGAAAATAAAGCCAGAAATATACTAAAGCTTCAATAAACACAAAGCAGAGCAGCCGCAGCTGCAGCAAGAAACAGCTAATCACTCAATTATCTAAACGGTTCTGTGAAATAATGTCAGTACCCCAAGACTCATGTTATGTTATTTTATTTTACGTCTCAGGTAACAGAACATACATAAAAGGCACCCAGTCCTACAAGAAAACCCATTTTCGCAACAAAGAGAACAGAACATATTGATGTGTATTTTCATAAAAATTAATCATTCCAGAGTCAAGGGGAGAAATGCCAGCTTCTCCACAAACTTATCTAATGGGTGTCCTTCCCAAAACTAATTGTTTGTCAGTTTTGTCATTTCAGTTATTTGCCTGATCCTTTCAAATCATGCGTAAGGTGAAGACCATTAGCCTTCTTCTGATTTGCTGCCAAATCAATCCTAGCAGCACTGAAAACTTTCTAACAAATCCAAAGTCACATATTTCAACCTTTCCCTTCAGATTACAAAAAAGTATTGCCAATGTGGGTGAGTGATCCAATGATTGCATGGGAATGGCTTGGAAATAAGGAAGGCCACTCTCTTAAAATTGGAAAATGGTTCAACTCAGTTTTCTTCTCCAAAGCACCAACTGCTAAATCTTATTGCAACTCAGCACCGGGGGGGGGGGGGGCTTTCTTCAGGAGCAATATGTAACTGATTAAGAATCAGTCAGTGATTTCAGCTTTTTTTTTTAGGTACTTTTTTAGGTACTTATTAACCTCTGTTTTGAAATGTTACCCTCCACAATGGTTTGTTATTTGATTTAAAAATCAACTTGATAGTTTGTTTGTTTTTCATATTTAACAAAATAATTTTAAAAGATCTGTCAAAGAAAAGAAGAGAAAGAGCTGCCTACTTATGCCATTTTTGTGCCATCCCAACCCTTGGGTTTACATAATGGTTTTCAATAATGATAATTTTATTCCTTCCTTTAAATAGTTCGTCCTCCAAGTGGTTTCAGTATTTCAATTGTATTTCATATGAGGTAAAGGGACCCCTGACCATTAGGTCCAGTTGTGACCGACTCTGGGGTTGTGGCGCTCATCTCGCTTTACTGGCTGAGGGAGCCGGCGTACAGCTTCCAGGTCATGTGGCCAGCATGACTAAGCCGCTTATGGCGAATCAGAGCAGCGCATGGAAACGCCGTTTACCTTCCCACTGGAGTGGTACCTATTTATCTACAGTGGAACCTCGGTTTATGAACACCTCGGTTTATGAATTTTCGGTTTATGAACGCCGCGGACCCATCTGGAACGGATTAATTCACTTTCCATTACTTTTAATGGGAAAGTTCGCTTCAGTTTATGAACGCTTCAGTTTATGAACAGACTTCCGGAACCAATTACACCCATGTTTCAGTTTATGAACGCTTCAGTTTAAGTACTCCGCGGACCCGTCTGGAACGGATTAATCCACTTTCCATTACTTTCAATGGGAAAGTTCGCTTCAGTTTATGAACGCTTCAGTTTATGAACAGACTTCCGGAACCAATTGTGTTCATAAACCGAGGTACCACTGTACTTGCACTTTGGCGTGCTTTCGAACTGCTAGGTTGGCAGGAGCTGGGACCAAGCAACGGGAGCTCACCCCGTTGCAGGGATTAGAACTATATGTATTTTATATCGTTTCCTCCATATTCCATTTTTTTCATCTTTTCTTATTCCAATCAGTAATTGATTGATCCTGAAGCAGGAACCCTGTGTTCTGAAATGTGTGGAGCTACAACTTTGCAACTGGCACTTTTGACAACAATCTCCCCCGTTCCCAGTTCATTTCCAAACCAACTTCAAGTGTTGCCCCCACCTAGCCTGGCCCACCTGTGAGGTGGGGTGAAGCAGTTGCCTTGGGGCGCAGAAGCATCTGAAGCAGAACCTCCCACAGATGCCCTGCCTGCCCTGTCACCTCTGCCAGTGGCAGAGAAGAGGCACATTCAGTGGTGTCGATTTCTGGCAAGATATTGCAAGATCTCACGGGAAATTGGTGCCAATGCCAGCACTGCTTCTCCACTGGCATGGCAAGTGGTATGGCAATGGCAGGGTGCGACGGCACTTCCCATTTCGTCTCAAGTAGTGAAACACAATACACCACCCCTGCCCCTCCACAACTGCCTTAGACAGCTAGGTGTTGGGGACACTTATAATTCTTAATGATCCCTGACTTTAAAATGCTTTGATTTTCCAAAATACCACCTCCTCCCCTGGGTGTGCAAGTCATATTGTTATGTACTAAGCTTGGATCCTAGAACAATAGGCAAGTAGGATCATAGAATGCAGAACAATAGGCAAGTAGGATCCTAGAATGCAGATCCTAGAAAGGAGAAGACCAATCAGGCTCCAGGAAGAAGTTAATCAGCCTATTAGGCTGGTAGGATTGTAGGATACAACAACTGATTGGCCTGCAGGAAAAGACCAATCAGGCCCCAGGAGAGAATCAGAATCAGTTGGGACTCATTGTGTAAATAATGTACAGTGGTACCTCGGTTTATGAACACAATTGGTTCCGGAAGTCTGTTCATAAACTGAAGCGTTCATAAACTGAAGCAAACTTTCCCATTGAAAGTAATGGAAAGTGAATTAATCCGTTCCAGACGGTCCGCGGAGTAAGCATTCATAAACTGAAGGGAACTTTCCCATTGAAAGTAATGGAAAGTGGATTAATCCGTTCCAGACGGGTCCGTGGAGTACTTAAACTGAAGCGTTCACAAACTGAAGCATGGGTGTAATTGGTTCCGGAAGTCTGTTCATAAACTGAAGCGTTCATAAACTGAAGCAAACTTTCCCATTGAAAGTAATGGAAAATGAATTAATCCGTTCCAGATGGGTCTGTGGCGTTCATAAACCGAAAATTCATAAACCGAGGTGTTCATAAACCGAGGTTCCACTGTATATACAGTGGTGCCTCGCTTAACGAATGCCCTGCTTAACGAAGTTTCCACTTAACGAAAGGTTTTTTTTCTAGCGGAGGTTGCCTCGCTACACGAATTCGTTTTATGAAAAATTCGTCTAGTGAATCACAGTTTCCCATAGGAATGTATTGAAATTCAATTAATGCGTTCCTATGGGCAAATTTTTTTTTTAAAAAAATGCATTCCTATGGGATTCGCTAGACGAATTTTTCGTTATAAGAAAAGACCCGTGGAACGAATTAAATTCGTCTAGCGAGGCGCCACTGTATTTCATATATGGAGCCTGAGAGCCTGGTGGCTTGCATGATCCCTGGCTGTCAAAAGCTAGCATCACATGGCTAAAAGAGTTGTCTCCTGACCATATGTGAAGATAGCCTTTGACAGCCAGGGACTAGGGGGACTTGTAGACATCCATCACCCCTAGTTGTCGGTGTCAAATCATTGGCATGGCCATGGATTTGACCATGCAAAGCATTTCATGCTGACAGCCAAGAGTTGAGGGCTGGCCAGCCTTCTCATCCCTATCTGTCTAAGGCTGTGCACACACTATTGTGGCTCCAGCAAACTCCCTCTACTGGTGTTTGAAGGTGAGTACACATGACACAAGTCACAGGCCATAGGTTTCTTGAAGCTTCTTGAGCAATCCTCCCGTTTGATGCACTTTCCCTCAAACCAGCTTCCATCTGATTATGGAGAACAGAAGCTTCGGTCAAGTTGAGGTGTGTACATTTTAACCACCCACTGCACATGTACAGTTGACAGCTTCAGGGAATTAGAAGTTGGCTTTGGAAAACAAATCAAGTAATGGACACCCTATCCGCCTCTGGTTTGATCAGCGACATAAAAAAAGCAGTTTTAAACACAGCAGACCGGGCAGAGAGATGAAGCAGATAATGTGTACGTAGTCTAAGGGAGGAGTCAGCAACCTTTTTCAGCCGTGGGCCAGTCCACCGTCCCTCAAACCTTGTGAGGGGGCCGGACTATATTTTGAATGAAAAAATGAATGGATTCCTATGCCCCACAAATAACCCAGAGATGCATTTTAAATAAAAGGACACATTCCACTCATGTAAAAACACCAGGCAGGCCCCACAAATAACCCAGAGATGCATTTTAAATAAAAGGACACATTCTACTCATGTAAAAACACACTGATTCCCGGACCATTTGCGGGCCAGATTGAGAAGGCGATTGGGCCGCATCCGGCCCCCGGGCCTTAGGTTGCCTACCCCTGGTCTAAGGCTAGATTTACATGCCCAGGAGAACTCTGTTGGCGGAACCAACCAAAATGACAGACCCAGGAACACTTTGCACTTAAGGCTGAGCAAAGGAAGCTACACACTCCACAACTGGCTATCCTAAATAGAGATGGGGATTGGGGATGAACTTTAAACTGGTAGGAGGCACAGTCCAGAATACAAACGCCAGTGTTCAAAAAGCAGCATTTCTCACTCAAGCTGTTTGCTATTCCCTGTATTACAGAGGCTTGACTGGCCTACCCAAGGAGTCAGGCTTTTGGTGGTCCCATACTGTGGAAGACTCTTCCAGCAAAGATTCAGAAGTGCCCCCTCCCTTTGGACTTCCACGCATCTCTTGAATACTTTCCTATGCCGAAGTTAAAAATGGAAAGTGTGATGCTGGTGGTCAACAAAAGAGGTTTAAAGATTGTCTCAAGACAAATCTTAAAAAATGTAGTATAAACACTGACAACTGGGAAACACTGGCCTACGAGCACTCCAGTTGGAGAACAGCCTTTATGGAAGACAATCTTACTCGGCTACGAGTGATCGCCAAATAAGAAAGAAAGGTTGTCTAGTTACTCACCTCCTTGGTTTGGATAACTCCATCCCTTTAACATTTCTCTGATGAAAATTAGGATGTACAGTGGTACCTCGGTTTAAGTACACAATTGGTTCCAGAAGTCTGTACTTAACCTGAAGCGAACTTTCCCATTGAAAGTAATGGAAAGTGGATTAATCCGTTCCAGACAGGTCCGCAGAGTACTTAAACTGAAAATACTCAAACCGAGGTGTACTTAAACCGAGGTAAGATTGTACTAAGGAAAAGTTAGGCAATCAGGAATCAAATCAGAAACTGGGATGGCTTCTGTAAATCCAGGACTATCCCTGGGAAATAGGGACACTTGGAGGGTCTGCAAAGAGCAGCTCCTGCAACGTGAGGCCTTTACCTAGTGACCCCTATTTGATTCAGGTTGTTGTTGCTTGAGAGAGGGGCAGTGGGAGGCATGATCAAGTCCAGGGGTCAGCAAACTTTTTCAGCAGGGGGCCGGTCCACTGTCCCTCAGACCTTGTGGGGGCCGGACTGTATTTTGAAAAAAAAAATGAACGAATTCCTATGCCCCACAAATAACCCAGAGATGCATTTTAAATAAAAGGACACATTCTACTCATGTAAAAACATGCTGATTCCCAGACCGTCCGCGGGCCGGATTTAGAAGGCGATTGGGCCGCATCCGGCCCCCGGGCCTTAGTTTGGGTTTGGGGACCCTGATCTAGTCCTTTGCAGGGTGGTGATGGTGGTCCTTCTGCTATATATATATATATATATGAAACCCTTAAGATTCTCCAAGCATTCAATAGGAACACACAGAATCCCAAATGGTTTTCAAGGCAAGTTAGGAAACAGGGCTCTGATTAATAATTGCAGAGCACCCAGCATCTGTGTGCTTAAAAGCCGCTTGCAGAGTGCTTTGTGCCTCCATTTCCATCTCTGAGCATTGAACTCCAAAGGCCATTGGAAGGAGCTCAAATTAACTGATTATGAGAGTTCCTGAGACACTCAGGCACAAGGTGCTCGGTAAGTACAAATTATCTTTCCCAGCTGCTGTCGTAGAAAGATTTACTATCCCAGTTTGGCATCCGTTTGCATAAGCATCTAACCCAGCCTTTGCAGGTGGGAACCTTGAATTCAGGCTAGCATCTTTTAGAATAACCACTTTTCTACTGGCAGTCCTTTATCAGGGAAATCTATGCTTTTCTTCCAGCAACGGCTGGAGGGGGGGGGGAACGGACTGATTTAGCTCAGGCGTACAATTTGTCACCCCCATCATTTTAATTTATGCTTTTTACCACCTTATTCAATCCCATTTTCACTGCAGTTCTTACAGCTGGCAGTAAACTACAGTGCAAATGTTGACTTTTCCACAATGCTGACACCACGTTAAATACCTGTCTACTTCTGGCAGGTTTTTCTTCCCCCGATGGGAACATTTCAGCCAGTGACAGAATCCAAGGCAAGCTGCCAGGAACCCTTAATGTGTGTGTAGAAACCTGATTGGTATGCTGCATGTTGCTTAGGAATCAGCAGATCAGAAAGCCTGTAGAAAAGGGGGGATAATGCTAACCTTCCCCAAATAGTATGTATGAGTCTGAGTTTGTGTATATATGTACACACAAACACATAATTACCCCGTAGTGACTGCACTTCTTTATTGGAGGATGGGGAAAGTGATAAAGAGATGATCACCCACGTTTGAGACTTACCTAGGAATGCTAATTTTCCGGCTATCGTGGCATGGTGAGAGGCCTAGGCTATGAGATAAGGGAATGCACCGGAAGGTCTTCTAATCCATTTCTTGCAGTGTAGTGAAAATGTGTGGGCTGCAATACTCAGAAGGTTGAGTTGAATATGACCTGTTTGCCCTCATGCTGGAGTCAACGCTTTAATAATAGAGGGATCAGACTTTGTTCAAAAGGAGCATAAATATATGTAAGAAAAACAGGGGTGGTTGCTGTGTGCAATCATGGGTTGAAATGCAGACCCTTCAAGTGTCCCTATTTCCCCCAGATTTACAGGAGCCATCCCAGTTTCTGATTTGATGCAGGAATGTCCCGCTTTTCCTTAGGATGTCTGAATTTTAATTGGAGAAATGTGGGAGGGTATGTAGGTATGCAACTTCCGAAGCAAGGAGATAAGTAACTATACAACCTTTGGAAGACCTCTGAAGGCAGCCCTGAGTAGGGAAGTTTTTAAATGTTTAAATTTTGTATTATATTATTATATATATTTTATATATGTTCGAAGCCACCCAGAGTGGCCTTGGGCAACCCAGTCAGATGGGCAGGGTATAATAATAAAATTATTACTATTATTATTATTATTATTATTATTATTATTATTATGGAATAGGACATCTATGTCATCCTCTTTTAAACTACCTCTTCTGCCTCCCTGATTCCCCTCTGGATGCCTGGGGAGACCCCCCCTCTCCTTTACCACCACACCCTCCCAGCTACCCAGGGCCAGCCCAAGACATTTGAGGCAAACCACAAAATGGGAAGAAGGAGTGAGGAAAGAAGATCTACATCAGGAACAAGGAGGGAATAAAGATCTACCTCTATTGATCCTGCCATTTGAGGCGGTCACCTCACCTTGCCTCATGGGTGGGCCGGCCCTGCAGATACTGTATAATGGCAAGAGGCAATGCCTACACCAGGCATCCCCAAACTCGGCCCTCCAGATGTTTTGGGACTACAACTCCCATCACCCCTAGCTAACAGGACCAGTGGTCAGGGATGATGGGAATTGTACTCCCAAAACATCTGAAGGGCCGAGTTTGGGGATGCCTGGCCTACATGGACTGTTTTTTTAATGCCTTGTTGTGAAGTAATTAGGTCAGGGGCCAGATATGGCTACTGTCTGGCAACCTGAGAAGGGAGAGTGGACCAGGGCTCAGCAGGATCCTTCAGATGGGTTGTGATGGTCCCACAAGCTGTGCAACTCAACAGTATCTCAAGGCCAGACTGGAGATATTGGGGTGGCCACATTTGTTCCTCGTGTGTCTACTATCTACATCTAAACCCTGTGTGTAATATTTCCAGCAAAATGTTCATACAATTGACAGGGCCGTCTTAAGTATATCTGGCGCCCTGGCGTCGTGGTGCGATGGATCCCTCCGGCACCCCTGCCCCGTTTCCCAGCGCGGTGGGTGGTGCGTGGCTGCCGCAGGCGCAGCTGCGTGGCGGGTGGGCGGGCGCAGCTGCACAGCACCCCCCTGGCGCCCTGCGCCACCCAGCCTGGCCGTAGGGCCGGCCCTGACAATCGAAGGGAGATGAAACATCTCCCCTCCCTATACACTCTTGTATGCTGGCTCCCAAACCAGAAGTGAGGCAGGTTGGGGGCAGGGAGCTTCGGGTAATAGTGCACAGCAAGTAAGACCATGGGTGGTGCAGGGAGGTTCAGCTCATTCCTTTCACCTGCACACACACCGTGTTTTAAAGTTGAGACCTACTTACCCCTTCTTTAGATGTGAATGGGACAGAGCCTTGAAGAAGAAAAATATCCCTGTCCTGCCATAACTGGACTTCAATCAAAGGAGGGATTTGTTTGTTTTGTTTCTCAGCATATAAAATCTGTTCAAAGCATGGTTTTAGCACTATCAGATATGTAGTCAGGATATTTTAGTGATGCTTCTTGTCACTTCTCAAAAGCTTCAAGGAGTCAGAATCCACAAGATGCTAACAAGGACAAATCTCAAGCTGGTTGCAAGGACCAGGTTTTTGTTGTTTTGTTGTTTTGAAGGAAATGATTAAAACTAATTACATACGACTTGAGAATGTGAAGTATAGCGAACTTACAAGTGTTAGCTCATTAGTGTCCACTCAGTTGAGTTTCACAAGCCTTTTGCCATACCTGGAATGTTCTCAAATATTCCGCCTCCTCCGTTTACATACTAAGTAAACAGGGGTTCCCAACAAAATTTTCTCGAGGACCCCCTCATCGAGCTGCTATTGTGACAAGGACCCCCATTAATTCCTATTCCTAAAATTAAAAAGTGAGAGCCAAATTAAGAGTCTTTTTATATTTTATATTTATACGTTTTTTATAGTTACAACAGAGTGATCCATCAGTATACAGTTAGTTTTAATTTTCAGTTCTTAATGAGATGAACCACTTTTTAACCAACGGTCCATTTTTAACTACGTGAACTGTAGCTTCCGCGAAAAACAACGCTTTGTTTACAAACACTACTGTTTTGCAAAGAGGCAGCACGCGCCAGGAAGGAGGGAGGGGAATGGAGAAGACAGGGTACCTGCGCAGTAGCGCACAAATGAAGCCGACGCGCGCAAAGCATCTTGGGGAGGTGAGCGTTAGTAGAATGCGCGCGCTGCCTCTTTGCAAAACAGTAGTGTTTGTAAAGCGCCACCTAACGGCATACAGCAGAACTACCGCCTCTATCTAATTCTAGTTTTGCGCTAGACTCTGCTCATGCAGGAAGCGGCCAAAACAAAAAATCAGTTATCATACGAAATATATTTAATATATTTTTTATTCTAATAGCATCTTGCGGACCCCTCTGGCATAGCTCGCGGACCCCTGGGGGTCCGCGGACCACCTGTTGGGAACCACTGCTAAGTAAATGCACTGATACCCGCCTTTCTGCAGTGGTACTGTATGCACAGTTCTGCCATCAGTAAAACAGTGGGGTGTATGTGGGGAACAGCCCCGAGGAGCAGTGGGAAGGGTTGTTGGCTACAACCAGGACTTCCACTGCCAATATGATGGGCAAATAGGTCATGCGTCTCTGAAGAAACCTACTTCCCTGAAGAATAACTGAAAGAGGATGGCAAAGTTTGGGAGTGGTGTGTATTTTTACGCCATGCTAAAACGAATTGGCTGCAGTAAGTTGGCAAGGAGGAACAAGGAGGATTTGACAGGAAAGTTTTGGAACTTTATGAACAGAATATGTACAAATTCAGGAATACAGAATACTTTACCCTTTCGAGATACAGTATTTGGGCCTTTTAATTTTTATTCCCTTGATGGCTATTGGACCAATGGAATTGTTACTGTGAAGAAGTTTATAATAATACTGAGATGCAAAGATCTGACTGCCCCCTTCATTGGTGGTTTCCCAAGTTTTAGGTAATTTCCTAGCACAATTAGATTCATGAGAATGCTACATCGTTCCAATATTGACTTGGCCCTCTTTTTGCGTTTCCCAAACCCCTGAAATTATCCCCTACTACACCCTGCAAATACTGTAGGCTGTAAATTGTGAGAGGAGAATTTTTGGCTCAGCCTTGTGGGCACAGTTAATACGTTACTAGAACTGCTGCTGCTTTCATGATGTGACATGCCATCTAATCGAAGCTTGCTTTTGTTTTAGTCAGCTGAAGGCCAGCCAGTTACATGGCTTGTGCAGGCAAAATGTCACATGCAATAGAAGCAAAACTGAATAAAACTGAAATCAACGGTTGCTTGATCTTCAGTGCAGCAGTCTTCGTTTGTTGATAGTAGCAAAGGTGAAATAAAAGTGTTGTAGCTAAGTCCTATGCTGCTAAGTCCGTAACTGAAGGCAGTGTGACAATCTTGAGTCAGCACCAAAAATTACATTCTCCTTAAGTACTTCAAGCCCTCACCACAAGCTTAGGTGCAGGTATCTTGTCTTTTCACAGCAGCAAAACAACAACAGCCCTTTCCCTTTTAGAAAGGCTTCCTGCACCGCAATGTTTGGTTTCTACTGCAAGCCTCGCAAGCTGAGCCAGGATGCCATCTAGACAGCAGTAGCATCCTGCTACTGGTCCCATCACCTCCTGACAAATAGAAAGGAAAAAAATGGAGGCAGTGAGAGATTTTACTTTCTTGGGCTCCTTGATCACTGCAGATGGTGACAGCAGTCATGAAATTAAAAGATGCCTGCTTCTTGGGAGAAAAGCAATGACAAACCTAGACAGCATCTTAAAAAGCAGAGACATCACCTTGCCGACAAAGGTGCGTATAGTTAAAGCTATGGTTTCCCCAGTAGTGATGTATGGAAGTGAGAGCTGGACCATAAAGAAGGCTGATCACCGAAGAATTGATGCTTTTGAATTATGGTGCTGGAGGAGACTCTTGAGAGTCCCATGGACTGCAAGAAGATCAAACCTATCCATTATGAAGGAAATCAGCCCTGAGTGCTCACTGGAAGGACAGATCCTGAAGCTGAGGCTCCAATACTTTGGCCACCTCATGAGAAGAGAAGACCCCGATGTTGGGAAAGATTGAGGGCACAAGGAGAAGGGGACGACAGAGGATGAGATGGTTGGACAGTGTTCTCGAAGCTACGAACATGAGTCTGACCAAACTGCGGGAGGCAGTGGAAGACAGGAGAGCCTGGTGTGCTCTGGTCCATGGGGTCATGAAGAGTCGGCTGCAGAGCTCAGGTGGCTGATCTTCTATCAGCTGATCTTCCATCAGCTTCTGCTGGCGATCTTGCTGCATCCCACAGAGATATAATAATAATAATAATAATAATAATAATAATAATAATAATAATTTATTTATATCCCGCCCATCTGGGCGGCTTCCAACAGAAGAATAAAATAACCGATTAAAGATTAAAAGCCTCCCTAAACGGGGCTGCCTTCAGATGTCTTCTAAAAATCTGGTAGCTGCTTTTCTCTTTGACATCTGATGGAAGGGCGCTCCAGAGGATGGGCGCCACTACCGAGAAGGCCCTCTGCCTGGTTCCCTGCAACTTGGCTTCTCGCAACGAGGGAACCGCCAGAAGGCCCTCGGCACTGGACCTCAGTGTCTGGGCAGAACAATGAGGGTGGAGACGCTCCTTCTGCCATCTGTTGCGTGGACAGGCGAAGACCCCCCCCCCAAGCCCCAGGTGACCCCCGGGTGGAATAATGACACCTGACAACGTGCTATGGGATTAAAATTGGCCACAACTTTATTAAATTCCCAGATGTAGGAAGACCTTGGCTTAGGCATTGGGTGTTTATCCCTCCCAGTCCCCAGCCAGGTATCTGGGGAACACCAGGGTTATCCAAAGTGTGTGGGGAGTGGGCCGACTCTGGAGAAGGTCTGTTCAAGCAGAGAGCCAGCCCCCCCCCATTTCGCCACGTCGTAGGGGGGGAGCACTGACAACCCATTGGCGTATGGTCAGTAACTCCCCTCAAAATAACCCCTTCAACGGGGAACCCTGGGATCGCCACCACAGGGGGTGGGTGGGTTACCGCTTCATGCCCCTCCCATTGAGGGAAGATAGACTAAAGGATTCTGCCCAAGGCCTACAAACCGCCACCCGAGACCGCAAATTTGTGGATTCACCACAAGACTACCTCCCAGTACGTTTCCGAGCACAATTCAAAGTGTTGGTGCTGACCTTTAAAGCCCTAAACGGCCTTGGCCCAGTATACCTGAATAATAATAATAATAATAATAAATTTTTATTTATACCCCGCCCTCCCCAGTCAAAAACCAGGCTCAGGGCGGCTGACACCAACAGAACCACAATAAAACATAAAAACAATTAATTAAAATACAGATTAAAATACAGTATTAAAATTTAAAGTGCAGCCTCATTTCAAGTAGGCCATAAATCCAAGCCATGAGGGAGAAAAACACAGGGGTCAGGCTGAGTCCAGCCCAAAGGCCAGGCGGAACAGCTCTGTCTTGCAGGCCCTGCGGAAAGATGACAAATCCCGCAGGGCCCTGGTCTCCTGGGAAAGAGCGTTCCACCAGGTTGGGGCCAGTACTGAAAAGGCCCTGGCTCTAGTAGAGGCCAATCTAGCCATCTTATGACTCGGGATCTCCAGAATATTATTATTTGTGGACCTTAAGGTCCTCCGCGGGGCATACCAGGAGAGGCGGTCCCGTAGGTACGAGGGTCCCAAGTCGCATAGGGCTTTAAAGGTCAAAACCAGCACCTTATACCTGATCCTGTACTCCACCGGGAGCCAGTGCAGCTGGTAAAGCACTGGATGAATGTGATCCCGCGGCCGGGACCCTGTAAGGAGCCTCGCCGCGGCATTCTGCACCCGCTGGAGTTTCTGGGTCAGCTTTAAGGGCAACCCTGCGTAGAGCGAGTTACAATAGTCAAGCCCGGAGGTGATCGTCGCATGGATCACTGTGGCCAGATCGGGGCGAGAGAGGTAAGGGACCAACTGCTTGATGCGGCGGAGATGGAAAAATGCCACCTTTGCTGTGGATGCAACCTGCGCCTACTTGGAAAGGGAGGCGTCAAAGGTTACACCCAAACTCTTGACAGAAGGCGCTGAAGGAGTGTCTCCATCCCCATCGTTCTGCCCGGACACTGAGGTCCAGTGCCAAGGGCCTTCTGGCAGTTCCCTCACTGCGAGAAGCCAAGGAACCAGGCAGAGGGCCTTCTCAGTAGTGGCACCCGCCCTGTGGAACGTCCTCCCACCAGATGTCAAAGAGAAAAACATCTACCAGACTTTTAGAAGACATCTGAAGGCAGCCCTGTTTAGGGAAGCTTTTAATGTTTAACAGACCATTGTATTTTAATATTTTGTTGGAGTGGCTGGGGAAACCCAGCCAGATGGGCAGGGTATAAATAAATAAATAAACAAACAAATAAATAAACAAACAAATAAATAAATAAATAAATAAGCCCCTTTTCTCTACCTGGCCAACTCCCTTGGCAATGCCCCCCGGCCAGGATTGGCTAATTGACGGGGCTAAGCAGGAACCTCCAGGTATCCAGATTGGGGGGTGGGGCGGCAAAGACCTTGCTGGGGGTCTAGTAGTCTCTGGGGGGAGGGCTGTGTGTGACCATGCAAAAGCCGCCCCCCCAGTTAATGCGGGGAGCAGTCATTCTCTGGTAACCTCTAGGTTAGATTGCTGCAATGCTTTACCCATGGGGCTGCTTCTGAAGATGGTTTGGAAACTTCAACTGGTGCAGAATTTGGCGGTCAGTTTGCTCACTGGGGCAAGACAGCTTGAGCATATTACACCGATCCTGGCCCGACTGCACTGCCTGCCAATTAGTTTCCAGTTGCAATTCGTAATGCTGGTTTTGACCTATAAAGCCTTAAATGGCTCAAGACTGCAATACCTCGAGGGCCACCTCAGGGCACGATGCGGCAATGTCTCCTTCGTGGCACCCTGACACCCTGATTCCTTGATATGCTTTCATTTGGGATAATGTGACAAGCTGTCTATGGAAGAGGTTGACAGACGAAAGATGCGGGTGTGAGGAGGGGAGAGATACGTGTCTTGTTTCATCATGCCCTGCCACACAAGTGGGGAAAAGAAAGAAAGAAAGAAAGAGGTGACTCCTTCGTTTATGATTAAATATGCACAGGACTGACCTTAGCAACAGATTGACTTTTTTAAAACATGAATTAGTTAAACTGTGGGACTGCAAATCTGATGTTCTGATCATGCTTGGATACTTTCTTTGCCGTTTTTCTTTCTTAGTTAAACATGCCCACGGATACACAACACAGCTTAGGAATGCTTATGCAAGCAGTTTGACTGCTGGTAGTACGAGTTTAGACTATGGAAGCATATATATTACTTTAAAGGCGTGCCATAACTCTCGAAAAAGTTCTTTTTCAACCTTCACCATGACCATGCAACAGTCTTTGATTAACATCAGAGCAGCTGAAAAAGGCAGAAGCTGAAAGGTTTTGCCTTATGATGTTTAATTTCTTTCCTCCCCGGCGTAGTGGTTGGATGTTTGGAGTCCATGGAGTTCTATCCACCTTTAGTCCTACTTAAAGCAGACCCACTGAAATGAATGGTCATGGACTAAATTAGGTCTGTTAATTCCAATGAGTAGGACTTAGTTGGAGACAACCCTATGCTCATTGGACGCTATGCCTACCACCATCTCAAATGTGTGGGGTTTGCAGTGGAAAGATGGGGTGAGTGGTTGACCATACTAGAGCTCCCTGCCCCACACCCTGGGCATTCATCTCTACAGAGCTCGTCGTCATAGGACTTCAGCCTTTCAGAAGGCCCTACATTTTCTAGATAGAAATGCTGCAACCCTGAAAACCCAAATAGGCAAGCACAAATCATTGTAAAATTGTTTCATTTGTTTCATCAACAAACATTATTAAATTTTAATATGTAAAAATGATGCAGTAAAACCAATAAAGTTGCTTTGCCAGAGTGTTATAAAGAGCAGCAGCTTCTCTCTCTTCTTGGAAAAAAGGAAACATATGCATTTTGTATAGTTTGCTTTATCACACAATAAAAACAGGTTTACCGCTTTTCCTGGTAGTACTTCTGCAAATTTATAGCAAGGACAACAAATAATAATGATTTAAAAATTAATCACTGTTAATGTGAGCTCTTAAGGCTGTGTTTGAATTCACCCAGGTGTGCAGTCACTTTGAGTTCAATGAGGCTATGAATGAGAATCAAGTTAAGCTTGTGTGCTAGTGTTTGCTTTGCAAATCCAGGGTATATCATTTTAGCAGGCCCACTGAATCTCACACGATTGTTTTCTAGCGTGAGAGTCTTTTCAGTAGCATTGCAGGTTCTCTTTAAAAGTCACTCTAGCACTAAAGGAAGCAATAATAATAATAATAATAATAATAATAATAATAATAATAATAATACAGGTCCCAGGGTGAATTATAGCATTTTCTTTGCGTTCATGCCATGGCAGCCCACAGAGGTGCCATCTTCTCTAGTTGATTGAGGGGGCCCAATGTGACGTCCTGAAGTCACATGTGCAATGTTGCAAGGAGCCAGGGGGCAGAGCCAAATGCCCTCTGAACATGGAGGGGGCCTGGCCCCCTCAAAAAATACATGGGGGTATGAAACTGCCTTGAAGTTAGGAGCTGGTGCCTGTGGCAGACAGTATACTCTTAAAAGGCCTGCAATTATGTGGGTGAACGTATCATGTGGGTCCTTCCTTTGATATGGCACACACCTGATTCCATGGGGAAAGCAGACACAATCAGCCTCAAGCACGTGGCTGATGGCCGTTAATCTAGGACAGAGGTAAGGTAAAGGTAAAGGGGCCCCTGACCATCAGGTCCAGTCGTGTCCGACTCTGGGGTTGCGGCGCTCATCTCGCTCTATAGGCCGAGGGAGCCGGCGTCTGTCTGCAGACAGCTTCCGGGTCATGTGGCCAGCATGGCAAAGCTGCTTCTAGCGAACCAGAGCAGCACACGGAAACGCCGTTTACATTCCCGCCGGAGCGGTACCTATTTATCTACTTGCACTTTGATGTGCTTTCGAACTGCTAGGTGGGCAGGAGCTGGGACCAAACAACAGCAGCTCACCCCGTTGCAGGGATTTGAACTGCCGACTTTCTGATCAGCAAGCCCTAGGCTCAGTGGTTTAACCCACAGCGCCACCTGGGTCCCAGGACAGAGGTAGGCAAATGATAAAGGCCAACATACAGGTCCCCAGCCACAGTATTTTTAAATAACGGGGGTATTGCAAGCAGTGCTTTCATTGGTTAAAGTACCAGTAAACTCATATATTGATAAAAGTGCCATGTGTGCCAGGACAAAATGGCTGCCATAGACAGCAAAAACAAAAAAGGGGGGCACCAGTAATCTGCACCAATGTCACAAAAAAAGCCCTGCTTACAGGTGATATTTGTTTACAGAGTAGCTGAAATGTTACTGAAAGCATGAGAAAACCAGAAAACCACTCAGACCCTTGCTTTCTAGGCACAGGGCTAGCAAAAATGTGAACAAGCCCAGTGTCTCACAAAAATATGTGTTGATACAAATTGGATGCTCATTATTTCCTCACCATTCAATCACACAGTTGCACCAGTTTGTCAGGAGTTTGTGCAGGAGCCGGGCCCTGGGACCAGCAGGGCTTTGCAGGACTGGGATCCTCTTTGGCTTCTTCCGGAGAGGCAGGGCGCGGCTGCACAGGTGAGGCCACTTGGTATTCGCTGCACCTGGTGGCAAGAGCCGGCAGGGGATATAAGGCCAGCATTTCCCATCAGCTCTTTGCCACAACAACGCACTCTCTGCCTCGCTGTGTGTCTCCTTACCTTTTGATTGTGACTTCGTGCCTTGACCCGTGACTTTGTGCTTAGACCCTCGGACTGTGACTTTGTGCTTAGACCTTCGGACTGTGACTTTGTGCTTAGACCTTCGGACTGTGACTTCTTCCCTTGTGCGTCTTGACCCTTGGACCTCTACACTTTGGACGTTTGTGCCTACCATCTTGCCCCTGGTCCCGACGCTCCTTGCTGGGGCTTCGCTCGCAAGCAGCCCGGACTGTGACGCAGTTTTGCAGGCAGTCCTATAAATGTTTGACCAAATACAAAGTGTAGTACCTTCTGTCTCTGGTCTTCAGCTGGAATTAGCTGGCTACATCTTCTGCCAGCTTTAACTGTTGCCTCTTACAATGGATCCTTTGCAGCCTGTAACAGACAACCCCCTCGCTTATTATGCCACCTGGTAAAAGTCTCGGGAGCATTTATTTGTCTGTTTCATTGACTGCAATTCTGTGTTCTTTTTGTTTTATTAATAAACCATCGTTTTTGAATTATTAACCTGGTGTGCTTTGATCCAAGGACATTCTGAATAATCCATTTTATCTCATCCCAACATTACTATTTTGGTGCTCTCAGCCAAGTTGCACAAAAGTGCCTGCTAACCCTTTAGGGAGACTTGGGTAGGAGCTGGTTGGTTTATAAATTTCCACACTTAGGAGCTACTACAAAATATTTTTGAAATATATTTGCTGGGAATTTATTATGCAGGATTTTAAATATTTGTTAAAGAGTAATCTCAACTTTCATTCTAAATTGGTAATGGCCATTCTACCACCTCGGAAACCTCCCACCTCGTTGTGCTGCATATGTATACCAGGTCTAACGCATATTTGTACTACAATTCTATGTGTTTGTGCCAACAACTGTCTCTCTACAGTTCTAGAATGGAATCATTAGCTTTCTCATCGTTGCATTCCATCAACCTGAATATTTTTTTGCCATCTCACCCATTCATGTTATGAAGCTGTTCCAAATCAGAGGATTTGGGTCCAGTACCAAAAGTATATTGACTTGAACATTGAGCATTTCAGAAATGGGTTACTGGTTAAGGCCTTTGGAGAACAAGTATATAAAAAATTTCAGTGCTTGAGGTGAACCTAACTTGTTTTTCTTTCTTGGATAACTGGAAAGAAATCAATGGCACTAGTTATATAATTCAAGCAATCACAATTGGTTATGCTGTGCTGATTTTCCCAGGCTCTGCCACTTAAATGAAAAGCTTTGCTTATTCTTCTGAGCAACATATAAATGACAAAATAAAGTTCATTTTAAGGTGGGCAAAAATCTTCTCAAGTAAATGCAATTTGCACCAGGGCTAAATCGGAACAAGAGCTTTACAGATGAAAGCGATCAACACAAGCATAAATAGAAAACAAGTTGTGAATAGCTCCTTAACAGACAGCAGCTTAGCAATGGCTGATATTGCAGATTTTTGGAGTTGCTGGGAGGGTCTACAATTCGCTTGTCCCGTGCCTAGAAAGCATGGTTCCAATAGGTTTTCTGCTTGCCCCACTGCTGTCCCTGGGAAAATCTGCTCTTTTTTGCTGAATTGGAGGAAATGGCAACCCACAGAAGAGCTGATTCACATCTGCACCAATTTATGAGCGGGTTTCCTTGGGGGAAAGCAGTGGGGCAAGTTGATGAGCCCCTAACTTGCATGTTTGCTTATTTAGGGATGAGTCCAACTAAGCAGAACAACTTTGACTTGCACACTGGAACTCCCGCCTCCCCACCCCCCGCTGCCCCCAAATCAGCTGCAGGTGCAAGAGGAGAGGGAGGGATGGAAGGAAGCAGAAGTTATGCTTGCACAATGACTCAGTTTGATACAACCTTTAGGTGTGACATTGTCTCAGAGCTGCTCATACATAGGGCAGCCATTTTGCCAAAAAGGGTTAAATGCATCACCCAAAATAGGACAAAAAGGGGCAAAAATGTACATAAAATTTGCATGTTCTAATTTAGACATATAGGTGCAATTTTAGAAACGCTATCAACACCACAGTGAGGAAGACTGACCAGGTCAATTGTTTTGCCTGCTCAGTTTGGTGTCTGGGTGCTGCTACTGGGCAACTTCCAAGTCCCAGCTCTCCTTTCTTAGGGCTGTTTACCTTTAAACTGGATTTGGCCTGGGCAGCTCATCAAACGGAGGATGCCTTCGAAATGAGGACTTATCCTCTGTAAAGGAGCAGCCAGTATTCACACATTTGAAATCTAGCAATGCCGTTGTCTGCATGGTGGAAAAGGAGGTTTGTGCCCTCCACTCCCATGCCATAAACATGATATCAAATGTGATACGGGGATGCACATATTCACTTCTATGAACAATGTGCTCAGTCTCAGCAATCTTTAAACAGGTGCATGGGTTCCAATTTAAACAAACTGCTCAACTGCATTGAGCAGAATAGACCAGGCATAGGTAAGTAAGGACCTAGGGGGAATCTTGGTGGAGCACATCAAAGGTTCATCTACTAAAGCATGCCCAGCTCCCCATGGTGGCCAGCCAGATGTCTTTGGGAAAATGCACAACCAGAGTATGAAGGCAACAGCCCCCTGTTGTTTGTCACTCCCAGAACCGGATTGCTTTTGACCTCGGGATATGCCACATTTTGATGGCAACTGGCAAATATCCTTTCCTCCCCATTGTCTTTCGAAACATCTCTGTTTGATCTTCAAATAAATTTGAATTTACTGACATGCTCTGTATTTTGTGTGTTTGTATTTCCAGTGTTCTCTATTTTGGTGTTCTGAATGTTTCCTGTTAGCTACTTTGCACACAGCTCATTGTAGAAAATGGCATTACAGTAAGTAAAATCAATCAAACAGATAATAAGCATGGGAAATATGAGTTGGAATGATTACTATGTTTACTATGGCACTTTTATTATTAAGTTCTAGTTAGTGATGCCACTCATATTCAAAAATATTGGGCTTGTTATAGTTATAGTTCCCATTTCCAAGGAGAGTTCCCTTGCCCTGAAAATGATTCTCTGGTCATAATTAAAATCATAACTGTTATGAGTGCCTGTGCTGGTTTTGCACTTCCACAGACTGTATTAATCATACTTGACAATCTTCTGCTTGTATCCACACATACTGGATTTTGGTTTTGTGCAATACTTTCACATTAATCAGGACCCCATTTGGGTTTCTGAAGAACTAGACCAGTGTGGGCAGGCTGCACGCCTGGGCAGGCCGGGTCTTCCTGCTGGGATTGACAAGGCATCTGACCCTCACCTGAATCTCATAGCTCTCCTGACGAGTGCTTTGGTCTGCCCACCAGATACCAGACCCCCTGCTATTCAAATTAGGCCCCAGTGTTTTTGTTACAATCCCCTTCTCAATGAAGTAATCAATTTTAATCTAAAATTTAAATTCTCAAAACTTTCTTATTCGTTAATTTGAGCAAGTAAACTACTGCTCTCACTTCATTACAAACAGTATTTCTACCTGCAACACACTTGAGCAAACCTGCTCCTCTTCCTTTCACAGATATTTTGTTGCCATTTGCAACTGTAGCTGCCTCTGATTAGTTATCATTTAGCTCTTTGGGGAAATAATTAGCATCACACGTCATGTGCATGGAAGTTGCTGAATCAATTAACCAACTAGAAGGATTACTGTTAATAGCACCATTTTTCCTATAACTTGATATTGCTGGATAGTTTTGATGAACTGCAAAAGCATTTTTAGTTTACTTTCTGTTGTCACCCTGGAACTTTTATTTCTTAATGCCACTTTATTTTGTACGATTCCTTGCAAATGAAGGAAAACAACTTTTCTGCTTGTATATGTTGATAATATACTGGTTGACAAGTCTTATTAGTCGCTGACGTATGAGTGGATTTTATTTGCTGCTATTCTGGGCTTCTGGTGCACCAGCGTAATAGAATTGGCCAGGATGCCGGAATGGATACAATTTATGAGCTTTCTCCATTATCTGCACAGCAAGGGGTGTTCAGTCAACAGTGCAAAGGCTGAGCTGAAGCATTCCCTGCTGGTTACCTGCTTTCAGCAATAGGGGTTGCTGTTTGGTAGTACCCAATTGGTCAGCTGTTAGATTCTAGAGCTCCCTATTGGTGGCTCTTGGGTAATTCACAAAATACAGAGTCCATTCATAAAACACAGTGTTCATTCATAAAGCAGTAACATAAATCTCCATTGCTACAAATTGGGTGTATATTTCAGCAGTTGAATGTACAGATTTATGGCCATGCTGTAGTGTAGTGCTTATGCGACTGTGAATAAAAGGTGGCTGGGCTCATTGTCTCGGGGTTTGGGGGGAAGAGGTGACAAAACTGATTTCCAGTAAGCGCCCCCCCCTTTTTCCATAACAAGCCCTTGAGTCTGTACTCTGAATAGTGACACCAGGGATATAGAAGGTGCAGGGCTTGTCAGTCCAACCCCTGCACAGTCCCATCAGGGCTGACCTTAAGGCAATTGGAGCAATTGGGCCAAATTGGGCCCCGTGTGCCTCTCCTAAGGGGGCTCCCACACCAGGGCAATCTAGATGGATTTTATTTATACGATTTTCCAGACTTTGCCTGTGAACTGGGGTCCTATTATATATATATATATATATTCAAGTTGCGCCCCACTGCTTCAAATTGGGCCCCACTGGCTGGTTCTGAGTCTCATAGTTGCTAGGCCTGAGTTGCCCTGCCCTTGGATGAAGTCTTGGGTTTGCAATTTTGGGAGAGGGGAGACTGCCCGCTGGGGAGCAGACAGGGTGGCGAAGGCCCCTAGGTATAGAGGCCCTAGGTTTCAGCCTACTTAGCCTATACATAAATCCAGCACTGGGTCAAGGCGGCAGCCGCCCCTCTGCCACCGCCATTGCTGCAGCAACAACGTCCCGAATGTGTACTGTAGTATTTATTTGTTTATTTAGCCACGCCCCCAGCTGACCAGATTGGTCGACCCAAGGAGTGCTGCAGCTGGCAACTCCCTAATGGCACGGGGGCTGGCCACGCACGAGCACAGAGGGGAGAGCTTGTGACAAGCCCGCAAAAAGGAAATGGCTTTGGTGGGCAGGCGCTCGGGGGCTGCAAGAGATTGCTTTTTCAAAATTGCCTGGGGGGGGCTGTTTGAAATCATCCTGGGGGCCACAAGTGGCCCCGGGCCAGACTTTGGACATGCCTGAACTAGTATGGCTTTGAAATTCTCAATTGTCTCTCTCCAGGAGCCTCTTTGAAATGCAAAACTGAAACCCACTATAAAGGTATTTGTTAAGGTGTGTGGGTTTTTGTTTTGTTTTTTAATTCACAACATCCATTTAATTTGGGAGAAGTTTGGAGCTGAAGAGAGGAAATGAAAAAAGTTCACCTAAGGCAGGATTACAACTTACATCTGGAAATCCACCATGCAGCATCCTCAATCTCTGCTCTATAACATTTGAGCTAAAGGCACTTGCTTTTAATTGTCTCTTTCAGGGGACTCGTGTAATAATTGGGAAAGAAGCAGCAGAAACTTATGCCTCCCTGCTAGGTTGCCAGATCTCACTATTTGGCCTAAACTTCCAGGGCTTTCCAGGGTTTCAAGGAACATGCATTAGATCTCAGCATGAGCAGCCAGACACAATGGGGCAGGCTTATTTTTTTGCGTAGGGCCAATCCCCAGTCCTGTCGTCACATTCTGAAGTTTAATGAATGTATTCTCCTTACTTTTCTCTCTCTCTTCCTATGGGTGATGAGCAAGCACCGACAGGTGTAATAAATACATTTTTTTAAACAAATGAGAAATACAATTATCCTGCAATGCAGATCAGCACTCAGGACTTGTGCACCTTTTCACTTCCTCCAGATCCGAGAGCTTTTCTTGTTGTTCTGTAGCTGAGCCCTGCAATGATCTAATCACACGCACTGAATTGAAGCTCAATTAAGCAAAGTCTCTCTTTGGCTCTTCTGTGTTAAGATCTGTGTTTGAATTATGGTGCTGGAGGAGACTCTTGAGCAGGCATCCCCAAACTTCGGCCCTCCAGATGTTTTGGACTACAATTCCCATCACCCCTGACCACTGGTCCTGTTAGCTAGGGATCATGGGAGTTATAGGCCAAAATATCTGGAGGGCCACAGTTTGGGGATGCCTGCTCAAGAGTCTCCTCCAGTACCAACTTGGAGCTGGAGCAGGGAAAAAAGTCTTGTTACAATGAAACTACCAGTCAAGCTTAGCATGACATGGAATTTGTCAGAGTAATAATGGTGCTGACTTGATAACCATCTTGTTGCGTCTGATTAGCTGGGAACCGTGCAGTGAAGAAGCCCTTTCAAGTTTATAAAACTGACAGCAGCACACCAGCTTGCTCCTGAAGCACACAGGGAAAACAAGGACTAGAAACATTGCTGGGCAGGAAGAATGACCAGTGCATAGAAGCAAGAATTTCTGTGGATGCTTTTAAAACTCTCTATTTACCCATTAAATTACAAATTTTGCACAAGATATCAAATCTACTGAAAAAATGGTGCAGTATTAGTTACCCCTTAAAAAAGGTAAAGGAACCCCTGACCATTAGGTCCAGTCGTGACCGACTCTGGGGTTGCGGCGCTCATTTCGTGTTATTGGCCGAGGGAGCCGGCGTACAGCTTCCAGGTCATGTGGCCAGCATGACTAAGCCACTTCTGGCGAACCAAAGCAGCACGCATGGAAACGCCGTTTACCTTCCCGCTGTAGTGGTACCTATTTATCTACTTGCACTTTGATGTGCTTTCGAACTGCTAGGTTGGCAGGAGCTGGGACCGAGAAACGGGAGCTCACCCCGTTGCGGGGATTCGAACCACCAACATTCTGATCGGTAAACCCTAGGCTTAGTGGTTTAACCCACAGCGCCACCCACGCCCCAATAGTTACCCCTTAGCTGGGCATTAATGCAAAAAGGTCCTATGAAATACAGGTGTTTGTTTGTGCTGCCTCCCCCC
The DNA here is from genome assembly GCF_965207765.1 of Zootoca vivipara. NCBI lineage: Eukaryota > Metazoa > Chordata > Lepidosauria > Squamata > Lacertidae > Zootoca > Zootoca vivipara. The sequence goes on from NC_142598.1 coordinate 14,703,073, forward strand.
CCCCCCCCCGGACTCCCAGTTCCCAGCTTTTGCCGTTAATGAAGAACAGAAGGGTTGAAAGTAGCAGAGGGGGCAAGTGGTAGGGTTTTTTCAAATTCTTACAGATTTCACATTCTTGTGAATTAAAAGAGATTTTATTTCATGTTGATCCTGTATGGGGACCATTTTAATAGTAGATTCATATATTTCCTTTTAAAAACTCTCAAAATATATTTTCCTCCGCATGAAATATTAATGGTGTATGCCTTGTTATTCCTCACTAAAAATTGATTGCATCAATTAGTTACTTGAAATCCCCCTCCAGCTCTGCACAATCTCCCTGTGGCACCATACAAATCTTCCACCAGCCTTTAGCTGAAGCTTGACAGCCCTGCTGTAAACTGATTATAAGACTGTTTAGGGAAGGGGGAGGGAAACATGGGCAGGACGAGGCTCACAATGAGGCTGGAATTCTCTCCACATGTGTGTACAGCAGTCATTTTAGGCTGTATTCATGCCGCTTCCCATAAACGTCCCCACCCACTCCCCTATGTGCTATTACCACATACAGAAGCTTGTATGGACTGTCAAGGCAGTGGCTTCAGAAGCTACAGCTTAGAGAGGTCAGTTCCCTGATTTCTCAGATCTGATTGTGAGGTTGAATAGTATCATTTATTCATTCATGTATTATCCACCGGTCAATCTAAGGTCCCAGGGCAGGTTACAATGATTAAAACACAACATTAAAAACAGTTTAAAACTACTTGTGAACCTTCCTGAGATCTACGAGTATAGAGTGCTAAACAAATGTAATCAACAATAATAAAAAATATTGCTTAAATTGGAAAGATAAGGTGGGTTCTAAAAATATGCACCTCAGGTGTCAAAAGCCACGGTAAATAGGCATGTCTTCAGCATTTGCCGAAAGCTGTGTAGTGAAGGTGCTGGACGCACCTCTAGGGGCCACCTCTAAGAATGCCCTGTTCCAAACCATCACCATGCCCATGTTAGGATTCTTGCTCCGTGTTTGCAGTCATGGGATTGCGGTCTATCACATGACGGTGTACGTTTTCATTCCACAGTGTGGAAAGTGATGGAGACAGGATGTTTTGTACTACTGTGTTCTGTGAAATGGGACTATTGTCCTTTGTTCTTTTTCTCTTTGCTGTCTGATGAGAAAGAGGAAGGAGCTAAGTTAGAATGCTCCGAGTATAAAGTAGATTAGCAAAAATGCTGTGCTACTGAGTTCTGTTACGCAAACTGCAAATACTCTGCAGGATTGTAAGTGTGCTGATGTTTCTTGGTATCAGTCGCTGTGATATTCGGGCCAAAGAAAGCTTTTGAAGCTCCCGAACGATCAACCAGGAGGGAGAGAACATGCCAGTTGGGCATGTGTCTCCACCAGGGTCCTTCACGAAAGTAGGACAATCCTAACAGCCCAAACTTCTGAGGGTGGTGGAACAACCAAGACTGCCCCCTCTTCCAATCTTAACATCCAGGTGGGTCTGTAGGGAAGGTATATTTCAGGTATTGTGGACCTTCTAGGCTGACTGCTTAACATTCCTGCATCTTCTTCAGGAGGGCAGAAAACTCCCTGTGCTTGTTTACTGAAGTGCAGATCCACTTCTCCATATGTTGCTGGATTCAAATACAGTGATGATAATCAGATCCCAGCATGGGCTAGAGTTTAGACAGATCTTGTGATAAGTAATGACTCCCGCACTGTATTTCCCCCTAGGTACTGAGCATGGCTCAACACAACCCATGTGGGAAGCTGATTTTACCTCTGTTGTGTAGGTGGAAGTTTTCCCCTCCATCACAGGAGCGCAGAGCCAAGATCTCACGGGGTTTGATTTATGCTGCAAAGTTTGAGATGTGTGAAAATGTTAATGACCCCCCTCCACTACCTCCTTTCCACTTTTTCATGTCTGGCCCCAGTTCTTGTTTCCCCGATGTACTGGATCTCTCCCTGTTACTAAGGCAGCTGGGCCAATGCTCACTCGCATTCTCTCACATGAGCATCTGAATGCAGAAGTTGTTTGGCTGCATCGCCACTGAGCTGCTCATTTGGACACACGTCCCAATGCACACATACACACACCTTGCTTAGCGTGGCACCACAGAGAACACAGGAAGAGAATATTCCAGGTGCGTGGCTGGTGAAGAACAGAGCAACAAGGCTGGTCTGTCCATGAGGCAGACTGAGGCAGCTGCCTCAGGTGGCAGAATCCAAGACTCACCCACCAGAGAAGTGGCTATGGTGGCTTCTGGGTTTCAGCGATGGGGCTCTCGTGAGATCTGGCCAGAACCTGGAAGTAATTGAGATGGCAGGTGGTGTTTTCCTCAGGTGGCAAAATGAGACGGGCTGCTCCTGTGACAGCAGCACATACACCTTAAAATGGTACCACCCTATGCAAGTGCATTTGAGCTCACAAAATAATTCTATCTGAAATGTCACTGTTTCTTTGGGCATAATTTGTACTGCCACGTGAGATGTGTCAATTTGTAAGACTTTCCTCTGGTTTCTTTTGTTGACTAAGACGCTGAACGCAGAATTCTGTTAGGATGTCATTTGCTGTCTTAGGCTACTGCAAACTAGACACTCTTTTAACATCCCATAAAAACTCTTAATGATCTCACGCGGGGAAATTCCTATTTGTAGCAATATAAGAAACATGTAATTGGATTCACAGAGAACGTGGATGGGTATTGTAATTAACTGGAGTTTGAGAACATAAGGGTCTTCTGGTTTCCCAGAATTAATATGGTCAGTGGCTGAAGTGACTGCTTTTTATATTTATTATAATTGCCTTTCAAGATATAGAGGAAGTAAGTGATTCAGTACAAAATCATCTACGCGTTTTCCAGCAAATGAGTCTCACTGCATTCAGTGAAAGTTACTCTTGAGTAAAAACATGCCCAGGATCTCACCCCCACACTTCATTTCTAGCAGTATCATTGCTACTGCTTGGCTAGATTCTGATACCAGAACCTTGATATCAGACTATGATCTCCCTCTTTCTTAGATTTGACAAGCCCTCTCTCCCTCTATTTTAAGCATATTTAATAAACACTGTACTGTACAAGGATAAAAGTCAGATCAAAGCCTAGAGGAGGAAGTCAAAAGGGGCATTAAACATTTGGAGTAATGAATAGATGTTTTCATGCCATTCTTTGGGCATGGGGAAAAGTGAATAGCTGATAATATTAATCTGATGTGCCCTGCTTCCTTCTTTCTTCTCTTAGACCACTGAAGAGTGATGCACATTGTTAAGAACAGGATGTGCTGAGCTACACCAAGTAAGCCATTTGTAAGAAAAAACTGTCATTGAAATGATCCTACATTATCTTTTTAAACATTACTCTCCTAAATGAGCCCTTTCACTCCCGGCGAATACTTTCACATTGTGTTTTCTCCGCTGCTTAATCGATCAGTCTATTGTTCTCTGGTGTCTTACTTCAGCACAAGTTTTCTCAAACTTTGACATTCTGCCTTAAAACCCTTTTCTCTCTCTCTCTAGTTTCCTTTCCCTCACTGTGGGAATAACTTGTAATGAGTCCCATGCCTGTGTAGCCCTTTTTACCAGTTCTCACAACAGCGAACAGATGCTGTGGATAGGAAGTAATGATCTGAAGATTCAGTCGTGTATCCTACCAAACAGGTGATGTATATCCCAGGCCATGCTGATTGGTGGTTACAGTAAACCCCTCTGAAGTTGTCACCTGACATCATAATAAGGGCAGGTGATTGGCAGACCGAAGTTGGTCTGCAGGGGTGGGCCACCCCTGTCTTAGAGTTAAGTTTACCAATATGGGACCTAGCCTCCATAATGTCCCCAATAAACTGGAGGTTCATCTATGTCTCTCGTAGTAAAGGTAAAGGGACCCCTGACCATTAGGTCCAGTCGTGACCGACTCTGGGGTTGTGCGCTCATCTCTCATTATTGGCTGAGGGAGCCGGCGTACAGCTTCCAGGTCATGTGGCCAGCATGACAAAGCCGCTTCTGGCAAACCAGAGCAGCACATGGAAACACCGTTTACCTTCCCGCTGTAGCGGTTCCTATTTATCTACTTGCATTTTGACGTGCTTTCGAACTGCTAGGTTGGCAGGAGCTGGGACCGAGCAACGGGAGCTCGCCCCGTCACAGGGATTCGAACCGCTGACCTTCTGATCAGCAAGCCCTAGGCTCAGTGGTTTAACCCACAGCGCCACCTGGGTCCCCCTGGTCTCTTGTAGTAGGTTCCAGCAATACCTGTCCCCCCCCAGGGCCAGCAAAAGATTGGCAGAATGACTGCCAACAGCTGACCAACTGGAGACAGCTGAGATGATCATATGGTACAGCGGAAAGGGAGTTATTTCCAAGTTTGCAAGTACTTTCTTTGTCCTTTCACTCCTTAAGACCATAAAAGGAGCCTTGTGGAATCATTCCAACATTCCGTTTACAACGGTGGCCAAGCCAGATGCCTCTGGGAAGCTTACAGCGAGGACAAGGATGGTGATGGCTTCCCCTGTTGTTTGTCCAAAGAGAAGGAAACAAAGAGAAGGGAAAGTAGAAAGTGAAAGTGAGGTTGGCAAAGGCATTGCAATATTCATGTTGTGCAAATTTATCCTTAGCTTCTGTCTCTATAAATGGCAATATATGAAAGACTTACAGTTTTGACTAGCAAACAAATCACCTTAACTGAACACAATTTTCATTTGAAAACAAGCTGTGGAGTTTACAGCTGAAATCTTCCCGGGAAAATGGCCCTATGATTTATCCGTACTGTAGGAATGAGAAGCAATTTGCAAGGTTCCCCATGAATAATGTAGGATGACAATGGCACTCAATGAAATCACTGGGAAAATGAAGTCCCCTAAAACCTCTTCATGAGTATATATAATGTGTGTATGTGGATATATGAATGTGCTTTAATTTAAATAATTTACTAGAAGCAGGGAAATTGCGAAAGGAGCCACTGATCAATGATTATTGTTGCCATTAACTCCATAAGAAATCTCCTTAATGAATAAAGCACATTAAAGGCCATGAATATGGAAGAAGTTTCTGAAGAGTGTCTGCAAAGGCCAAAATTATGCTGGAATGGCTCTCCTGAAATGTGTCATGTGTTTACAGGTTGGCTCCGTAGAGGTGGAGTCAAATATCTTGAGTGTCAGCTGACCTGCAGAACCTATGCTATGTGCACACATTTTAAATTGCTAGTTGTAATGACTACGCAAATTCTTGTTCACTCTACAGAATCACTCTACCGTGTAGTGCAGAGCTGAAAGTCACCAGATTTGATTGTCACCTCAGTGATTTCTAAGACTGAAACCCACGCTGAAAGCATTTAACTCTGCCTTATCATGATGGTTGATGTGGTACATAGCCACTGTTGCAATGTCCTCATATACAGTGGTACCTCGGTTTAAGTACACAATTGGTTCCGGAAGTCTGTACTTAACCTGAAGCGTACTTAACCTGAAGCGAACTTTCCCATTGAAAGTAATGGAAAGTGGATTAATCCGTTCCAGACGGGTCTGCAGAGTAGTCAACCTGAAGCGTACTTAACCCGAAATATGAGTGTAATTGGTTCTGGAAGTCTGTACTTAACCTGAAGCGTACTTAACCTGAAGCGAACTTTCCCATTGAAAGTAATGGAAAGTGGATTGATCCGTTCCAGACGGGTCCGCGGAGTACTTAAACTGAAAGTACTCAAACCGAAGCATACTTAAACCGAGGTATGATTGTACTATGATCCCTCACTCAAGGAAAAATTAAACAGAGAGGGGGGAAGCTGCTGTAATGGCAGGAGGTGGGGGGGAGAGTGTTCACAAATGGCTGGCCACCCACCTCTCTTCATTTCTATTTGAGACAACACAGCTGATCAGATATCGCATACCATATGTTATACACAGGGCTATGTAGGGATCCTTCTAAAAACAGAATAGCTTCCCCCACCCCCCCACCCCCAACCCCCAAGCAATGCCCAGAAAATCGCCGAGCGCAGGGTCCCATTGTTACACTGACAAACCTTCTGGTTTTGACAAACCTGCCCACCTCATTTTGCTCTGCACTGTGTTCAAAGTCCTTGGATGTTTTGCTCCCTTCGGATAAATATTATTCTAAGCGTATTCAAATTATTTAGCACATTTACATCCCATCATCCCTCAAAGGAATTCAGCGTGGCATACATGTGACAGTCCATTTTATCCTCACAACATGATTTTATTTATATCTTGGGTTCCTTTCCAGTGCGTTGGATTATTGATTCAAAAGGGCAATTTGCTGCTGCCTTATTGTGTTTTGTATGGCAGTTATTCTGAAATGCTCCTCATTGTGAATTACTTGGTCTTGTGGCGTGAACCCAATGCATTAGGAATCCTCCAATGCCCTCCTTTTTTATTTCCAGATTTTGGACAGAGCTCCATGCATGCACAGTTAGCCGGAGTTTTCTGTTCCTTCCGTTCTTTTATTTGTATATTTCCCTATGCTATATAACCCATGCATATTGCAAAAACAAAAGGCAATCTTGTTGTGATCAGATGCATGATTACTTCAATATACTTTTTTTGCTGCAGTTTACAGATACATATGTGTATTTGATAGAATTTGGCAAAACGAGCAATTTGATTCAAGAGTACCTATGGCTGTATCAAGATTCTTTTTGGGTGGTATTGTACCTGTGTACAAAGGTACATGTGCATATCAGCTGACACCACACAAAATAAAAAGATAAAGATAAAAAATAACCTTGGTATGATCATATCCACGATGATACCAATATTTGTTTGTGAATTGTTTTTTAAACAGTTTGAATATGTGCCTTGGGAATATGGGTCAGTGGGTGTGTTGAATTTTTCAACTTTCAACTTTCAAAAATGAGGGGTGCTAAAAGTTGTAGCATGACTTGGGAATTCAACAGATATTTTGGTTAAATAAATATAATTTAGTCTTGCTTGGTAAGTAAGTAAAATGTGTGTGAAATTGCATAGAAATCATTAAAAATGATTGTCAAACATTTTCTGCTGCTGCTGCTATTATTATTGTTATTAAGCATTATCTGATATTTTCAGAAGATAAAATTAAAATTATTTGGTTTTCCGAAAGCAGTTTATGTGTTTCTTCATTAAATGTAGACTTACCAAGCTACATGTTGTCCAATCACAAAAATAACAATAGGTTTGAACTCCTCACATTGCAAAGAAGAAGAAGAAGAGTTTGGATTTGATATCCCGCTTTATCACTACCTGAAGGAGTCTCAAAGCGGCTAACAATCTCCTTTCCCTTCCTCTCCCACAACAAACACTCTGTGAGGTGAGTGGGGCTGAGAGACTTGAAAGAAGTGTGACTAGCCCAAGGTCACCCAGCAGCTGCATGTGGAGGAGCGGAGACGCGAACCCGGTTCCCCAGATTATGAGTCCACCGCTCTACACCACACCAGCTCTCCTTGTTGAAAAAAGCCTCCTTGTTGAATAAATTTGCAAACATTAATTTTTACTCTCTAAAACAATACGCCCTAATGAGTAGTGCTTCTCCTTTGGTTCTCCTTTATTTTTAATTTATTCATTAAATTTATACCCCAACCTTCCTCTTAAAGGAGCAAAGGGCAGAATTTTAGCGATGCAGGTCCTCTTTTTTTTTTTTTTAGCAGTGCAAAACTGGTTATCCTAACAGGTATTCAGCAGCAAATCTCAAGGGTTATGTTGCCGTCTCACTAAGGTCTCAGTTTATACAATATCTTCCTTGTGATTTAAGCAAACAAGGTAAATTCATAGTTTAAGTAGCCTTCCCTGGAATACCAACTAAATTGGACTCATAAATTTGTCTGTTCCCTTTCTGTAAGATGCAGTGCTACTGTGCTGCTGAGCTGCAAGTATAAACTATGCAGAAGCCTCAGCTCTAGAAAGCATTAGATATGCATAGTTACCTCTGCCTCAAGGTAAGGTAGAAATCTGGGTGGTGGAGGGGAGGGGAGCCAGGACGGCACGGCTATATATTTTGCAGAGAAACACTGAAGGTCAGAACATCACTGAATGGAGGAGACTAGTTGGAAAGACAGAAAATAAGGCAATTATTGAAGCAAAAAATAAAAGAAAATAAAAAATCAGGTCAGGAGCCAACCGGAGACTAAGAGAGAAGGAGGCCCTGAATGTGAATGAACTGGTGAATAAACAGAGAACTGTATGCATTATGAGGTGGAAATGTTTCATAAATTTCAACTTTAAAAGAACTTAGCTGTCAGGAACACTCATCAGATGATGAAAATCACGTGTCCTAGTGTTTTTATTCCTCCCTGAGGGGGTGGTTGTGGGGTCTCGACACGCACTACTTCTTCAGGTTTTTAAATGGGCTTTAAAAACCTATCCCAGGGGTCAGCAAACTTTTTCAGGAGGGGGCCGGTCCACACTGTACCTCAGACCTTGTGGAGGGGGGGCGGACTATATTTTGAAAAAAATATATGAACGAATTCCTATATCCCACAAATAACCCAGAGATGCATTTTAAATAAAAGGACACATCTACTCAGGTAAAAAACACCAGACAGGCCCCACAAATAACCCAGAGATGCATCTATATATATAAAAATGTAAAAATCGTGAAACTGCATTCTACACTTTTCTCCGTAACCGCTTGACCGATCATCCTGAAATTTTGACACAACGATCCAGGCCACTCCCCGAGCGTTGTTGGGGGCAAAAATCCCTCAAATCACACACCTGGGCAGGTGTAGACCTGGTTTTCCACCAAGTCAAACAGCGCCCTCAAGTGGCGTAGTACCCTCCTCCACCCCCTCCCTTCCTGTGAAATCTAAGCCACACCCACAAACCAAATGACATCATCAACCAAGCAACTGAAACCACCAAGGCGGCCATTATCAGACAGACTAGGCCGCTTTCCAGACTAGGCCAAGTGACACAGGGATGAAACCTGCCCTCTCCACAATATCTCACCTCGGCTTTGCAGACTAGGCCGCTTTCCAGACTAGGCCAAGTGGAGGGGGGGGGGCAATAGAGGACAGGGATACGTAATGGGTCAGAACAGGGGGGGAACACAGGGATGAAAACTGCCCTCTCCACAATATCTCGCCTCGACTCAGGGGGACTCTGAGGCTCAGGGGTATCTGAAGGGGGGCTATTACTCTCCATTTCACAGACTAACGCACAGCAACGCATGCAGGGCCAGCTAGTTTTAAATAAAAGGACACATTCTATTCATGTAAAAACAATCTGATTCCTGGACCGTCTGTGGGCCGGATTTAGAAGGCGATTGGGCCGGATCCGGCCCCGGGCCTTAGTTTGGGAACCCATGACCTATCCGTTCCAGTTTTCTTTTTCTTTTTTGATGGTTTTTTTTAATGCTGCAGTCGAATATATATATATATATATATATATATATATATATATATATATATATATATATATATATATTAATTATCTGAGCGAGAACGGTGCACTTTTGTCTGCTGTCAATTTGGGGGTTGTTGTTGGTGTGTGTGTGTGTGTGTGTAATAGGTATTTTGATTTGGTTCTATTTTTGTTATTCATTCATTCTGCCTTGAAACTGCCTTTCAACAGAACACAATATAACACACAACAACATGCATTATAAAATTATTTAAACTAACAATAAAAAAGAAACATTTCTATAAATACAACACCAGTTTTTTGTGCCAATAATGGGCTTTAAATGTCAAGACCAACACTTTGAATTGTGCTTGGAAACGTACTGGGAGCTAGTGTAGATCCTTTAGTACCAGTGTTATAAATTTTAAAAGGGTAAAAGGTAAAGGACCCCTGGATGATTAAGTCCAGTCAAAGGCCGAGGGAGCTGGCGTTTGTCCACAGACAGCTTTCCAGGTCATGTGGCCAGCATGACTAAAACAGCTTCTGGTGCAACGGAACACCGTGACGGAAACCTGAGTGCACAGAAATGCCATTTACCTATTTATCTACTTGCACTGGCGTGCTTTCAAACTGCTAGGTTGGCAGGAGCTGGGACAGAGCAACGGGAGCTCACCCCATTGTGTGTATTTGGGACCATGTAACCAGTGTTATGCCAAGCTCCCGTTGCTTGGTCCCAGCTCCTGCCAACCTAGCAGTTCGAAAGCACGTCAAAATGCAAGTAGATAAATAGGAACCGCTACAGCGGGAAGGTAAACGGCGTTTCCATGTGCTGCTCTGGTTTGCCAGAAGTGGCTTTGTCATGCTGGCCACATGACCTGGAAGCTATACGCTGGCTCCCTCGGCCAATAATGCGAGATGAGCGCGCAACCCCAGAGTCGGTCACGACTGGACCTAATGTTCAGGGGTCCCTTTACCTTTACCTTTTAACCAGTGTTATATGGTCCCGGTGGCTGCTCCCCGCCACCATTCCAGCTGCCACATTCTGGATTAGTTGTAGAAAGAGACCTCACCTTTCTGTTCTAGGAATCATATGTGGGGCGGACACACATAGGGATTCTCACGTACAATGTACAATACAATGTAACAGTGTAACGTGCAACAATGCAATGCAATACAATGCAACATAGTAGGGGGTCAGGGGTCAGCAAACTTTTTTCAGCAGGGGGCTGGTGCACTGTCCTTCAGACCTTGAGGGGGGACGGGCGGACTATGCTTTGAGGGAAAAAATGAACAAATTCCTATGCCCCACAAATAACCCAGAGATGCATTTTAAATAAAAGGACACGTTCCAGTCATGTAAAAACACGCTGATTCCCGGGCCGCCCGCGGGCCGGATTTAGAAGGCGATTGGGCCGGATCCGGTCCCCGGGCCTTAGTTTGCCTACCCATAAACTAGATGGTGTGTGTGCTTGCTCAGTCTGCTATCCAGTTGCTGTTGATGAACAGCTTCAAGGTCTCTATTCTTCATTGTTGTTGTTGTTGTTTAGTCGTTTAGTCGTGTCCGACTCTTCGTGACCCCATGGACCAGAGCACGCCAGGCACTCCTGTCTTGCACTGCCTCCCGCAGTTTGGTCAGACTCATGTTCGTAGCTTCGAGAACTCTGTCCAACCATCTCATCCTCTTTCGTCCCCTTCTCCAGGGTCTTTTCCAGGGAGTCTTCTCTTCTCATGAGGTGGCCAAAGTATTGGAGCCTCAGCTTCACGATCTGTCCTTCCAGTGAGCACTCAGGGCTGATTTCCTTCAGAATGGATTCTTCATAGGGTTTTCTTTTCAAATGAGGCTTGGGACCAGATAGCCTTTCAAATAGAGGACTGTCTTCTAAAGCATGACACTTGACCACCCTATCCTACAATAATTTGGAGTGTTGCAAAATTGGCTGTGTCCGACTGGCCTCGAGAGGCACTCATTAGAGACTTCCACTTGTTTTTCCTCTTCCATGGAGGTGTTCCATGGAGGTGAAATGCGTGCAACGATCCAAGAGGCACACCATTGCATAACCACACATATGACGGATAAATATAGCACCTCTCATGTGACTGAGGGTGGTTAATGCTGAAAGGAGGCCACGGCAGAACGGACGGACAGGGGATCTCGGTAACCGATTAGCAGAGCTGGATCCAGTGCCAAAGCCATGTGCATATTTCATAGCCAGAGCTGCTGGGGAAAAAGAGGAGGCCAGGTGCAGCTAGTCAGGAAGTGTGGAGAATGTCTTAAGCTGAAGGCAATCAAAGAGGAGAGAGAAAAGTGTGTGCAGAATATTTCTGCGGAGGTTTAAGATTCAGGCAAAGGATTTCAGTCTTCATAAATATTTATTTTATATGTGGCCAGATGTAGTTTGATACAAAAGACAATCAATGAGTGTGTGTGATTTATAAATCTCATCCACCTTATTCTCGAAAGCATGCACCTCGCACAGATTACAAAAAATGACTTTTAAACAGAATCTGTGGGGGGAACGCATAAGCTGCGAGAATGCCATACATTCCTCATTGTTCTGCATGTTGAATCTAGTAGGCTGAACAAACAGAATGAAAGTCAACATCCCTAAGATCGTTTTAATAATTCCCAACACATAATAGCTCTCCTCATGAGTGACAGCAGCAATATAACTTGGAATAATAATTAGCTCTTTATAGAATGCTGTAAGGCCTGACCGTGACCTGGATAGTGGCAGGCCTTATTCACCAGGTGCAAAGAAGCCTCCATCACAATACCTAAGGGAAGAGCGCAGGGTCACCTCATCTTCTTTTGCCATGTTTCTCATATGGAAAAGGAGGTCTGGAGGCATGAAATGCCACACAGAGGGTACGGCACAAATAATTTTGTATGCCTTGCTAATAACCTCAACATCCCCCTAAATGTTTTGGGTTTTGACTCCCAATTAAATCTTTGGAAAAGGAGGTGTGAGGACAGATGAGATGGGAGTGGGGAGGCAAGCTATGAATGCATAAGCGATGTGTAAGCCGAGGTTATGTACCCCCCCCCAAAATAACTGTGTAATTAGTCTCCTTTTAAAGAAGAATGAATACTATAATGACGAGAGCTCCCTTCAAGGAGCCTGCATCATAGGCCAACCGAGTGTCAGGAGCCGGAGTCAGGAGTAGGTCAGCAATAAAAAAAAACACCGGTGTCTGTGTGAAGTTAACTCTTTATTCAAAGAAACCAAAACAGTGCAGGCCTAGCGATCGCTGCAACTCTTCCCAGTAGGTCTTGCCCCAATGAAGCAGTTTCAATGACTGAAGGTCCCCGCTTTCCCACCGCTCTCTAAGTCTTCTTCCCCAGCAATCTAAGGCTCTGTCGTCTTGTCTCTCGTTGCTCTGCCCTCTTCATTTCACTGTGTTTCCTGAGATACCAGCGGAGAGGGGGGCTGCTTGCAGCAGAAGGGGGAGACTCCCTAGATTCTTCAGCAGCCTGCCTCATCTCTGTCTCCTGGCCCCACTCCTCTCCTGCATCCGATTCTGGGCTGCTCTCTGCCACAGCCTCTTCCTGCTCACTAAAGCCTGTTGTCTCTTCAGCTTCTGACACCTCCTCCTCCCAGTCTTCTCCCTCTGACTATGCATCTTCATCCCACCACAAATCCCCTGGCTCTGAGCCTTCTTCCCATGGGGGGGGTCCCCAGCTGGTGCCTCCCACAGCTCCTCTGCATCCAGTCAGTCCATGACACTGGGTGACCAAAAAGGGTTGAGTCAGATAGTGAAGTGGATAGATTCTGCTTAGATTACAGTGGAGGGTACAACACAAATTTATTTAGAAGCAAGCAAGTGCAATGTTTTGCCACATTGGGTATGGTGATCGTGTACTTTGAAGAGCCGGGTGGCTCAAGAAGCTAAAAGAGCACATTCTGAAATATCAACCAACTCTGACCCTACGATAGTCAGGCGAGGCCTTGTTGATGCTGCTGCTGCCACCAGGGGCTCCCCACTTGGTACTGACCCATGACAGAACCTTTTCATTTTTTAAAAAAATAATTTTTTATTAAGTTTACAATAGTGAAAAAAGACAACAATACAAAAATAGAACAAAAATAGAAAAAATAAAGCAAGAAAAAAGACGAAGAAAAGCACAAAAATCTATATACCTGATCTTATTCTTTTCACATTAAATATAGGGACCTCCTTGGGTTCCCACCTACTACACTTCCTTGCTAATTAAAAATTTAGCAATTTCCAACACATTTTTAATAACATTTTCTGAAATTATTATACTTTTGAAATATACTCGGAGTCGAGAGTGAATTTCATGCTCTTTATTCAGCTCATAGTCATCAAGGAGAAGAGAAGACGAATGGCTCTTTTCCCAAAACCATCTGCTTATATACATTATTTACACAATGGGCCTTGCGTGATTGGCTACTTCAGGGCTACACCTGTGGGCCAATTATATTGTGGATTGACTTCTGCCTGCAGCCTGATTGGCTGCTCCTACAGGCCAATCAGGTAGCAGATTCACTTCTGCCAGCCGCCTGATTGGCTGCTCCAGCAGGCCAATCAGGTTGCGGATTCACTTCCACCTGGAGTTGGATTGGGTAGCTCCCGCTGATTCTGAATCCTATTGTTCTAGGATTCAGCTCAGTACATAACAACTTTTATCTAATTTACTTACTCCCTAATTCCACAGCTTCTTTATATCCTAAATCTAATCTTAATATATAACTTTAGCATATATTTTTAAATACAATTTAAAATCTTTCCACTCTTCTTCTGTCACTTCTTCTCCCCGGTTTCGGATTCTTCCGGTCATCTCAGGCAATTCCATATACTCAATCATTTTCTTCTGCCACTCATCAACTGTTGGTATTTCGTGAGACTTCCAGTTCTTGGCTAATAAAACTCTTGCCGCCGTCGTGGCATACATAAAAAAGTCACATTTTTCTTAGGAATCTCTTTGCCAACAATGCCCAATAGAAAGGATTCTGGTTTCTTAATAAATGTGTTTTTCAACACCTTCTTCAATTCATTATAAATCTTTTCCCAGAAATCTCTTACTAATGTGCACGTCCACCACATATGATAAAAGGAACCTTCCTCATTCTTACATTTCCAACATTTATTATCCTGATTATGATAAATCTTAGCTAATTTTACTGGTGTAAGATACCATCTATACATCATTTTCATTATATTTTCTCTTAGAGGACTACACGTAATAAATTTTATATTCTGTTGCCAAAGCTTTTCCTTGACAGAACCTTTTCAGTGGCAATTCGACATTTGTGAAATGCCCTCTCTGGTGAGGTGCGCCTATCAACTTCCAGGGGAAATGTAATAACATTCCTGTTTACCCAGACATTTGATGGTTTAAAGACGAAACCCTTCATCGCAACCCTGAGATAATTGAGATAATTGTTTTTAGATACATTTCCCCCATATATATATATATATTATATTATTGATGTGTTTGCCGCCCTGGGCTTTTTTGAGAGGAAGGAGGGGATGAAATAAATTGAATGAAATGAATAAATAGTTTTGCGGCTGCCTTGCTGCAAGTTTTGCCCACATGTATCCCACCTTCCATTTCAGCATGATAAAGGGATTATTACATATATATTAAGGACACAGGTGGCGCTGTGGTCTAAACCACAGAGCCTAGGGCTTGCTGATCAGAAGGTTGGCGGTTCGAATCCCCGCAATGGGGTGAGCTCCCGTTGCTCGGTCCCTGCTCCTGCCAACCTAGCAGTTCGAAAGCATGTCAAAGTGCAAGTAAAAGGTAGATAAATAGATACCATTCCTGCAGGAAGGTAAACAGTGTTTCCGTGCGCTGCTCTGGTTCACCAGAAGCTGCTTAGTCCTGCTGGCCACATGACCCAGAAGCTGTCTGTGGACAAACGCCGGCTCCCTCGGCTTATAGAGCGAGATGAGCGCGCAACCCCAGAGTCGTCCACAACTGGACCTAATGGTCAGGGGTATCTTTACCTTTTTACATATATATTATTACATGATAAAGGGATTATTACATAGCAAAATATAATGAGATCTGATTGAGTGGGTCTAGTGAAACTTACATCCATGATCCTCAGTCACAAAGGAGGAAACCTCAGCCAGTATCAATTTTTGTTCTTGAGGACAATAAAAATGTAGACAGAGGAGATTCAAGCGGTGAGATTCTCCTTTTCCTTGTCAGAAAGGGCCCAGAGAACTGAAACATTGTGCACAGTATCCCTTCCTTCCTTCTCTGTCTCTCGCTGCCGCCCCAGCAGTCCTAGACTCATTTACCTGGAAGTAAGCCTTAATGAAAGAAGTTGTCCTTCTGTGTACACATGCATAGAATTGCATTGTTAATTACTCTTGGTCTCATTACTCCCTGTGGTTTATTTGTATTGCTTTCCTGATCGGCCAACTATTCAGAAGAAATAACCTTTAAAGACAAAAAACAAGCTGCGAATGGGTAGATGACCAGCAACAATAGTTTTCCTATCCACCACACCATCGCTTAAAAAAACCCCTTTGGTACCTCAAATATCTATTGTATCGTCTCCTATCACTCCTTTGAGGACCTGGGTAGAAGTACTTAATTATATTAAAAGCCGAGTTCTACTCCTTAGAGATTTTTCTCTCTGGGCCGCAAAATGAATTATAATCTACCGGCAGCAAAAGGTTTAAATTGTAGCAATATTTATTTTATTTTATTTTATTATTTCTTACCTGCCCTTTACTACACGGTCCCTGGGCAGGAATAAAATATACGC